>NC_051118.1:7356487-7684028 GCF_014839805.1 Manduca sexta
ATCTAGTACGTAGTACATATATATCGATGCTGTTAGTATAATCCGGGGGAGTGGTTAGGAATGATCGAGGAATTAGGTGTGGTAAGGGATAATGGCATTAAAATTTAACTATTTTTAGGATTTTATCGCGACTTAATATTTTAATTCTTCCGACGTTTCGAAGACTGCAGCATTTATGGTCACGGGGGGGACTGAGGTGTTGTCCATCCGTAAAGTCAAAGTTTGACTGTTATTACAATGTTACACAGATTCGCGTAAACATAAGAAATCATTGAGGGATAATAAACCTTTAATGGTTCGTTCCGTCATGTTATAAAGGTAACTAATGAACTTCTAAAATACAGTTAGGTGTCTGAGACATACTGTAGAAATAAAAAAAAACTATGTTACTCCATATATCGGGATCAATCGTGGAACCAATTTTCAATCAGAAAAAAAAATCCAAAACAGTGATATGTTACTTATTTTGATTGTTTTTGTTCGGACTTGACTTGTTGACTTGTCGATGACGCATTCTATGTTCAGTCAGAGTGTCCCAATAAGACAGACGGCATAATGCTTATGACCATCTAAAGATTCAGTCACTTTTACGTCATCATCATCATTGGCCTGTTACATCTATTTAGATGATTTAAACCGCGTCAACTACTGGAAGCAGCCCCCGGAGCCTTGTTGCCTTCTTGTGCGCTCGGTCTCCACATCCAATGCTCGTCCATGCACGGGGACCATTTGTCGCGTTCCAAGGCATACAGTTAAGTGTGTATACCTCATAGTTGCCAATTCACATTGAGACCTATAAGGGTTCGCGAACAGTTCCAAGCCTTCTCCTCTCCTCTTATCCTAAGAGGTTTCCTTGCAATTTAACAACGGGCTGAAATCTTCGGTACACCGGGGTCACTCCGAGAAGCCTGTGGAGGAACCAGCAAGATCCTGCGCTGCTGGAAGGTGTTGGGCTGGCTAGACCCATAGTCGGCATCCCACGCACAACGGCCCGCTCTATTACGGGCTAAGTGCGGAAAAACGAGCCCCTCAACATAGAGGTTTCCTAAGCCTTCTCCCATCATAATGATAATAATATCAGCCCTGTATTATATAGTTGCCCACTGCTGAGCACGGGCCTCCTCTACTACTGAGAGGGATTAGGCCTTAGTCCTCCACGCTGGCCTAGTGCTGATTGGTAGACTTCACACGCCTTCGAAATTCTTTTAGAGAACTTCTCAGATGTGCAGGTTTCCTCACGATGTTTTCCTTCACCGTTAAAGTGAACGATAAATTCACAAAAATACACACATGATTTTTTAGAAAAGACAAAGGTGTGTGCCCTTGGTATTTGAACCTGCGGACATTCGTCTCGGCAGTCCGTTCCACACCCAACTAGGCTATCGCCGCTTAATATAGCCTTCTCCCATACTACCCAAAAAAGATAACTATTGGACGTTGTATGGAGACATTTTCTTTGATACTATAAAGACCAATCATCAGTCATCAGTCGACTTACCAAATCCACCACACTGAATTTACCAAATCCAGTATAGTCTGTCGTACCAGGGTCAAAAAACAAGTTCCCTTACTGTCCATGACCCATTTGTACAATAGTTGTTGACAATGATATTATACTGATGTCACCGGGCGCGGTCCACTCGTACGCCACCTGTCGTAATTTATTAGAGGATAGGTTAGGCACGGAGTTGCTTGCAGACGAACGTTTGTGCGATTATTTGTCGCAAAGGTAATTATTTTGCGCTCATGAATTAAGACATTGGGCATTGTAGCAATTAGTACACATTGTTAACATTATAAGAGTTAAAAATAGATAAATATCGACCTTGTGATTCGCGGTAAGGTAAAACCAAGCATCAAAAATGTTTATCAAGGATTCTTTTTAAAATGTATTCTTCTGTAACTTAGAGTGTTAAGGGACATTAAACACGTATTTATCCCTTTATTTATAAAGAATCTACGTCCACTAACATTAGACAGTGCAAATAATTCACATATTCGCAAAAAATCCTATCAATTTGCCACACAATTTGTAATGAATAGCTATTAAATGTTTGTGTACTGAACGGTGAACATGAAAGGAGCCCACTACACATTGTAACGAGCGTGAAAACGTGCAACACATCACCGTGACGTATTGCTGATAGCTGGCGCGAATTGAAATAATTGAGCTAAATATGTGTCGATGTATTGATTATATTGGATGTATTTAAGGTTATATGTGCTATAACTGTGGATAAGTGGCGTAAGGTGAAATTTTCTGAAAGAGAAGTCGACACAAAATGTAGGTAGTAATACTAACTATAATTCGAATTTATGCCCCTATGCTATTAATTTGAATTATAGCTAATAACGTAATTTATATTAATAGTTTGCTTATATATATTACGAAAGGAAAGCTCTTCGCCACTGCTGTGTATGTGTTTTAGTTTGTATATTGGTATGTTGTTTTGTACAAATTTTAATGACGAAACGGCAAGCCGCTCCTCGGATGTTGAGTGGCACGACTCAAAATTCATAAACAGTAACAATATTATAAAACTAAATGTATTATGGTCAGGTATCAGTAAACTTACATATACAACAACACAATACATTTGCCATGCTTTATATAATAAGACAAATTAATTCACAATGAATACATGCGACAAAAAGACGCTCGTCTATGTCTCCGTAAAATAAACCTAATTAGTACATAGCATGATACAAATGTAAGTTAATAAACACACCATTTCGTTTTACTTGTGTCGGACGTGTTTATGAGGTGGCATTTTGTTTTTCTCTATTTCCTTAATTAAATTGTTGATTTAGCGTGTGAGTTGATAAATAAAGTTTTCTTCTTTCCTTTTTATGTTGCCAGTAGTCATTTTTATTTGTATTTATCATACTTCTTACCTTTCTCTCAAGATTATTGGAGTCAGTATTTTTTTTTTTTACCTGCACGGCACAGTGAACCCATTGCAAGTGATGGTAAGTGGAGATGGGTCCAATACAATGTAGATAGAGGAGAGATGATTACCCCTCGACAGTCGACACAATTATGCCGGCCTGTTGGAACCGGATATACACAGGCTGACCCCGGAACGCGACAACCTTACGTGGGCCACTATGGCGGGTTTTAACACCTTGTGTACGGTAGTCGAGCAAAGCATACAGTCAAGACTATTGATTGATAAATAAAAAAATCTCAACAATAATTAGCCAAACTTTGTCAAGTGGCAACCGTCTTAGCAGAACCTTCCTCCTACCCAGATAATAATCTACCAATCATAAATCATTAACTCATAGAGATAAGATCATAATTTTCAATCAGTAAAAACCAATTAAAATGCCCATACATTAAGGGCCAGTATATTGGATTACGATCGGAGATCACGCCCCTAGAGGCAGTTTAATTAGCTACATAGTAATTATCGGTCCATAGTCCACTATCTATGCGGACGGCTAATAAATTCTAGTACACCTGTTAGGGATAATTGCTGGGACACGCGGCTATTCGAACTCTCATGATTTCTGCTTTCCTGGTACCGTGCTGTTACTATGTTGCAAGAATATTGTTTGTCTCGTTTATGCGTAGTCAATTCTGAGATATTTTCGATAAAATAGTATTAGTATTGCGTATTTAGTGAATAAAATTATAATTGCTTTTATTAAACCAACCTTTGTGAAGTTAGTTTCTTCAGCCCTGTACACCACCGTTATTTTATTCTCTAAAAATAATTAGCTACGAAATTCAAATTTTAATATAATCATTATAATCTGTTTCACGCAGTTTTTTTTTACCAAAAATGTGACCTTTCGTAATTTCTTTTGTTTTCTAGAAATGATAATAAATATGTACAGTGTACCTACACCTTGTTGATTCAAATATAAGCCTTAATATTTCGTAACTTGGATTTAAATTTCATCGAAGTTTCAACAAAGCTTTATATAACCTTTGAACTCACCCTTCTTGCAGTACAAACAAATTCCACTTAGTCTAAAATGGTCTATGTTTACACTAACTAAAAGAGACGGCCGCTCCTAGCTTCCAAGATATCGCCGCTCCGCCATATCGTATGACATCCACAGAATTCGGTTACCAAAGTAGTTTGCGGTTGTTAATCAATTACGTACTTAGGACTAGTGGGTTGCTGGAATGCGGTGGTTCTGACGTGACCATATGGTTCAAGTTTGAAGTCGTCAATTCCTAGATCTGACGGGTGTTTCAAAAGCTTGATTATACGCACAAGTGTCCATAACACAGTAGAAATAAGGCATAACTAAATTGCTACTGTATGCGATTTTCTTTATGATATCGATTGCTTAATATTTATTTGCGATTAGACATATAAACGATAGATTAAGTTATCTAAATAGACTTTATAAATCCTAACCAAGAAAATAAAAAACCTCGTCATGTTGCCGTCAAAATGGAACTAATTTCATGTATTGGAAACGCTAACTTTAAAAGTGGCGCCTGGTCTATAATTAAGAGTAATTCATTATTTAATCGTATTGGCAAATGGGCAATGGAGATCATTTATGTCAAACTGCTTTAATTGTTATAATGTTTATAAATATATTTTTTTTTGTTTCAGGTATAATTCAATGTTTGAAGCCAGGTTTGGGGCAGACACTTCTGTAATACAGATGTCGGATTATAGTTATGACTACCGGCTATGCTTGTGCCAACTGATAACTACGAAGTATTTTTTACTAACACACAAGCAGCTCCACCTGAGTGAAACTGTTTCTCGCGGGATAAATATATTCTCGGGACCAAAGTAGCATATAGCACTCGGGGAGGGAATAATGTAGCTTTTTATAAGTGAACAAATTTTCAAAATAGGTTTAGTACTTTCTGGAATTAGCGTGTTCAAACAAACAGTTCAGGTTTATATATTAGTATAGATACATTCAAAGAAGTAAATAAAAAGAAACAATTACCTTCTTCTTTAATTAAAATAATACAACTATTCAATTATGCCATACCCATTATTCTTTCATTCCCTGGTATAGAGTACACATGATATTTTCAATCTAATGTTAAGATTGTCCTTATTTATCATTCCCATCAACAGTTATACAACGCCTCCGAAGCGTGACTCGGAATCAATGGGCGTGCATTGTCACTGACGTCAGGTGTCAGGTGTGTTTCTGACACGTAACAGTCGTTTGTTTCTGTAATTAATTATGCATGACGAACGGAACAAGATTGACCTGTTGTATAGACAGGTTACGGTAATGACTGGCCGAAATGAAACAGCAAAATATATTGGGAAGGTAATGATAGTTGAATGTTTAAGATGTTTATATTTTTCTGATAGTTGTGCCAAGGAGTATAATTATATTTGGAGCATCCTATTTCGATCCAAATGTTTTTTTTATATAACTGAAGGACGATAAGAGCAAGGTGCTCGCCCGATAAAAAATACCAACAACATGCAGAACTTTTTATTACAAGGCTCTAATAAGATGATGGATCAAAGCATAGTAAGATCTGATGAAAACTGTAATTTAATGGTTTTTGGACTATAAAGTAGGTGACAACTGAAAATCTAACTGTAAAATTATTTTCAAAATTCACGAAATAATAAATAAGCTATAAATCTTTAAAATTATATGGAAGGGGTAACTGTCAAATAGCAATAATAGCAAACTGTGACGTATATATTTCTAAAAACTAATCATATGAAACCAACCTATTTAAAATTTTATGTAAACACCAATTAAGCGAAAACTTGTAGTTTGTCAAACAAGTTAATCGTAAAGTGTGTTTGTTCGTATCAAGCCATCCATGACTTGCTCTTGCATGTCATTGTACTCCAAGTGAAACTGATCGCGTGGAGATGCTGTTGGCAGGTTTGTCTAAATAATTGGCCATTGAAATCGCGCGAGACTGCTCAGCTGATCTACATCCAACATGACAGGCTGGCTTGATTGTAATGATAGTAGGGGACGTAACGTCTAGTAGATCTTATGTTAGGACATTCAGTGCAAATCATCAGGCTCGAGCAATTAAGTTCATGCTAACCCTATATCGCTGGCAGATAATGGATACCCATAGAATGATTTTATCACTACTATCAGCGGCACTATTTCAAATTATGAGTCAAATTCTTCCACTATCACGTACCATCGAAGTATTAGCAAAAATATTTCAGTGACCATCATTAACAACGTATCTGAACATGAACTAAAACTAGCTATCTTGCTATTTTGCAGTTCCATTATCCTCTAATCTATTGCTGTAATATACCGAACTCATATACTGGAGATGTGGATCAATGGTGTGATTTTATCAATATATATGCATATTTGTCAAAGAGAACCACTTTTTTCTTTTCCATCAACTTTATCCAATGTCTATGCATATTTCTCAAGCAGTGCATTAGCTGGAGTTCGGAATGAATGTGTGTGGTCAAAGGCATACCTGAGAATGGTAATTGGTACAAGTTGTACACGCTGCCTCAGATAAATATCAATGAGCGCATTGTCACGAGGTTTGTTTCTAGCAATTCATGCATGACTGAAGTGCGCTTGTGTCGTTGTACTCTCAGTGTAAACTGATCGGCTGGACTGACTGCTTAGATTACTAAAACATTATTAATCTTGTGTATAAGCTTTTCAAATAGGTAATTTACTCTAGAGTATGGACTTTATAGTAAGTATTTCAAATACTGTCAAACAATACGAGATTGGCTTCTTCAACAACAACCAATTATATCATTTTAATATATAAAAAAAATTTTGCTCCGTCGCTAACGGAAACCCCCAAGACCTTTACTGGTATAAAATTCACACTGTGAACTATTCTGCTACGTGGTGTGCCAAATTACAACTATAACCAAGATTTAGACGTTTACGTCTCACATGCAATCAAAAACTTTTGTAATTAAATATCAGTAAATAGTAAGGACGTTACCCGATGAAAGACGTATTACTGAACACGATAATCAGCTCAAGTTTTACACTCGTAAGGTAAATATAAATGAGTCCACATTGTTTGCTTATATACCATGCATGACTGACTCACGAGATGATGTCGTTGTACTCTCAGTGAAAACTGATCGCCGGACTGATAGATTGACAGTATTCGACGCTATACAAGAAAAATATGACATGCCTAATGATATTTGATAAATTAATGGAAGTGAATTTGAAGGTAATTAATATTATATTATAACTCAACACTTATTTTGATCGTTTGGAAGATTCATTGTGTAGATGTATCTATATTGAAATAATATGTAGACAGTTATTCATAGTAAAATAATAAAATATTAATTTTGATGTATTATAAAGCTGTAGAGTTTATCATTCATCTGTTTAATTCGTTCGCATATTACGTAAATATATATTTATATGTCTAAACTAATTTGGATACAATATTCCTATTACGACAGATAAAAACGTAGGCTATAATTCAAATATTATTTTGAGGAAAGATGCATATTGCAAGTCATATTCCTCGCGGACAAGGTCACCGGCACAGCTGGTTGGTAAACAAATTTGAACACTGTATTTCCATTTTAGATACAATTGCAGTACTAAAAAAGTCTGTATTATCCATTGACTTCATTAACCTGGTATATTTATTATTATCGCCATCTCCTGTTTCGCTTTTAACCTGCTCTAATTTATTGTTATTTTTATCTCTTGTTTCGTTGTTAGCATTTTTTTTTGTTGACTCAAATTCGACATTGTCTCACGTCCTCTAATTTACGTTAAGCTCGAATCAAACACGTCTAAATTGGTAATACCGTTCCATTCCCCATCTGTATGCCGTGCGTATCGCCGTTCGAGCGGTCTTCGAAGCGTGGACTGCATTCTGCGTGCAAGGTTCAGGGTAGCCAGATGAAAATATTATGGACGAGATTGGACGTATGTAGAAGGTAGTTGTAGGGATCAGTGTTGCGAGTAGTAAAAAATGAAAATATCTGAGCATAATATATTTTAACATTAACCTGGTCTAGGGATGTATGAGTTAATATTGCCCGATGTTTTAACACATTTTTATTTTACGTATCCATCTCCTTTTTGAATTCGTATCAAACAGTAGTTAACGGAATTAGCAGCTCGCTCTTTTGATTAATTTCTTTAATATCGCCTACAGCCTTTCTTGTAATAGCATAGCATAGCCTTTATTTAGTTTTATTTTATATCGTGAAATTAGGACATTATTAAAATCTCAAATTCCGGCACGGTCCGGTATATTCTATACGTAGCAACTCTTATCGGCGTGTAGGGCCGTCCGACGGGTTTTCGATTTGTTCATTTTGCAAGTTATTGAGCGGAATAAATCTGGTTTGCATAGCCGGGGACAGGGCGATGATTGTCATTTTTTTACGGTCATTCGATGGTGTCGGATAAGGTTCAAGATTGATAGTATCGTTGGCTGAGATTTATATAGCTTCGATTCAAGTTTAAGTGACATCGGAATTATTGTGATTACCAATAGCAGAACTTTTTTGCCTTTTAGTGGTTATTATCATAGAGTTCAGGATAATGTTTGTTGTGGATTTTGTATATACCAATGGTTTGCAATTAAGCCCAACTAACCTCTACTTAAATTTGTTTTATTTTTTTAAAAGTAATAAATGTCGTACTTATGAGCTTTCCTTAGACCTTTAAAAATCATTCCCTTCCACCTCAGTTCATATCTACATTAGCATTCTACTCATTCAGCTCATAACCAGCTGTTGGCTAACTCTTAGTACATAACTATGTCTGTTTAAATCCTGCGCCGCCATTTTGCAGTCCAGGCCTGTCAACTTTCGCTCTCTTAATAGTTCACCATAATACGACTATCCATTTCTTGCGAAGGGCAACGAATACAATGATTGGTCTGGAATACTAAAAGGAATGCAGCTTTATTTAGGACGTGGACGTATGTCCTAGAAAACTATAATTATTTTTAATTATTATTTTCTATATTAACTGTTCGAAATGTTTGTTAGTTTCCCGCTTAACCTTTGGGGATGAAGGTGAGATACATGCGTCCAAATTATAATCGACGCTTGAAAGGCAATTATATCTAAGCGACAAATGTACCGTCAATGTATTCTATAAATATTTAGTATCGCCATATTTTTCTGCGTCATTTGATATAGGTTTTGTAGGTCTAGTACAATTTTAATTGATATTAAAATTGTACTAGACCTACAAAACCTACAAAATCATTAGGCTATGTCTTTATAAAATAAAAAGTTGAATTGTTATGAATTTTCATATTAAAATGGAAACTTTAAATCACTACTCAAAAATTTACTGATTGTCGCTTAGATATTATTGCCTCTCAAGCGTCGGAATATAGTTGTTAATTTTTTTTATCGACAACGACGTACATACGCACATTTGCGACAATTGTTAGAATTCTTTGTATTATACCTACTTAAATACAAATGCAATTGTCTTGAACGCAACAAAAACATGTTCTAATATTATGTTACTTAGAAACAAACAAAGCACCATTACAATATAAAGCAGATGCCATCTCAGAGGGGTGGGCAGAAAGAATGCGTCTATTTTTATCCATCGAAGCATCATCAATCATCCAGCGCGTTCCAGGCTTGAAAGCAAAATGAAGTATGCTTGACAAATGCATGGAATATAAATTAAGTGTAGTTTTTAATGTGTGGAGCATTAAGATGATAGGAGTACGAGTGGAATAGAGAAAGAAGGTTTATTGATTTGATTGGTTTGGTTTATCAAGTTACTTTTGAAAATAGAACGTATTTTGAATTTATAGTTTATGGTTTCAAGATAACAATAATAATTTAAATAACATGTAAAAAAAGAAAAAAATATATTATTCGTGTATCATGTTATTCGAAATTTAAATACTGTAAATGTGCCAGTACTTATATTCAAAAGAAAACAAACTGTGTATAAAAATAAAGCTGTCAACACAAACGCACTTTTTACAGTTATATCCTGCAAGATGTTTGCAGGATGTCGGATAGTGTAATCGTCTAGCTAATTACATGAGTTGATTGATTTGATTAAGATTATTGCTTCATAGATAAGTGTTGACTGGTTCGTGTAGTATTTATTGACATGTTGATGTTATCGCGCCACGTGGGTAGTCGCTTTCAATAAAATTTCTTACCGACTATGTAGAAATTGTTTTATAGTACTAGTTTAACTGGATATTTGTCTCTTTCATTCATAAAGAATTGAAACTAAAATAGATAGTAATAAAACTATTTGCGCTTTGTTTATTTATAAAAAGATTTTTAATATAATCTATGTACAGCGCAGGCCAAATATAATGAACAACGAGAGACTTTACGTTACTCGACGGACGAAACAATTACAAAATAACAATTTTAACATACAAACATCGATAATTGATATATTATGTGTACTACGTACTGGTACTGGCGTTCCGTACTCTTATTGTATTCGACTCAACTGTACTGCAATTCGTACACCTAACTTTTGATGATTTCAACATTGACAGCGTGTGTCTAAGTATAAATCTGGATTTGAATAAAAAATATTAGTCAAATAAGTAAAATTATTTGTTTATGTGAATATATAGGTTATAACAATGACGTTTTGGTTGCCATGTTAGTTCAGATTTTGAACAAACAGTTTATATGGACGTTCGTGTCTATAGAATATACGTCAAAGCATACAGAGAAGATTTCCAAATTCGTTTACGTAGCATAGAGTAAATTTATAGTAGAGATTACGTTAAATAGGTTCATTGCTTTTTTAAATCCATCAGATAAGCGTCGTGGGCGGTCTTGACAAAAAACCGTTTGAATACTCGCCTAAATTGTATCTTTAAGATACATTCATCCAGCAAACTGTTTGCAGGATAGTCGAGTCATGGCGGATGATAGCTTTAACTAAATTATTTCAATTACTATGATTTGACTGTATAAGTAAGTGTTCATTAGTAAATTCATTGGTTTTTTATAATCCTTTAAAAATAATAATATATCCTGCATAAGTTCGCAGGATGGTTTTCATGTTCGTTAAATTTTGTGGAATTTTTTGATAATACACATATGTGAGCAGGCCGGCATGATTGTGTCGAATGGCATGAGATAGCATCTATTGCCCTTCAATGCTCTAATTGGACGGCAACCTGCTTACCATCAGGTGCAGTGCAGCCACTTTACCTTGCCAAAAAAAACGATATCTGCTCCTTTTGAAATCGGCTAGGAAATGAACATAAGCAAACTTATAAGCTGACAAAGGCTAGTTATTGATACGCAAACGTTATCTTGATTAAAAGCAATTGCGTCGATTATAGTTAAGTGTTCGTTCATTCATCGTCCTGCATAATAGGCCTGCAGGAAACTTAACTTATGTCAAGTAATAAAAAACATATATTAAGTTGCTTGAATCGATGTTAAGATAAATAAATAAGTAGTAAAGATAAGCCAGCAAGTTATAAAGTTAACTGAACGCCACCCCAAAATGTTATTTGCAAGCAACGATATAGTAATGTTAGAACTCTGTTTTAAGGACGTAAATGAAAAATTTGTTCTGATTCGTTAATTTTGATGATAGATAGAATAATAGTGTTTGAAATCTTTTCTATCAATGGCGAAGGGTCCTAAACCCGATTCTTGCCAAATTACCTTTATGTAGAATCTAATTATCATTAGAACGATTTGTAGACAGCATTCATGCATATTAGTACCTACATATTGTTTCCTTTCGGAAAATGTCACTTTACGCCACTGGTTTACGTACTTTTATCCCAAAAAAATTACAGTGGCTCTCACGGAGGCGGTATTGCGATCGAAATCTAGTAGTTTATAAGATATGACTGGTTCGTTGACCGCCCGTGTAATTGACAGGTAGGTATTATCGCTTACAGGTTATTGCGAGTCTGAATATATCACGTATAATAGCTTAATTGTTGTCGATTGCGTAAGGCTTGACACACACGTCGTCCTGCGTCATGCTTGTCGGATGGTTGAATATGATGTTTGGTAAAGTTGTTTTTTTTTTTGGGTATAATAAGTAATATGCGATATCTTAGTTGAGAGTGGAACGGACTGCCGAGACGAATGTCCGCAGGTTCAAAATCCAAGGGCACGCATGTCTGCCTTTTCTAAAGTTATGTGTGTATTCTTTGTGAATTATCGCTTGCTTTAACGGTGACGAAAAACTGCGTGAGGAAACCTTTCTTTAGTTGTGGGACAGTATATAACGCAGCGATGTATATTTTTCGTTTCTTGTGAAGAAAGTTAAACTAATAACTTGTTTAAACATCTCAAGTCATAAAGAAAAAAATATGTTTTTTTATTAAATGTTACATAATTAATAAAACCTAAGTAATCGTATTTACAATCTAAAATACTCATGAGCATAAATATTTTTTTTTTATATTTATTTAAAGACCTCCGGCAATACACGACATAATAAAAACAATGGTGTAGCATTCTCACAATTAACAGCATGACGTGTTTCTTCAATTATAGACCACAGCATGCCTTAAATAATAAATATCATCGCAGATAAAGCGCAAAAAAACAGAGTCCAGATTTCTATTTCATTGTCAGATTAGCCAATGAACAGTCGGAGTATTGCAGCGTCATTCATCGGCTCTTGACCTTGGCATCCATATGATCATTACGTTACGTTTACACGCAAACTTACTCGTAAAAACGATTAGGAATTATGAAGCGAATTACTTAATTTGAAACTTTGTTTTCTAGGTTGAAAAATTGGATTTCGGATGCGTGTTAATAAATATTCAAAAATACTCAAAGCAAATACGCAACTACTGGACTTTATAACGTATTCGACTATGTTTGATTTTATACATTTTTAAGTATGTGTAATGTGGATATGGCTCCATCTCTTTCTTCGCAGCGTCGAAATGCCCGCTGACGTCACACGCAAATATTTCATCTCTTTTCCGTACTCACCCGTACTACAAAAGTTACTTTCAAGTGCTTATAGCTTATGGATTTTAAACAGATTTCAATGATTTCTTCTGTTTTAGAATTTATACGACGAACATATTTTATAAAATTTATGAAAAAAAACAATAATAATCAAATACCCTATTATACCCGGCATAGAAATTGATTAAATTAAATAATGATTCTGTATCAGAAAGCGATTTATATCTCCACATCCATCATACTCTACGCATTTATAATCGACACAATTCGTACTTAATAATACACTTATTAAATCCAGATAGATTACATAGCGTGAAAGGTAAAAAAAACTGTAGAAAAACAGTCGTTCATTAAGTGCTAATAACGTTAATAGCAGTTACACGAAGATTAAATAATCCCGTCCAATTGAATACGAAAGAATTCGAGCGTTGCAGCGGAACGATGATTATTATTACATTGGTATTTAAAACGTTATTTATAAAAATAACTCGATGCTTGGGCAATTATATCTAAGCGACAATCAATAAATTATTGAGTAGAGTGTTTTAAAGTTATGATTTTAATATGAAAATTCATAACAATAACCTTTTTATTTTATAAAGATTCACCCTCTTATAGCTGTGACAACAACTGTGTATTTCAATATTAGCCAATCACAACGGCCCTATGTCTACGCACTGCGAAAGCTGCCATGCCGTCAGCATTGAGAAACAGACTTGTTATCACAGCAATGCTCCGTCCTTAGATAAAAAAGTCTATGAATAGGGAGGATAGTCTAATGATATTAAAATTGTCCTAGACCTACAAAACCTAGATCAAATGACGCAGAAAAATATGGCGATTCTGAATATTTATATAATTCATTTTCGGTACATTTGTCGCTTAGATATAATTGCCTTTCAAGCGACGAAACTGATTACAATATATTTTTAATGATTTGGTGTATGTATGAATATTAAAATTAATATTCCAAGATCATTTTTTTTATACCTGCTTGCAGGATAGTGTGACGTAGCCCTTATGAATTAATGCCTAATCATTATCTATTCAAAGTTGTGGCGCGCCCTTGTTGTCGTAGGTCGAATTTAAATGTATTCATAGTTTTTTGTTGTTCAATAGATTTAATATAGATTATCCGGATTGACTGATCGCATGATCTTGATAATAATAAGAAGCTTGTAAGAATAATTTACTGTATGTTTGAATACTATTAAAGTTTAATTTATAATCTTCTGCGACCGCCTTGGTGGTGTAGTTGTATTACGGTACGACTAGCAGGGCTGAGGTCTCAGGTTCGAGCCCCAGGTCGGGATAAGTGATATTGGGTTTTTCTACTCAGTCTTAGCTCGGTATCTCAAATTCTCACCGAGATGGTTATAGGCTAGCCCTCTGTCACAACATCGAACGTAATACTGACGGCAGAACGTGGATGCACCAGTGGCGCCTCTGCCTACCACTTCGGGGATGAAAGGCGTGGTGTGTATAATCTTATAGCTATTTTGAAGAAATCTTTTTATCCCAATACTCATTATGTGACAAAGAAAAAGCCATCATAGCTCGGACATGTAGGTTTGTGGAGGCTAATCTCTAGAACTGCTGAACCAATTAAAAATTCTTTCACTAATAGGAAGCTATATTACTCCTGAGGGCTATAGGCTACTTTTTATCCCAGAAAAGCTTTCCATGCGGGCAGGGCCGCGTTCAAAACTAGTTTACTAATAAACACGAATATTTTCGAATCAAATATTTCATATTTCGAATCCGTTCCATCATCCAGCAAATGAACGCATGTGGGAACGTATGCAGGATAGTAACCATACGTTGATTCGCTCGTCATTACTCATTCACAAACCGGCCAGTGCCAGCCGTTGTCGTAGGTCGGAATTTAAAAATAAAACGGATTGATGTGTGCAAATATGCGCCTGTACGATATATTTTAGCATGTATGAGTTATTTCGCGCTAGAATTGAGAATTACGCTAGACAACGTGGTGAGGTGACGTGACGCTCTTAAAATACTTGATGGTGATTGGGAGCGGAGATGTATTTTTTATTAAAATTGAGTAAGTCGCTCGCTTGGTACTAAGTGCAGACTGTCCATAATCAATAGAGTAACACTACGTTGAACTACATATTTCAAACTGCATGGACCCGCAAAACTCGGCACCTTAGACTTTAGTAACATAAACTATATTCCAAGAGGACTTTTTAATAAGATTGATAACAACATATGTATAGAATGAATGTATTCCTCATAACCGAAATTCGGCCATGATGGCCAATTTCGACGGAGATCAGCCTGGTATGCATGAGATATTATAGTGCACAAGTGTGTGCGCAATACACAAGCACTCTCTGTTCCTTCACTATCATAGTTCGATGAGACGGCAATCCGACATGACCGGAGAGAAATCAGGCACAGGATCAACGGCTTTACGTGCCTTCCGAGGCACGGGGGTATCACACCGACAACTTCCTGACTCCGAGCTGCAAATGAGTAATTTTTAAGATGGAAAGACCCAGTCACAATTATTTATGACCCGACCCGGGATTCGAACCAAGAACCTCAGCATGGAAGTCGTACAACTACGCCACTGATGCAGGTGTATAGAATCAATCGAGTGGCGGCTAGAGTGCAACAAACCCTCTTTTCAAATCTTTATTCTATTTTTTTAACTACCATTGCCCTTAGCAATATGATTCTTCATACTCTACAATCATTACACTAGTGACTGACCTGTATATTTATCATAAAAAATGACTGAAACTATCCCTGAATCATGAGTGAATTATCTGATATGTTATCAATATTTGCGTCATCAGTTTATTGATAAAGTTCAAGGAAGTACATGCCCCATATCACATACACATTATATTTATATTATGCATTTAGTTTCACATGAATAAGAGTTAAAATATTCCATAGTTGTTCGTTATATAATAATTATATGTTTTATATTTATCCAGAAAGCTGTTTGCTAAATACACATTCATCAAACGCGCAAAGTTATAATAGATATTAAGTTTCTTGACTATTGTCCAATTTTTTATCCATAAAAACCTTCTAAAAAGTATTAGAAGGTTTAAAAAAAATTATGAAATCGGTTAAGTCGTTCTCTAAATTATGGCGGCGTAACCAAAGGAAGTAGAGATTCATTTTATATATATTTACATATAGATTTAATTACTCGCCCTTATGCAAGATTCCAATTAAAAAAGTACTCTGCTTTTTACTAGGTTCTTTCAAGTATACAAGTGAAATACTTAATTAACATCAAAATATTTGTGGGGCGTAGGATCGGCACAGGACGCCTTTCCGTCCCCACAATGAGTGCTGGATTGCGTGAGGGGAAGTGGCAATGCCAATTAATAAGGCCCGGGAGGTTTTTATAACGTATATTCACTATTCACACGTAAAAGATACAATGATCCGGCGGACACACAGTAGCGGCGTACGTTTCGCAGTGCGGCGTGAGCGGTGCAGTATGCACGTCGCTCTCTCCTTTTCTTGCACTGTTTTTCCTGGCTGGAACACTTCAGGGCTTCTTGTTTTCTTCCTTTTCTTGACTCGAACTGAACTTGCTGGAACTCGAACTGCCGAATGCCAAAATTGCATTCGCTTATATATAACCCGGCTATCCCGTAGGGAGAGCCGCCAAAAATAGAGCCTTTTTGCAGCCTCATTTTCACTTCCTAGCTATCACTATTTTATAAATAAAAGTTGGACCTCTGGAGTCCCCTATGCGAAATTTACACGGTTTTATAGATAAATCAATTACCTATAACTATACACAAAAATAATACGCCTATGTGCGATACGAAAAAGTTATAACAATAAAACATAAGAAAATTGTCTACAGACGACGCACAAAGGCCTTAAAAACGTTATTTACTTTGATATGAACTTATATACAATACCCATGTTTACGGCATGGGGTAGGCAAAAGCAAAAACTATGTCTATGTAAAGTTTCTACACTGTCACTTCAATATCTCGGTCGTGAGATCGCTTTATAACGTACCACTAAAAAACAGTCACACACACGTGCGCGGGCGCATTGTCCGTCCCTCTCTGGGTGTGTCGTTTCGCTCGACACACCTACTGCGCATGCGTGAATGCGCTGTCTCGCTCTTTTCGTGTGTGCGTCCTGCACATTCTCCCGCCGTGTATCGCCCAGCGTCCAGGGGGCGATACATTATGTAGACGTGCAGGACGTGCTCGCCGCCGATTGCGGCGCCGCCTCTTCGTCGCCGCCGCCTCGTCGCTCGGGTGCCGCAGGGTGCAGGAGGACGATTTTCTTCACGGGGCGTCGTAGCACGCCTCCCCTGCGTGGCTACGTCCACCGTGCGCGTCACGCCGTCAGGTCCCGGATGCGTAGCACAGATGCGGCCACGCACCCAAGTGTTTCGTGGGAGCGTCCCGTCCACGATGCGCACGATGTCGCCGATGTGTAGCTCTGGTCCCTTGCTGCGGGGCTCCCGCCGGTTGCGGAGCTCGGGAAGGTACTCTCGTAACCAGCGGGTCCAGAAAGCGTCGGCCAGCTGCTGCGACGCTCGAAGGTCGGCATGTGTGCCGTAGCCGTGTTCGGCTGGAAAATTAGGTGCGGCGAGTGGGCCCTGACAGCCCAACAGAAAGTGGTTAGGCGTCAGGGCCTCCGGATCTTCGGGGTTCACCGACACATGAGTCAGTGGGCGGCTGTTGACTGTGAACTCCACCTCGGCGAGTAGCGTCGACAGCGTCTCTTCATGTGGCCTCTGCTCGTGAAGCACCGTCGTCAGCGCGGTCTTGACCGACCGCACGAGTCGTTCCCAGGCGCCACCATGAATGGTGCGCCCGGAGGGATGAAACGCCATCTAATCGCCCTCCGCGACGCCTCTTGTTCGGCGCCAGCGAGGAGGGTGTTGCGCAGCTCCTTTTCTGCGCCGTGGAAGTTTGTCCCGTTGTCGGACCAGATCTCGGCAGGGCTCCCCGCGGCGCGCTGTCATGCGCCGCAGAGCCATGATCGCCCCTTGTGTGCTCAGGGAGTGCACCACTTCGAGATGCACCGCCCGCACTGTTAGGCATGTGAAGAGAGCGACATACCTTTTTTGATTACTCCGGCCCACGGTGACTGTGAGCGGGCCGAAATAGTCCAAACCGGTGTATGTAAACGGCCGGTGATGATGCGCCAGTCGACAGGGAGGCAAGTCTCCCGTTATCGGTTGCGGTGGAGTGGCCGCCCTCTGGCGGCACTTGAAGCAACTCCTGACCACCGCCTTGACCGTCGGGCGCAGTCGAATGACCCATTTGTGCTGCCGACAGTAATTGACGACGCTCTCCACGCCTGCATGGTGGAGTTGTGTGTGGACATGTTCCACCCACAGTTTCGTCGCCCGATGTTCGCCATCGACGATCGGAGGGTTCTTTGTTGCGGCGCTTACTCCCGCGGCGGCTGAAATTCTGCTGTCGAGGCAAATGAGTTCGTTAATAAATGTTATACTCAAAGCGTACAACCTGCTTTCTTTTGACACGGGTTTTCCTTTTTCGAGCGAGCGTAGTTCTTCCTCGAAGGCGGCCTCCTGACTCGCCTTTATGATTATGCGCTCGGCCTCCAGTAACGTGACTGTGACTCGTCCGTCGTCGTCCTCGGCGCGCCAGTAGAGCGCGGTCGCGTAGGCTGACTCGCTGGCGTCGGTGAACACGTGGAGTTGGAGTTTTCTCGCTCGGGAGTAGCCGGGATAGCAGCGCGGCACTGTTACGCCGCTGAGTTGCTTCAAATGGGTGAGCCAGTTCACCCAGGCGGCGGACAGTTCGTCGTCGATCGGGTCGTCCCAATCGGTGCCGCGTCGCCACACCTCCTGTAATAGCTGTTTAGCCCGCACAGTTATCGGCGACACCAACCCTAGGGGATCAAACAACGACATTACTATTTTCAATGCTTCTCTCTTCGTGGGTGCTTCTCGCCTCAGTAGGTTCGACGGTATGCGGGCCAAGTCTAGGTTGAACGCCAACCCGTCTTCTTGCGGCCTCCAAATAAGGCCTAGGACTCGTTCAGTCCTTTCTATTTCCACCGCTTCGGTTGCATTGGGCGATTCGCCGAGCGCCTTCAACACCGCGGGCGAGTTACTCGTCCACTTCCTTAATTCAAAGTGAGCTTCTCTGTGTATGTTACGCACCTGAGTAGCGATTGTTATCGCCCTGTGTTCATCTTCATAGCTGTCGAGGTAGTCGTCCATGTAGTGTTTCTTCTTGATCGCCTCGACAGCCTCAGGATGCGTGTGTCGGTGTCTCTCCGCGTTGCGATTCATGACGTATATCGCCGTCGCAGGAGAGCACGATGCGCCAAAGATTAATACCTTCATTCGGTACACCTCTGGCGGCCGGCTATCTCGGCGGTTTCCCCGCCAGAGGTAGCGCAGTGCGTCGCGATCTTCCTCGCGTAGTCCCACCTGCATGAACATCTCCGTGATGTCCGCTGTTACAGCGACGGGATGTTCCCGGAATCTTAATAACACTGCAGGAAGAGGCTGTAACAAATCCGGCCCTGTTAATAGATTCTCATTCAAAGTCGTACCTTTTGTTTTGGCTGCTGCGTCGTGTACAACTCGCAATTTGTCGGGCTTTAGAGCGTTTACGACTGCGAAATGCGGCAAGTACCACGTCCTTGTAGCGTGGGACGTGCGCGGCGCTATTTCCGCGTAGCCCTTCTTGACTAGGGCCTCCATTTGCTCTTCATACCTTTCTTTAAGGTCGGGATTCTTGTCCAACTTGTTTTCTATGTTGTGCAGCCTTTTCAGCGTGTTTTCGTAGTTGTTCGGCAATTCCACGCTGTCCGATTTCCACAACAGGGCCGTCTGATATCTTCCCTCCGGCGATCTCTCCGTATGTTCGTTCAGTATCTTGAGCGCCTTCTCGCCGGGGTCGTTCTTGGGCCTGCGGGGGTCTATAAACAGGTTGTCGGATGTTATAAAATCTCGCAAAAGTTCCTCTGTGCGTTCGTCGGTCGTGGTTTGACCGACGAAATTCACTCTGTGTCCCAGAGTCCGAGTCCGGCTTCCATGTATCACCCAACCGAGCGGCGTGAGTGATGCGACCGGTTGATGTCTCCTACCTGACCGTGTTTTCGTGGCGAGGAGGAGATGCCAGTTATCCTGGCCTATGAGGATTCGGGGTTTCGCCTCTTCCGCTCGTTTAGCGGACAGTAGGCCCTTCAGGTGTCCGCAATCCCGTATCGCCTCGTCCGGGATGCGCTGCGCCGCCAACTGGAGATTGTCGACGGTGCGTGCTTCGATGCGAAGTCGTCCCCGGCTTCCTTCAATATTAAACTTGACGCGCCGAGAATTGTTGCGTGTCTTCCTCTCCCCGTCGTACGTTGCTATGTGGAGTGGTTCGTCCGGTCCTTCCGCGCCGATATCTCGAGCGAGTTCGTCGTCGATGAGGCTCACCGTCGATCCGTCGTCGAGTAAGGCGAAAGTGCGAGCCACTCCCGCCGGTCCTGAAATGCACACTGGGGCTATTTTTAAAAGGACATCTGTGGCATCCATGTTGAGTTCACTGCCTCGTTCACTGCTTCGCCGGGTGCGTCGGTGATCTTATTTTTCGCTCCGAGTGCAGCAAGCGGTGATGTAGATACTCGCACCCGTTGATGTCGCATTTCTTCGGCTTGCATGTGTGTTGTTTGTTCCTGAATTTCAAACATCTGAAACATAGTCTGTGCTTCTTTGCGATGTCCCACCGCGCGTCTATGGCGGCGTCGCGGAAGCGAACGCAGTCACTCATCGAGTGCGTTTCTTTGTTACACACACTGCATGTCGACCGTTTATCTGCCACAGTCGTGTGTACCCGCTGCCGGCGTGGCTGTTCGCCGCCGCCGAATCTTGCCGGCGAAGCCTTGTCCGAAATGACTTCAGGCGTCGCGAACGGGCTGCAGAAATCGGCTTCTCTTCTTATGAAGCGACAAAACTTTAACAAATCGGGCTCACCTCTATGCTGTGCGGCGGCGAACTCGTACCACTGTCTTTTCAACGTCGGAGTTAGCTTCTCCATAACTGCCTTAGTTACCTCCGGGTTGTAGAGGTAGAAGGCACAGTCGAGCGCTTGTAGTGTGCCCACGATGTTTTCTATCTTCGTGGCGAATGTGCATATGTCTCTCGGCGTATCTGTAAGACGGGGTAGCGCGCGTAGGCGCTCTATTTCGGCTAATGCGATTGAGTCCGGGCGCCCAAAGCGCGTTTCCAGACTCTTTAACACGGTGTTCGGGTCGGCGTTGGTTATAAGCAGTCCTTGTACTGCTTCCTTGGCGATGCCCCGGAGGCTACGGCGTAGCCGGGACATGTTTTCCAACGTCGTGAAGTGGCTCATGGACTCTATGTAGGCCGCTCTATATGTGAGCCAATCGTGGTGATCACCGTTGAACGTAGGCAACTCTGTGTACCTTAAAGGTTGCCTATGCTGTGCGGCTTGCACAGCTTGTGTTATGGCGGACGCGAGTTCTTGATACTCCGTCCTCGGTCGCGATGCGACCAACGCGCCGTCTTGCACTTGTTGCGGGTTCGGCGTTGATTGCGGTTGCTGCGAAGCTGAGTTGTCTCGTAGCCAGGCTGCTACGACGGGCGGCGGTTGCTTCGTAGCGCGGTGTTCGTCGCTCCGTGCGGCGATTACCGGCGGCGGCTGCGTAGCTTGTTGAGTTCGTTGCCACGATGCGGCTTCAATCGTTGGCACTTCAGGCTGCGCAGTCGGGTTCACTGAAAATGGCATAAAAACGGACGGATTATTTGTTTCGGGCGTTATGACGGGATGCATCGGCGGGTGCACGGCACTGGCTCCCGCCGGTACAGTCGCCGGGTTGTCCCATGATACGGCAGCGATCACTGGGTCCGATGACTGTATAGGGGCTTGCTTTCCCGTCGCAACATCGGTCGGTCGGCTCTCGATTGCGAGTAATTGGCTAGTTTGAACCCAGCTATGTACTCGGCAATCTTGTCCGGCCTCCGTTATGACGGATTCGAGGTCGTCCTCGCTATCCTCCGCCTCGATTTCAGCTAGCTTGGCGGCCGCTAGCTCTATTTTCAGTGCGGTGAGTTCAGCCCTGGCCTGTGCCAGGCGGCGTGCCCTTGAAGCGTGTTTAGTTGACGACGCTGCTTTGCTTCGGGCTCGCTCTTGCGTCGATTGTTCCGTTGCGGCGGCAGGTCGCTCCTCCGCAGCGGTGCAAGGCGCGGTTTCCCGAAGCGTAGCGGTGTGTGTCGCTGTGCTCTCGGCGATTGTTTCTTCGGTTGCTTCAGTTGTTCCGGTGACGGTCGCCGACGTCGCTGTAGCGGACGTCGCTGTCGCCGAAGTCGCTGTCGCCGAAGTCGCTGTCGCCGAGGTTGCTGTAACAGACGCTGATTCCGCCCGCCTCCCGGTGGACCTTGTAACCGGCATCCTTCCCGCTCACGTTTATCCGGCTCGAAGGACCAAAATGTGGGGCGTAGGATCGGCACAGGACGCCTTTCCGTCCCCACAATGAGTGCTGGATTGCGTGAGGGAAGTGGCAATGCCAATTAATAAGGCCCGGGAGGTTTTTATAACGTATATTCACTATTCACACGTAAAAAGATACAATGATCCGGCGGACACACAGTAGCGGCGTACGTTTCGCAGTGCGGCGTGAGCGGTGCAGTATGCACGTCGCTCTCTCCTTTTCTTGCACTGTTTTTTCCTGGCTGGAACACTTCAGGGCTTCTTGTTTTCTTCCTTTTCTTGACTCGAACTGAACTTGCTGGAACTCGAACTGCCGAATGCCAAAATTGCATTCGCTTATATATAACCCGGCTATCCCGTAGGAGAGCCGCCAAAAATAGAGCCTTTTTGCAGCCTCATTTTCACTTCCTAGCTATCACTATTTTATAAATAAAAGTTGGACCTCTGGAGTCCCCTATGCGAAATTTACACGGTTTTATAGATAAATCAATTACCTATAACTATACACAAAAATAATACGCCTATGTGCGATACGAAAAAAGTTATAACAATAAAACATAAGAAAATTGTCTACAGACGACGCACAAAGGCCTTAAAAACGTTATTTACTTTGATATGAACTTATATACAATACCCATGTTTACGGCATGGGGTAGGCAAAAGCAAAAACTATGTCTATGTAAAGTTTCTACACTGTCACTTCAATATCTCGGTCGTGAGATCGCTTTATAACGTACCACTAAAAAACAGTCACACACACGTGCGCGGGCGCATTGTCCGTCCCTCTCTGGGTGTGTCGTTTCGCTCGACACACCTACTGCGCATGCGTGAATGCGCTGTCTCGCTCTTTTCGTGTGTGCGTCCTGCACAATATTCTTCTGTTGTACAGACTTCTAGGCTCTAATGAGGCTTGTGTAAAGGAAATTGGTCAAGATGTCAGCTGTGAGCAGACTTCATTAGAATTAGAGCTGGGCCCTCATTCTGTATGATAGTGTAAACGCGTAACGCGGCCGTGTCATGTTATCTTCGAGAAATGTGCGTGGAATGGTATTCTGTAAGCCAAATTTCTATAGTCCTAAACATGATGCGTTGTGTTACGTGCTTGTTACGCACTGTCAAAATAACGTGCGGGATAGAGAATAAGGCCCCTGGTCCTTCATTGTATTATATAATGAAATACTGTAGGCACGGGCCTCCTCTACTAAAGGGTTAGGTATGTTCACCATGGCCTAGCGCAGTGGTAGTTCAAGATGTTCTGTTGAAATGTTTTCTGTTTGATATGGTGAATTTGAGGATCGAGTTTGATTTTGTGGTACATTTTATTGTGGAAATGGGACATTGTATTCATAAATGACCAATAAGATAGGTCAATCAAGTAGCTACCATAAGGGTACTTACTTTTGGGCGATATCTTAATTTTTTTCTTTTAGATTTCCTCTGTCATTTATAATTTATTTTGCCTATATTTTTATAACATGCAAGTAGGTACTACGGCGTGTCTAAATATATCTCTCGACTCTCGCGCGCGTTATTCTTTCCTTGGAAAGGCTAATATACTAGTCCAGACTTAGAGGCTGATAAATAGAGGAAATATAGTTGCGCGACAAGGTAGAAGTAGGTAAATTTTAGACAGAATTATATTTGAGAACAATGTATAAAACATGTTCAAATAAGGTCAATTGTTTGATTTCGAGACGTTTGCTATCAAGAAATACAACGTATTTTCCTAATATGTTAATCGTGCAACTGTACAAACAATATCAGAATGAAAACGGCATTTAAATATCAAAAACACTTATTATTCTCTTCAAGACAATAATGTATGAAATTGAGTATGCAAATAAATTAAAAATAATAGTGGATTGCTGTTGCAAAGCTCAGTTTAATAAGATTAATGGGTTTATGGTGAGATTTTTATCACTTACGGTTCGTATTCTGTTCAATGACCCCATTGATGTGTTTGTGAGCTATACAAAGAAAGGCGGGACCTGGAATTCTCCACATAATTCCATTTTGATATTTTCTAGGTCCGTAGTCTTTCATCAGTTGAGATGTTTGTTAGAAGTAAACGCAGTAACCGCTGAACGGATTTGGATCAAATTTGACTGACTGATAGAACATGTATTAGATTAACACATAGACTACTTTATATTCCCGTAAATTGCTTCCATGGGAAATTTTTGAATTTTTAATCAAATTTTAAGTAGATGGCACTGGCGGCTAAGAGATAGCGTTACAATAGTGGTTTTTGGGATTTTTATAGTGAGAAAGGCATTTGGCGAACCAAAGCCGCGGGCAACACCTATTTACCATCATAATAATGACGACTCAACGCTGCCAGTTTTATTATGAATGGGTAATTAGAGACATGAAAAAATACAGATTTGCAACCGCGCTCGGTCGCATGCGAGTGATTCTCGATTTCGCTGAGAAAGTGGCCACGGTACGGTGGTCGGCGTTAGTGTTTTTACGCAACGTGCGCGTCGTGTTGGGCGAGAGGGGGCGGGAGCGATTAGCGATAAACTGCCGCGCTAAGCTCAAAAGCCATATCCCAAAAAAAAACAAAATTTAGATTTTTATGTCGTCAGATAACTTAAAGAAATACCCATTCAATGAAGTTACCAAAATATCGGTATCTTGTTTAGAACTTGTTAAAAAATGCTTGAAGAGTCTCTATCTCAGTGTTATATACAAAACTATAAAACTATATTTACAAAACTTTGATTATGTCGAAATAGGGTTTCCCTGACATACCGCTTTTGCGCTTAGTACGGCAGTATAGTTCATGTTTGTTGTGCGAAGTCTGCAGTTGCTGCACACAGAACAACGCTTCAATAATTATCTACGACTAGACAAGCTACAAACCTTTGCGATGTTGAATGATTCGCGAGGCTATTGAATTTAAAAAACATACGAATTTCTAGAGAAGATGGTTGGAAGCTTGTACAATTTACAAGTTGTACAATTTACAAGGCTGGGATCCTGTTCTACATTTCATTAATTCGGAACCCAAATGATCGGCTGCCATACTTCAAAACACTGTTAGCTCATTCTGCATAGATGGACCACCAATAACAAAATATTAATAGTTACTCGCTGTCCGCTTAATACTTGAACCGCAGCAGACTTGATCGAGAAATTATACCATACTAATAAAAATCATAATCGTGTTTATCTTTACGTATTTTTTATGGGTAATTTTAATTTTAAAATGTTAACAATCGCTCTTTATAACTTTTTTCTCGTCGTATCGATGACCAGTATTAACATTGCTTCATAACATTTTATGCTGTCCTTATCATAAGTAGTGGTAGCAAAAAAATATTTAATATGTTAATTGTATGTAAATTTCCACCACCTTCGATCAGTAAGCTGGTGAGAAACTATGTAAAGAAGAATTCCCGCATTACTTAAATGCATGTGTAGCATTTCATTAACCCATTTACCAGCGGAATGTTTGCCGGCAAACATTCCGATGCTAAATGGGTTAATATACTCCCAAAATAATTAATAAATAAATTTTAAATTCCCATTGAAGTGCCGTTCAAGTATTACGTAACGCAATTTTTAAAGATTTTTGACCCCCTCACCCCCTCATGTAACGCGCCGTAACGTTTTCCTGTACTCCCCCGCCCCCCCTTAAAAAGTTATGTAACTCTAAATGTCAATTATTTTTTAATATTCACTAATATTTTACGCAAAATAACGACAAGTTGCTAAAATACCTTTGTTATTGTTTTAAAATAAAAAATCCAATGTTACGTAACGCGTTGTTCGAACCCCCCCGCCCGCGCTTGTAACGTATCGTAACGTTTTACATGACACCCCCCTCCCCTCCAAATTGCGTTACGTAAGACTTGAACCCTCTCACGAATGAAATAATTGAATCTGAAATTCTTGAATATATTGAGTTCATACAAATGATTAATAGAGCCCTTTGTTCCTACAACTAATACAAATGACACATTTCCTGAATGTACTCAAGTACTCAATTGACACCGGTCAGTATTCGGAGCTATTTCGATCCCGGACTATGTAGGTGGCGAGCCTGTCTCTAAATCGGTCACGAACGTGCAACAAGGAATGGAGAGGTGTTGAACAGGGTATGTGATTCATATGTCGGGCAAAACGTTATTAGATTTATTCTGTCTCATTCGTATACATTTGCTGATGGTAGGATATATTTTATATCCGCCCGGAGAGCGACCACAGCGTTAAAACCCGCCATAGTGGCCCTAGTCTGTTCGGGATCAGCCTGTATATAACAAGTTTCAACAGGCCGACATAATTGTGTCGACTGTCAAGGTTAATCATCTCTCGTCAGTCGACATTCCATTGGACCCTACTCCTTACCATAAGGTGATACATGATGAGCCCCCTGGCTAGCTCTTCCTAGCATTAAAGAGAAGGTGGGGCGTGGGCATTTCTATTTCAAGCAGCAGGGTAGTGTGGCAAAAATACTTGGCAACCCCTAATTTATAAAGTTATACATAATACTGGTATATCTTCCGTTCTATATCTAAATAGATCAATAGTTGTTAATGTATCATAGAATACTAGTTTGCTTTACGTACCTATTCATATAAGTTGGTAGGTAAAATAAAATTTAATACTTGGTGAGATATCGCGGAAATTCTATGATCAAATCAATTCTTACTTATGAATAACTTTTTGCTGTTTGACGTCACGTGTTTCTTGGAAGTAAGCGGGGTTGAACAAGGATGTAGCGGTCCTAGAGAAAAATTATATGTAAGGGTTACTAGCTTTGCTCGCGGCTCTGTCTACTTGAATCTAATACTTTCTCCTGAAATTAGCACTGTATACATTCCTCTGACTAATTTACACAGTTTTTTTTATTACTTTAAATGATGAGACGAGCTTACCGTTCGCCTGATAGTAAGCGATACGACCGCCCATAAACAGTGGAAACACCATCCAACACCTTGAATTACAAAGTATTGTATTGTATTCCACTGCGCTCGCTATCTTGAGAGATGTTCATTGTTCAGTCTTATTATGTCCAGTAGTTACACTGGCTACAATGTCCTTCAAACCGGAACACAACAGTGACTACACACTGCTGCTGCCGAAATAGAAATTGCGGTGGTACCTACCCAGGCGGACCATACAAGAAACCTACCACCAGTTTCGGATATTTTGTATGTACACAGGTAAACAAAATTCTGGATTGACATACAGGCTACTTTTTATACTTGGAAGCCCACAGAGGCCTTCTATTCTGGGTAGATATTTAAGAATCTTAGAACACAAGCAAAATCTAATTTTAATATTAATAGTAGAATGAATGTATACATACTTATTCTCTCTATTTTTGACTCCATCACAAACTAATCGCCCACGCATTTGTAATGCCGGTGACGCGGCATTACTCATGGACTCTTTATCCTCACTATTTTGGGTGACATTCTGTAATAGTATGTGAGAGGACCAAAATATCTCATCCCTCTGTAAATCCCCATAGGATTCCGTTTCTCTGTAACGTGACTGCGTTTGTATAATTGTCGATGTGGTCCTCGGCGACGTACTTGCGCTTTCCTTAAGAATGTTGTAGGCTTGCTGTTTTATTAAATGACTATGATATGCCATGGTATGGACTTGGTATGCAGTGGTTGCTATTAAGTCCGATACTAGATATGTCTCTTCCATATCCCCTCACCAGTTAATTTTTGCTCGGCAGTCGTCCCAACCTAACCTAACCTAACCTTTACTGTAACACCGTGATTTTTATTTTATTTATTTATTTACATATCAACACACAGCCATTACAGGTTACACCCCATTCGACTGGCAGAACTATAATAACTTACATTCTATAACTATTTATAAAAATAAATTATCTAACAAAGATTAAAATGAAAGCTAAGCATAACAAATTACATGCAACAAAATATTTGTGAGCTCACTCGTTACATGTCAAAACATCTGCTTTGACATGCATGATAGAACATTACATACCAAATATATCTCTTCAGTATCCTCTCACCAGTTAATCCTGGGTCCTTCCGTAGCGTGAAGAAGCATCTCAGAAGGCCGGCATGATTGTGTTGAATGGTATGAGACAGCCATCTATTGCCATTCGATACTCTATCTAGACGGCATAGCGTTTACCAGCAGTGACTTTCCCGTGCCAGACTTAAAATAAAAAAATATGATAATGTGCTTCAATTAATAAAATAACAGACAATATTTACCAGTGATTAGATCATATCCTTGTGTGTAAAACTTAAGTTGATTGAACATTCTAAATCCTTTATGATGCTCATTCCAAGTAATCTATTTAAGTCGCAATCTCATTACGCACTTCCGTGAATCAATTGACATTTAAGCTAACATTCAAATTTATATTGATTTCTGATTATCCGATGTATTCAAGGCGTTCCTCATTCCGGTGACATAAGCATTTAAGATATGGTATTATCTCGTTAATTTCAAAGACATTAAACAGTATAGTTATTTATAGATAGGGCACCAGAACCAAATTTGTACTCTAAAAGTTATTACCAATTGGTACCAGTCGTCTAATTTGAAGTGTTCGTGTATTGAAGTAACAGCGTCCTTAGATATTAATACAAAAATAGCATATTTACAGAAAGTATGTTAACATGCGCATTAAAAAGTGCAGATCAATATGAAGTATTCTACATTGGAGTTTTGCTATTTCATGGTAGATTGAGTAACTGTCGCATGTGCGCAACATTTTTGTATGACAATCTTGCCAATGTCTACTCTATGTTATATTAGAACTCTTCTTTTTTTTAAATATAATGCTTTATTCATCACGTAGGCGAACATAGTTGCACTTATGATAAGTCCTGGTACATGAGAATATTTAATTATTACTTAATTAAAGTAGCTTAAATGAACAAAGACAATTTATATTGAAAATAAAATAAATTAAAAATAAAGTAAACAAAGAAGCCGGCTCGGGCTGGCAGGAAAGATTTTTTTTTATCTTTGATTACTTGTAAACCTAGGCTCAATAGACACGTCCCCTATTATGGGACGGTATATGTACAAAAGTGGGTGCACCAGTTGCGCCTCTGCCTACCTCTTGGGGATAAAGGCGTGAGTGTTTGTGAAAACCTTGATGGGTTTAAAGTTGTCAATGACGTAATTGTTTGTCTTGATTTCGATAATTGATTAGTTTATATGGTCATTTGAGTGTAGCTGTTGTATTAAGGTCAAATAAAATTTATAATACTGCCTTCTATATTTTACTATAATTATTTTTGTCATTGATAATATTTATTTTCTAATAAAGTCTTGATTTGTGATATGATTTATACTGAGCCTGAGAGGACCCTTAAACACATTGTCACCAAATCACCCATTTTTCAGGGCATCCCCCAATCTAAAATCACTATGTTACATTTCGACATAGTTAAATATAACTACAGAAAAAGATACAGAGCATCTAGAATATTGAACTGGTAAAGCATGTTTTCAATTTGCTACAAATATCTGCTTTGACATTTAATGTTTCTTTACCTTTATTAGTCCTAAATGGCAATAATTTGTTTATTTTATTATACCGTTTGATGTCTCGTACTCATGAGGTGCCGTCACAAATTGTCAATAAGAGACCGCCCACGCGGTTTGTGTTTTATCGAGCCGTGTGGTGCGAGTGATAAGAGATAAGAGATTTTTCTCGCTAGGTAGACAGACAGGCAGTACTAGGAATGTAGGTAGGTATATGTGATAATTATTTCTATCCTTTGAAGTACTATATATATAAGAAGCGGTTATTGAAATTTGTTGAAAGAAAAAGTGCTGATGTCTCGTTTTCGATCTCTGAATTATAGAGACAGGGCATATTTTCTACATATATGACTAGCTTTGGCCTGCGGCTCCATTCACGTGAAAAATGGGATAAATATTTTCCCGATATAAAAAGTAGTCTATAGCACTCGGGAGTAATGTAGCTTCCTATTAATGATTTTTTTTTGTAATCGGTTTAGTAGTTCCTAAAATAAGCGCGTTCAAACAAACAAACTGTTCAGCTTTATATATTAGCATAGATTAATTGTCCCTTCTAATAGGTCCGGCCCGCGTGCCGACGAATACAGTAATGGTTAGATTTTTAGTTCGCTACGACTACGCGCATTCAAAATCGTTGAAGATTAAAAAAAACAATCATCAAAAACGATTCACCCAGTCAAAAGTTCTGAGATAACAAACATTAAAAAAAAATACAGTTGAATTGAGAACCTCCTCCTTTTTCTGAAGTCGGTTAAAAAATGGGCGTGTATCACTCGCTGATATCTCATATCTTAGACCGTCGCCGTAACCGCTCAATCGGTTCAATTGATTCCTTGTGCATTTGCATGTGAATTGACGGTTTGTTGACTCGAACGTTTTTATTTTACCATCCCGAATGACGTCATTGCGACACTCGCGTATCACGGGCTAAGTTCCCACGAGAGTGCTTTGATTGTATTGGACTTTACTTCGTTGTGATAAAGTTTAATGTTGTATTTGTTTTGTAAAATTATTTCTTAGTAGTAACGGAATACTTGCATAACTTTATAAAATCAGTTACTTTTGAAAACAATGAATTGCCACGAATTATATGCAAGTGTTTGTACAACTTTAAGGGCCTTATTCTCTACTAGCTTCCGCCCGCAGCTTCGCCCGCGTGGATTTCGGACTTCAAAAATGGAGGAGGTGCTCAATTTGTCGAGATTTTTTTAATGTATGGTGGTATGCAGGTGGTCCGATTGTCCGGTCAGGGTCTGATGATGGGATCCTGTGAAATCGAAGGAACTTTTAACCATTAAGGTTGCACACGCGACGGAAGCTTAAAAAATGCAGTAACTTCTCCCGTTTTCCCAACATTTCCCTTCACTGCTCTGCTCCTATTAATTGTAGCGTGATGAAAAGTATACTATAACCAGCACAGGAGTATGACAAATAATTGTACCAAGTTTCGTTAAAATCCGTCGAGTAGTTTTTGTTTCTATAACGGTTATACAGACCGACAGACAGACAAAAATTTTACTAATTGCATTTTTGGCATCAGTATCGATCCCTAATCACCCCCTGATAGTTATTTTGGAAATATATTTCATGTACAGAATTGACCTCTCTACAGATTTATTATAAGTATAGATAAGTACCGCAAGTTATTTTGACAGCGCGTAACAAGCATGTAACGTATTGCGTTGCGTTTAAGACTAGAAATTGGCATATAGACTACCATTCCACGCTAATTTCACGAAGATAACGTAACACGGCTGGGTTACGAGTTTACGCTGCCGCAAAGTATAAGGCCTAAGTAAAACCCAGGTTATAATATTCTGCTCCGTGTTACACAAGTCTCTAAATTTAATTTGATAGTTATCTTAGACGGATAATGTAAATAGTTCGCACTTTATTACTATTTATCTGGGAGCATATATTACGATAGTGACTTTTGTATTTGGCCGGTTTATACATTAAGGTAAGGATAATAAAATTCAAATATTGCGAAACAAGTTATACATTACCCTACTTTCATACATTACCCCTAAAAATGCAGATATTTCTCCAGTCCTAGATGTAGGCATTACGTGCCCCAAGACGTCATTCCCATTTATTTTCTACTCATGCATAATACATTTTCCACCCGTCAAACCCATGTTTATGACGTCATGAATTACGTCACACTGCGGTGGAAGTAATAAAAGGCGGTTACGTAATATGTAAGTATTGACCTAAGTTTATTACCCTGAAAAGATGAAACACGTAAAACAGATAATTTTCTTTATGAGATATTAAAGAAACGGTAACAGGAAAATACAGAATATTCCTAGCTTAAGTAAAGTAAAGTTGCTACAATACATTATAATTGTAAAAACACAACACGCCTTTATCACTGAGGGTGTAGGCAGAGGTGCAACCAGGGCACCTACTTTTCGCCAGTGTGTTCCGTTCCATTTATATATATTTCCCATGTAATAGGGACCTAGCCAATTGTCATACAGGGCACGTATTTCAAACTGTGAGCTAATACTGAACTGAAAAAGCCAATATTTACCGTTTTATTATTAATTTTAACAAAAGTAACAATAACTTTTATTTTTTTATATTGGCACGCTATAGTGGCGCCGTTGCATCTGTTAAGCGGAATAAGGTCCAGAATCCAGATAAAGTGTCGACTGACGAGAGTTGATTCGTTTACCAGTCGATACTATAATGCCGGCCTGTTTGATCTGGATATACACAGACCCCAAACGCGACTCACGTGGGCGACTATGGCGAATTTTAAACCTTGTGTACGAAGTCACTATTTATACTGGAAATGATGAAAATGGCCGCAAAACTAATTGAAATCGATGTATATGATTGAGATTATAATTCATTGTCTACAATGTAAAGGGGTGGTTAATTAAAGATCTATAGCGCCTGGAGCACATATATCATACAAACATAGATATAAGTATGTTTAAGCGGTAGGTGCACGATTGTAATCGCCGGTACTTCACTACATAGTATAAAACAAAGACACTTTCTCTGTCCCTTTGTATGCTTAAATCTTTAAAACTACGCAACGGATTTGATGCGGTTTTTTTATTAGATAGTGATTCAAGAGGAAGGTTTATATGTATAATAATAACATCCATTAAATAGTGGAGAAGTACTGTTATTTTGTTATGTTAAACCCGTGCGAAGCCAGAGCGGGCCGCTATGTTTTTATATACAACGTTCACAGTTTTTCTGTAGTGTATTTAGTATCAGCATTGCACCCGTGCGAAGCCGGGGCGGGTCGCTAGTTTTAAATAAATCATTTAATATCGACCATTGACCGTGTCGTCGACCATTTCCATGCCAGCTTTTTTCACTACGGTTCAAGACGAAAACTCATTTCCGGACCCATCAACTCACCCATACAAGGGAAAAGAAGTTTGGATGCTCTGTCTTTATGAAGTTCTTTGCGCTCAAAGGCAACTTAGTGGTACATTTACTGACACACACTGGGGAAACACCTTGTTTTATTGACGCTTCAGTAACTACCCAAACGGACCCTCGCACATGAAACCACCCAATATCTTATAATTTGATAGCGTCCGTAACTTGTCGAGCTGACGCCATTCTGTCTAGTGTATGTTTAGTTTATATTCATTTATATTTATAGCCATTCTGTCTAGTTCAAAATATTTTATCATCCTTATCAATATTATCAATACGAAACTGTTGATATGTCTGCTGCAAACACGCTGAGAATGCAAAAATGGATGTAAAATAATTGTTATATACCTCGTTGTTTTTATTTATGGTTACCATAGAAAGCAAAATAAAATTTGGCATATACGTAGTAGATACATGACTTAAATAAACGTGTAGGATACATTGATCTCTAAGAAACATGATTCCTATATGCGCGAAAACAAGTACATAATGTTCCTTTATTTGTATATTCCCAGGGGACTTATTCTTTATGACAGTGTAATTTCAGTGTCAATACTGTGTTATCTTCGTGTTTGCGTTGAATAGTAGTCTGTATGACAATTTCTATGGTGGTAAACGCGACACGGTGCGTTAGTTGCTTGTTATGCATGGTCTAAATAACGTGTGGCATAGAGAATAAGGCCCAAAGTATTCAGCGTTCGATAAGATTACCCTTTATTGATATAGGGTTTAAGTTTATTTTTACACATTCCGAGTATTTGATAGATTATCTAAATTCACATGTAATCGTATGCGGAACATATTGTGTCCTTACGAATGATTAATTGGTGATTTGACAAATTATTAACCGACTCCAAAAAAGAAGATTCTCAATTCCAGTGTATGTTTTTTTATGTTTGTTACCTCATATTAATATTTTTTTCGTTGTGCCATTAATGTAATTTAACTGACTATAATGGTTATTTTATTATAACATTTATAAAATGAAAGGCGCAGGAGATGGCTGGATGCAGATCGCTTTCAATAGGTCGATCTGAAAATCTTTGGGGGAGGCCCATGTTCAGCAGTGGATGTATTGCGGCTGATGATGGTTGTACGGGAAAGTGACTTTACTGCACCATGTGTTAAGTAAAGTGAAACTAAATCGATCAGCAAGAGTTGTGTCATAGATTTACTGCAGTCCTGTTACGTATCTATAGGACTTGAGGTCTGCCAAATAAGTGCTAAAAAACTTACCATTTCTGCACTTTTCAGCCAATACTTTGATACTCCGCTGTATATAATATTAGGCCTGTTTTATATACTGACACGCTGCTGTGCACGGGTCTCCTCTACTACTGAGAGAGATTACACCAGGCTGGCCTAGACACTTTCCCGCCCTCACACCCACCACTACAACTCCTGTAAGCCAGGATCAGGATGGCACGCATTTTTACACCGAGCGGTGAAGCTCGGCGAGTCTCAGGGAAAACTAATTTGTCATTACCACGCAGGCCTAGTGCGGATTAGTAGGCTGCACTCACCCTCCAAATTTTTATAGAGAACTTCTCATGTACGAAGGTTTCCTCACGATGTTTTCCTTCACCGTTAAAGCAAGCGATAATTCACAAAAAATACACACATTATTTTAGAAAAATCAAAGATGTGCCCTTGGGATTAGAACCTGCGGACATTCGTCTCGGCAATCCGTTCCATACCCAACTAAGCTATCGCCGCTAAAGCATAGTTAAATCGACCAGTAACACCCATTCGTAATAAATCGAATCCCCATACCGCGAATGCCGATCGCTACATCACAAAACACGCGTGTCAAGTTCGTCAAACCGGGAAGCGGTCTATTTCGGTCCCCTACGAACGTGGCCGCGTGCGGTGCTTTTATAGATGTGGGATGTCGCTCTCAGAGTGCACGGTGGGCGCTTTGGGACGGACTTGGGTACGATTGTTGGGGAGCTTGGGCCCCTGGTTTGGAAAGAGGGTGACTTGAAATGGGTGGGATGTCACATAAGCCTGTAGCTGAAGCGAGTTTAAAAAAGACAAAGATAAAATAGATTTACTGTTGGCGAAATACTTATCAGTACCGGCAAGGTATACCTATGATGCGTCGAGCGCTCGAAGTACATATATGCTAGAACAGCTCCATGAAAAACATCGTAACACCAAGGTACGTCTCACTAAATGTTGCAATACACCTCAGTAGACGCTTTTGTAAAGGTTTTAGTTCATTCCTTTTCTAAATGCATTAATACAAACAATATAAACACCATTATCTAAAAAAAGTAGTCTCAGCGCATTTTTAATTGTTTACAAAACTATGGGGGTCCGTACCTCCCCATATCATTCCCTCATTACGCCCCTGTGTATCGACAATGTTATGCTGTTTATATTATAGATAATGGCTTTTAAGTGACTCTTGAAAAGTTGTTTCAATAATGTACATTAACACCATCTGAGCGCTAAGAGAACAAAACGCAATACCCAAAAATTTCGTTGTTTATTTTACAAAAAAAACAAACATTGGAGTTTGATTATTTTTACCTTTACGTTGTCTTTTTAGTCCTCAAAATAAAGATATATTTTGGGAATCCGTGCTTAAGACGAATTAAGATCTTTAAACTGATGATGATAAATGATCTGACACCTTACCACCATCTCTTATAACAGTCTTATTATAACCTTACTTAGAAACTTCGTACCATGACGAGCTTAAAACAAGCTTAAAACTATGATGTTTTATCGAGCAGTTTTGTGTGACGTCATCGTAAATCATTCATTCAATAGCGTACCATGAAGTGTTTTTAGACAGAAGTAATATTGTTCTTATGTCAAATTTGGCAGTGTTATAAAAGTTGCTTTTCCAAGACTTTTTTAACATTATTTTACGATTTTCTTTCATATATTCTTCAAAAGTATATAAAAAAAGGTGCGTAACTGTTTTAAATACTCATGATTTGTGTTATAACGGTATATCATCCAAGAAGGGCGCATAATTATTATGAATATGGTGTGATTTTAGATGGCCAATGAATACGAAATCTTCGAATTTATAGAGCAAGACAATGCTGCTAGTAATTAATATACCCATAATAACTGTAGCTGTCGCCCCGAAACTCTCCGAACTCTGCCGCTGCAAAAAAATGCAAACGACTTTAATGAAAAAACCTCTTGAAATTCCATTGCCGAAATCTCATGAATGTATGATTTATTTGTTTTATATTGGTCCTATTAGGATTTTTATATAATTTCTAGACATAATACGCTAGTATCTCGTCATATTTATTGTATTTTTTATTAATATGTTACCTATTGAATGTTTTAAACCAAATTTCTCATGGCAATTATTATTTAAAATGTATTCGAAGTATCGCTGTGCAATAATTACTTCATTGTTTTAGCATATAACGTATTAAAGCATATTATACTCACTCGCTGCTTGACATCATATCGACACTATCAAGTTTAAACTATAAACAAATGTATTAAATAATATTTTATTACACCACTGCCACAATAAACATTTAAACTGCGACCGCGAACTTGGGTCTAATGACATTAGTAAAACCGTTCCGTTCCCGCCGCATTCATACCCGACGAAACTTCCGATTTCCAAAATGTTTGCTTAAAACCACAGGGATATTTTTTTATAATTATACAGCTTATTTATTTTTATTCACAATGCACTTATAAAACTAACATAAAAATATATTATTCTGACTTTAATATTTATTTAAACAGTTTAGTATATGCGTGACTTGGAACGTACATAAAATGTTTAGCCATCTTAAATCAGGGAATAAACAATCATTCGTTCTTTTCCATCCCTACGCAGGAGTAAAACAATATTGTTTTTATGAGGTCATAGTACGAATCTGAGTAATATTACTTTAAGCTTGAAACAAAACGTTCCTGCAATATGATGGTTTTGTAAAAGATGGTGGTAAGGCCCCTGACCATATTTCAATATAAAAATTCACTGGTGGTAGGTCTCTCATACGTGAGAGTCCGCCAAGGTAAGTACCACCACAATATCTATTTCTGTCGCCAGACAGCAGTGTGTAGATCATTGTTGTGTTCCGGTTCGAAGAACATTGTAGCCAGTGTAATTACTGGAAATAATGAGACCCTCATGTCTCAGGATGGCGAGCGCAGTGGAATAACAAACAATACTTTGTAATTCAAGGTGTTGGATGGTGTTTCTACTTATGGACGGTTATATCGCTTACCATCAGGAGAACGGCAAGCTCGTCCATTCAAAGCAATAAAAAAAATATGTCTTCTCCATACATCCCAATCTATTGTAAACTGACTTCATACTTCAAGTCACACGTTACTTCAAGCCTCCATTGCATGTCAACTAAGTAATGACAAGTTATTAAGAGTAATGACAGTTATTAGCCATCCAATTAAATTTACGACATGCCGGTGCCTCAATAATGATTTGCGATGCTAATTTGCACGTTTGCAATCACATTTTAATCGAGTTCGAATGACGATGTGTCATCCGATGATTTGATGACTTCATTGAAGGTCATAAGTCATAAGTCAAGATATGGTTTGTTGCGCATATAAGTGCAGATTATATTAATGATTTAGTATTGCCTGCGTGTGCGTTCGCGTGAAAGTTTTTTTGTGTAAATATTTTTCCAGGATAAAAGTGACTTATAGCATTCTGGAGTAATGTAGCTTTCTATTAGTGATAGTATCTTCGAAATCGGTTCAATAGTTCCAGAGATTAGCTCTTACAAACCTATAAACAAACTCACAAAGTTTTTCTCTTTATAATTTTAGTTTATATAATCCAAAGTGAATGAATGAATGAAATCCAAAGTATAGAGTATAGCTGGACCAAGAAAATAAATACCCTCGCCGTGTCTCTGTAAACTATGGAACTAATTTACTGTACTGACAATGTAAGCTGTAAAACAAATAAGCAGATTTGACGCACACAAAGTAGGTTTTTTATTTGCCCGGTTAAGTTATAAAGATGTAATTTGGACACAAACACTTAGTCAAGCTTGCTAGCGGGAGAGCCCATCTCCTCATGTCATTTTTAATCATTGGCATCGATGTGTTGTCTAAATTAATAATTTACAAATATAATTTGCCATTTTATTTGGGTGTTCCAAATATTCTTAGGTAGGTATTTCGTAAGCAAGCCTCCAAGTATTAAGATGTGACGTGGTTACCCTTCTCCAGAGTTTTTTTTAATGTATATATCACGTTTACAAAATGATCATAATATATAAGCATCGAAAAAACTACTGAGATTTTAATTATGTATTAAGAATTATGTCGACCTATTTGAGATCGGATATACACACTATACAAATTGATCCCGGAACGCGACATACTAAAATGATTTCAACACTAATCTCTTATATGGATCAACAAAATGCATCACATATTATTCATTACATACAGTTACTAATTACCTACATATGTGAAACATGCATTCGATTTTCGCTTATCTATCTGAACAGGAAACACGATAAACGGGAATACAAGGTGACGGCAAAACGTTAATAAATGTTCTAACACTAAGGTCGGTTGTCCTATGAGTGATGTATTCTTATAACAATTTCTAAACCTTTATTAAACGATTTAAATTATGTCGTTTATATATTCCTTAAACGTGAAACGCGACACATGTGGGCGACTATGGCGGGTTTTAACTTTTAACACCCTATGTGTGGTGGTCATTATCCGGGCGGATATAAAACATATCCTACCACCAATACCTATAAATTAATCTTAAAATACGCATATCGCTGTCATACACAATGTAATTGCGTATTATGTAACATTTTTTTAGTATAAACGTAGTATAATATAGCAATATTTGTTCGCGAGACTTCCAAGTAATTCCACTGGACCTTTAAACAAGTGAATTCAGATCTAAGGTTAACCCGGTCTATTACACCTGGATGAAGTTATTGGATCGTTAATAATTTGTCAAAGGAGAACTGAAAGAAAGAACTGCTGTATTAATTGTCTTTATAGTTTGATACGGCATACATACATTGTGACCGCTTCGGCCGCTTAATATTTCCCTTAGTCTTTGAAACAATGTAAATGTTATTTGAACATATTTTTAGAATATATTTATAAAAAAATATATATTTCCAATTCCTCCCTATTTGATTCGTTGCGAGTTAGACTGATTAGTGCTACTGAGACTCAGCAAGCTTCACCGCTCGGTGTCATGCGTGCCGATCCTGGCTTACCGAAGTTGTAGTGTTGATGTGAGAGCGGGATAGACTCTAATCGATTAACAGCCGTTTTCATTTTAATTAAATGAATCGAATCTCAATCCTAAATCCGATTCCGAGAATGAACAATCAAAATAACTCATTTGTAAGCTTGTCATAAAAATGCTTTGTTCTGATTGGTCCATTTCTGAGATAGATTGGCAAAAGCGATGGGATAATTTATTAGCAATGACGATTAGTCAAAAAATGACAAGACCTCTTCATAATTACTGCCTTACTAAATATGCTGCTCGTTTTGTAACATCTCAATGCTATGTTTTTTTTTATCATTTATGATACGTCCAAGGTTGGAAGTCGTAAATCACGACAAAATATTACGTAAATGTAATTTAATCAATAAATAATTATCCTTGATTGTTTTTATCTACGTACAGAATATATTTCTATATTCCATACTAGAGCTAGGTACATATAGTATGTGAGATATTCACGTAGTTTACCTTATATGATAATATTTATTATTCATTGACGTATATTCTACCGATATACAAAAACGTCCTTATAAACTATTTGTTCAAAATCTGGAGTTAGAACTAAAGTTCGCTGCAGCGCTAAAACATCAATCGACGTCTAACCAAACTTTAAATATGCGTGCTATAGCGCTTTAAATAGAGTATACGTAAAATGGCAATACCGGATTGCAGTACTCTTCAGTTGGACACAGCGAGTGTTCGAAACACCAGATCTAGAACGTAGTACATATATATCGATGTTATTATTTAACGATAAAATATAAATTAATGACTATTCTCTGTAACCATATTAATCGATATATGTTTTGATAGATTTTATAATTACAAGATGCCAAAGTCAAAACCCATCTGTCAAGAACAAATTAAATCAAGGTCAAGATTTTAACCTCAAAATATTTTAATACCTCACCTTGCAAACGAACCCAATATCACTTAGTTTATATAATATATATAATAATATCAGCCCAGTATTATATACTTGCCCACTGCTGAGCACGGGCCTCCTCTACTATTGAGAGGGATTAGGCCTTAGACCACCACGCTGGCCTAGTGCGGATTGGTAGACTTCACACACCTTCGAAATTCCTATAGAGAACTTCTCAGATGTGCAGGTTTCCTCACGATTTTTTCCTTCACCGTTAAAGCGAACGATAAATTCACAAAGAATACACACATGATTTTTTAGAAAAGTCAGAGGTGTGTGCCCTTGGGATTTGAACCTGCGGACATTCGTCTCGGCAGTCCGTTCCACACCCAACTAGGCTATCGCCGCTTACTCACTTAGTTTACAGTCACAATAACCAAACCAATGACGCAAGATATTTTTATTATCCCAAATTAACTAACCGGAAACAGAATTTCAAATGAGAAATAAGTAACAACAAAATACCGCATCCAACTAATTACATTGACGTGATTGTACTATTAAACAATTCTGAAATCGACAATTCAACAGATTTACAATTTGCGAACGTGAAGGGAAAATAAACACCTTATTCAGAACGAGTTTAATAAGCAATTAATGTAAGGGTGAAGACAGATGGCGCGGGGGCGAGGCAATTTATTGAGCTGTAAAATTTTGCTGAGGTTTCGCGCGATGAGATAAGATTGTACAGTGTAACTTAATTTTGAGATGTTTTTAAAAGCAGTTAAGTATATTATTAACATTTTTGTGGTTTCAACAGTAAAATGCTTTAAAAATTTGTTTTTTTTTAACAGCCCAAGATATATTTATGATACTGTAGTGGACCCGGCAGGCGTTGTCTTGTCACAAACCGCCTTCTACGTAGAGAATTTTTAAATCGCATCATCGTCATCTATCGGGTTTAAAACTACCCTTTTCATAAGCTTTACAGTTTGATCTCACTCGAATGGGCGCTATGGCATCGCATAGAATACGAACCAGCAAACATTGATTTCTGTATATAACACTAGCTTTTGCTCATGGTTCTGTCCACGTCAAACAGATTTGCCGGAAGTTCCGCTATATGAGTAGTTTCCTGGGGATGAAAGCCTATTGTCTTTCTCAGAGTCTCAAACTATCTCCATTCCAAATTTCATCGAAATACCTTCATAAGTTTTTAAGTTTATCGTTTATCAGATAGACATGGCATGGCGGGGAATTTCCTCAATTATCCGACTTCAAAAAAAGGAGGAGGTCTTAATAAGTAAGGATTATGTTTTTTTTAACGGAGCTCGGCAAAGTGCCTTCCTGATTGTAAAGGATTGCAGTTTGTTTATCACTAACACATTCTGAGTTTCATGCAACCTCGCAATTACACAACATATTGAGGCAAATTTGCTAGCGTTTCCCTTTCTTTTCGATAAGGTAATTTGTACACTAACTTTGTATTCCAAGAAGCGTAGTGAATGTTTCAATTAATCGAAACGCGAGCGGAGAAACAAGATCTTTACAAAGTCACATACATAATTAATATGTTAAGTTGCGTAGTTTAGATTTTAATTCATTTCTAAACTAAAGTATTCGTAAAGAGTATTTCTACACCAAATTGACACAATTTCGTAAATGGCGTCCACTTATCCATACTAATATGTAAAAATTTGCGCATTTGTAAATCAATGATTATTACGAACAATTATTTAGTAGAATAAAGTTGTTTATATCTAACCTCACTGCTTCTGGGATACATCTTACATTAAATAAAAAATATATAAGTATATATTATATAATAAAAATAAAATAGATAGTCACGAAAAATTTATAAGGCATTGCTAAAAATGTAACAATTCAAATTCATAAAAGTTATAATAATCGCCAATTGAATTGTAATCTGTATTGGGTCCATATATATTTCATAATCGTTTGCATCCGCTGTCGTTTGCACTAATGTAAACACCGCCTTAACTCCTAATTCATTGGCTGCCCATTTATATAAAAATAAAGTTTCGTCGAAACGGCATGAAAATAATAAAGAAATGGATACGCATTATATTTAATGAAAGAATTTCGAAGAATGTCTATTTCGACTTTGTATTTTCGTTTACGCAGGTACTTGTACAGGTAATGATACCTATAGGAGTTTGTTTTTTTACTAACGGTACATTCAGTTGGTCTTTGATATTGACTGGTAGAAAAAGAGATGATAATTAAATATTTGGGATAGAAAAATGCTATGCGTGTAAATGTAGAGATTTCTAAACCATTGTACAAATAAATTGGATAACGTCTTATTGCAGTGTTTGGATTAGAGATAAGATATGAATTTACGGATCAAAAAATATTGCAATCATTTTCAAACTTTACATAACACTTTAATATTTTTAAGATTCATCGCGTTGCCTAACACAATTAAAATAAGTGCATTTTGAGCCACAGAAACGAAAAAACAATTGTAATCTACCAAAAACTATGGTCAATTTACACTTCCTCACTCCGCTGATTGCCTTACCAATTCTCCATTGTTAACCGGATCATAAATCTACCCATTAGGTCTGTTGTTCATACATCACAATAACGGAACGGTTTGGGCTCGTGGCCTTAAACGCAGCTATCTGTATAATCGGAGGTGACGCAGCACAGGGTAACACAGCTCATGCGCCGTAGTTAAATGCCTTTCTACAATTTTGAACGCTAAGAGAAAATAAAAATATGTATAGGCAGGGATTTTTATGAGGGCACGCGCAAAGGAGATTTCGAAAATATCGAAAAACTAAATTCATTACAAAATATGGGAAGGAAGGAGGTTGGGGGGGGGGGGGGTGTTCGGTACTAAAATTATGGCCTTACAATTTTCGAGAATTAGCATGACCCCCAAAAAGAAGTGACAATAAAAGCTTGTGTATAGGATCTGTCGCTTATTATTTCTATACATACTATTGTTTTGTGTCAGCCTAAATGATTGTGGGAAGACCTTCATCTCTGTAGATGTTCTGTCGTTTTGCAGTATTAATTGTTATACATGACGATTACAGCGTCGTCACTAATACGATGTGTGTTGTCACACTTAATAAATTTGCTGAAAGCAAATGAAATCAATTATATGAATAGTGTCCACAAAAAATGTAACGTGTGATCCTAGAATATACTCAATTCGTCGGAATACGATACACTAACATACGAATAGTCAAAAGACGTTCCTTCTTTGGTAAGATGTTATGTGAGATTACGTTGTACCTTCCATCAGTAGTCATATTTCCATTCCAATATTAAAACACTATTTCCCCATCTTCCACATATAAATCTACGCTGCTCTGTGCTTCATCTGCGCAAAACGACCTGCGCGGACGCAGCAATTTCTACCTGCGCTTGCGCTTCTATACAGCCGTTGTCGTAACCAAATTGCTTTCATCCTTCCCCTAGATTACTCTTAACTGTGCTTTAACCGTGCGCCGTGCAATCAGATGAACGAAAATAGATGCCTAATAGCCATCATCCAATCTTTTGTTCTACTCCTATTTGCTTATGGAACGGTTTTGAATGTACTTCCTTTATTATGGACTGTTTTGCTGTCATGTGGGTACTAATTTACTGAGGAATAGATAGGACCTCCACCATAGGCGTAGCTAGAAAGGGGAGGGTAGTCCGTGCTCACTTCAGAATTGCGTGATTCTCACCCCCAAGATGTTAAGGAGGCAGCCTAGTACTGCTAATTTTGTAAACGCCCAAAATTATCATATTTACAATAATAATAATAAGGATTCGAAGTTCTGAGTGGGGCAGTAGTTTTATAGCAGCGATGGCTATAGCCAGTCTTAGCGCTGACTACCAACCGAGTTGCTCGCATTGTTATTTTTTTTATATACGTGTACGTTAACGACTCTCCTTAGCTTATGCCATATGCCTCACATTGTATACACAGCGCGTTACTAGCACCTAACGCAACGCGTCGCGTTAAACATCATAAAAGTGAACATATAGACTACCATTCCACGCTAATTACAGGAAAATAACGTAACACGGCCGCGTTACGAGATTCACTGTCAGATAATGAGATCCCTGCAAATAAATATCGATAGAACAAGAGATTATTATCCCTCGACATACAACACAATATCATTGTAACATAATGGCCAATACACAAACATTTGCTCCAACATAAAGCGATAATGCAGAAGCCGCTAATCACACTAATGGAAACAGCAGAATCCGTAACGCAGTAAGTCGCATTCGCACTTGCGTGCTAATAACGCAAACTGTATGGACTCACGCTAACACGGTTACATGACTTATGTCAGCCGGCTTCCTGCTTTTGTTATGCTGTGCTGCTGCAGAAATATTGGCTTCTAAGAAATTTATATGATAAAGTATGAGACTAGTATCTTGCGCAGAAGATCCTTTATGCTCAAATCTTTAATAAAAAAATCACAGAAGTGTACAAAGACTTCTATCCGCAAAACCGTGAACAATATCAACTATGGACATTTTAAATTAGGGATATAATTTCTAAGGAGTAATAGTCTTTAGTGGACTGCTTTGGTGGCGTTCAGCGTAGTTTGTATGTATTGCGTGCGCAGTATGATTTGCGCTCTAGCATTCGGTTCCGAATCCTGAGTCGGGCAGTAGTATTGGAACTTATACCCGATATATCATGAAACGGAATACACACAGCGAAAGTCGGTGCACCAGTTGCGCCTCCAATCAGAGGTGGCCTTTGGTGGAGGCATAACGGGCAACCGCCCGAAGCCTCGCACGATGGTTTAGAGGACCTTTCTTATGATTTTACCGACGAAACTGTTAAAACCGGAGAGTTGTTTTTTGCTCCGCTCGGGGTTATATTTTTTTTTATCGCCTTCGTTTGGGGCCTCGCGTCGTTTAAGACCTCAACAAACCCCTGCCTGCCTCTACAAACCCCTTCAAGGGTAAATGTGTGTTTATTGAAATGAGTTGTTCAATTCGTAATGATTTCTTATGTTTACACGAATGTTAGACATTAAAATTAAAGGGCTCAGTCTCCCCCGTGACCATGAAGGCTGCAATGTCTTCGAAACGTCGAGAGAAAACTAAAATAATTAAAACCGCGATAAAATCCGAAAAATAGTTTAAATTTAATTTCTCAATTCGATAATAAATTTGTAACATCTACTGATACATCTGTAGGTAAAGTTTGTTGTACTCTAATCAATGGCTGCTTGACAATAGACGTTATTAATGAGCATCCATTAGCCATGAATGGGAGACGGCAGTGGAGTAATATTTCATACACTCTGCCACAGTTCTATTTGCTAATTAATTGTACACAATTGAATCGCTTAGAATTTACTAACGATTTTTTTTGATACAATGTAAACAGATATATATGTATGTTATTTATATGGTTTTCTTAAGTTTTGTTTTAAGATATAAGTGCAATTTATAATGAAAAGTATTTCAAATACGAGATATGGGTTAGGGGTTAGTTTTGATGTAATATGCAACCTGCTTGTAAAAAAAATGGTTTATTTTCGGGATCGGATCGAAGATTAAAACTAAGGTCATTTATTGAAATAGATCGTATATGCACTCCACTATTATAAAAATAGTTCATTGGATAATCCTATATTCATTTTAAGCCAGAACAAGTAGGATCAAAGACTACTTATTTTACATGAACACCAACAATGGAGAACTTGGACTCTTTTCAAAAGATCAGACAAACAGTTGATATATAAACAATAGAATTTAAATCGCGTAACATAACACCTCTTTGTTTTAAACGGTTATTTTTTATAAACGAGTGGTGTCATAAAATCGTAAAGCGGCACTCGACTGACCGCGAATGGACGTTTAAAAACGTCTACGGACGCTTTGACTCCAAATATACGGATTATGTGACGTTTATTGACGTCGGGGCATTAAATTGGCGGGATGTTTGTTTATTTTATGGAACACAAACTGTTCATAGGCAAGCTTTTACGTATATAAGTACTACGATAGAAGTGAAATTGTTAAGTGGCGGAAATTTTTTTTTGCATTTTATGTCAAAACGCAAGACTTCTTTTTTTAAAGTTTATTTACATTAATTATAGTATATATTATGTACTCAGTATATACTTTATGCGGAAAGACTTTTCCCCGACCTTTTTAGTAAATTTTTTTCAGTAAGTTAGGTTTAAACAGCTAAAACACTATAGAGGTTTTGATGAAATTTAATACAGAGCGGGTTTCAACTTTAAGAAATATAATATAAGCCACTTGTTTTACATATGTCTCATACAAACCAAATACTTCCAGAACAGTTTACAGTGAGATCACTCAGATGTATCGATAAGAATCGATTATAATAATTCGATGGATCGTAAAACCGTCGACAACTTGTTCATCGATATTCATTATCATTCGAGTGGCTCGAGCTTCTCTCATCGCGCTCTAAATGCATTTGAATACATTACATCCGTGTATAGTATTATAGTAATAAATATAATGTACCTTGTTATTGAATTTATTATGATTTAATTATGGTGATGAATCTTGAAAGTAGATACGCTGTAGACAATATTGTCTTGAGTGGGAAGGCCGTTTTTCTAATACTCTTTCCTCCTCCAAACCTTTTTACCTTATTTGTTACCGTTTTTTGCGATTTATGGCCGTTTTAACTGTAGGCACGATGGAGAAATAGCTAATAACACAGAATAATAAGCGCCATTCAGTGCCATGAAGTACTTTGTAATTTGAAATTATCAATGATGTACTCCAATTTACTTGTCATGTATCAGGAGAGACAGTAAGCCAGGTTCAGCAGTGGCACGCATTTTATGACATCGAGCAGTGAAGTTCGCCGAGTCTCAGGGAAAACAAATAATTATTTTTAACCCGCAATGAAATTAATGAAATGGAACGATAAGAGATGAGTTTTTTTTTTTTTTTCACTTCAGGAGATTAACATTCTTGAGCAGATGAGAATCTGCTACGTTCATAAAAAAAAATCGAATTAACTTTATAAATTTCTATTATTTCCCTGGTCACTATATCCGCTAGTTCCGCGGCCCGCCACGAGGCCGCTCATTTCGCTCCAAATGTTTTGCACTTCGCACGGATATGCAGGTGGAATACAAATTGCCAACGTTTGTGGGTCATGGCATTTGTTTGGTCAAATATTCGTGAAATGCCCGCTTGTACTGTTGAGATTTATGGTAATGTACTCGGTAAATGAGATGTAAGGAAAACTTGTGTTTGGAATGCGGGTAGTGCCAGATTCTTTGTTCGGTTAGTAAATGTTGAGGTCATGTAGAACGAGTAAGAGTTTGGAGCCGTAATAAAATTATAATACGGACGAATTTTTATATTTTTGTAAATGTTCAATATTTTTTTAATTACGTAGACATTTTTAGAGGATATTTATTACTTCTCATTTTACTAACAAATATTGTATGTTATTTTTAAATTAGTGTGCTTCAACATAATAAATTACACCTTTTTTCGATACGCAAAACTAACGTATATTATATTATAAGCGCCATCTGTTGTAGTACGTGGGACATTAACATCTGGGTAGCTCACTATCATCATTTGGATTGCGTGAGTTTACTCGAAGTGTAAGTAGTTCACGGTTACCACACTAGATGGCGTTATAACAATTATCACTAATCACACATTTTTTTCTTTTCAGGTAATTATACAGTTTTAAAAGATAAGGGCACTGAGGTAATTCTATTTATATACACAATTTAAACTTTATTGATAATTCTAAAAATATTATAATGATTGCATAATTCGATAATGTGGGTACTATATTATCATATCGTAAGTGATATATTATCACGGAAAAGCCTCTTATATTTGGAAATGGTGCTTTCGTTTACCGTGTCACGTACGCCAAGGGCGAAGATTACTCATCGGATTTCTTTGTGGCTGAATGTTTAGCGTTCCTTTGACTTTTAAATCTTAATTTACAGATACTCGACCGGATAAGGTGAAACGTATTTTAAAAGCGTTATTCCCGTAATAAATAAATTTAGATTATAAAATAAATTATTTTAATTTGTAATCGGCTTATAAACTTAATTATTGTCGCATGTTCAAACCTACGTTGTCAGGTATTTGTATAGCTTATGGGTATACCTAATAAATATAACACCGAAGATAAATTAAAATGTATATTTAAAAATAAAATATAATAGCAAATAATTAACATAATATTAATCCGTCTAACTCTGCACCACCCTAAAGTTGACTGGGACAGAATTCCTGAATAAATAGATAATATAATAAAAAACAACTATTTTTCTGCATTCTCTTTCTCTCTGATAATCTCTGCTATCATAGGTTTCAGAACGTCTTGATCGAGTAATTTGAACGATCTGTTTCGTTTCAGTATACCCACCTGAAATAAGAGTAGGTAGTAAAATTTACTGCTTTTAAAAACTACTTACGGAACGAAATGTTTGCAGTTCGGAAACAAACTTCGCAACGAAGTAGCTCTAATTTAGAATTGCTATAACTTCCTGAAGTTATGGAAGTATAAGATTATTTAGGATACTGGTCATGTAAGAGTCTCCATGTTTTAGCGATTTTACACTAGTATGTACAGACAATACTATGAGGACGTACAGTGCGACCGAACGCATAGTGTTGTCATTTTCATAGTTTCCTTTGGCTTTGTCTAGCTTTGTTTGTCTGACAACCATTTTGTAGTTTTCTTCTGCTTTGTTTATCGGACAGCTAATTGAAGTAAAGTTGTATCTCAATATTAGCCAGCTACAGCGTCCCTGCGCCTACGCACAGCGAAGGCTGTCATGCCGTAATCACTGAGATACAATTGATTATCATAGCATTGCGCCGTACTTAGTTAATTAACGTTTATAAATACAGGCCTTATTCATCTGCTAAGTTTAATTCCGTTATAATATTCCTAAGCTGGTAGCGATAGCCTAGTTGAGCGTGGAAGGGGCTGCCGAGACGAATGTCCGCAGATTCAAATCAAAAGGGCACACACCTCTGACTTTTCTAAAATTGTGTGTATTTTTTGTGAATTATCTCTTGCTTTAACGGTGAACGAAAACATCGTGAGGAAACCTGCATACCTGAGAAGTTTTCTATATGAATTTTGAGGTTGCGTGAATTCTACCAATCCGCACTAGGCCAGCGTGGTGGACTAGGACCTAATCCCTCTCAGTAGTAGAGAAGGCCCGTGCCTAGCAGAGGGTCAGTATTTAATGGAGGGCTAATATTATGCCTAACTTGGTGCTGCGTCGCGCTGTGCTATAACGCGACTTATCGCTATTTGCAACCCTACTTTGATAATTACTTAAATTTCTCCTCACCCCTTTCGGAGTACAAATACAAAGCCATTCATTCCGTATAAAAATACGCTCCTCTTCAAAATAAATAATTCGCAAAACTTACATCGAAGTTTCTAGGTCCGGAACACACTTCCAACAAGGCTTTGATGGCCAGCGTCACAGCTCCCCTGTCGCTCGAAACTTTGGGCAAGCTGTAATTCTTTTCTAGAAACTCTCTGGTTGTTTTTTCTCCCCTGCCTGTTGATGTTGCCTGACGAAACGTGATCTGATTTAAAATTATATACACTGATAACAACACTCACCTTAACCCAGTGTCTAAAAGCAAGAAATTTTGTTCACGGTTTCCTTATAGACCGGTGTTGGCTTCATCACACGTACCGAGTAAACGGGCAAGATAGTAAAATGTTTCTTGGCCGAGACAGCAATGTAAACGAGTAGCTGTTCGCACATGTTTTTAAATTAGCACAGTCAGTTCAGTTCTATTGAGAAGTAAGAGTCCTTAATTACAATTTGTCCCCTAAGGCAATAATACAGACTGACGCGACGGCTAGAAAAGTTTTATTTATTTATTTGTAATAATGTACACCAACAGCACTACACATTATATCATTCATTACAAAAACGCAGTAAGGTACAGCATCTACATGATATGTGTGCTACTATTAGGTGAACACAGCAATTTAATATTAACAACATATTTATTTAAAATCTGAAACATAATAATGTGGAGGTAGAAGATAAAATTATAAAGTACTAAAAATATGAAATCAATGAGTAACGATTATATACTAAAGTTTTACGACTCTCCTTGTGGTAGATGTTCGTGGCCTGTTTAGTTTTTTAGTACCACAAGCAGATTTTTGCCTGGTTATACGCTACCAAAGTCACTTCCATTCAACGAGCTCCTTCGAACTAAAATCTAACTTGCAGGTAGACGTTAAATACTGCCTTAGTTTGTGGATTGACCATCAAGGAATTAAGGGTTTTTATTAGCTAGTGGGCTATATGATGGTGCAAGCCGAATACTTCAGCTAGCGCAATATTGATTGGTAACAGAAATAGACATTGCGTCGTTAGCCTACTAGCCAGATTCTTGCATATTTGATACTTAATAATAATAATAATATTATCAGCCCTGTATTATAATACTTGCCCACTTCTGAGCACGGGCCTCCTCTACTACTGAGAGGGATTAGGCCTTAGTCCACCACGCTGGCCTAGTGCGGATTGGTAGACTTCACACACCTTCGAAATTCCTATAGAGAACTTCTCGAATGTGCAGGTTTCCTCACGATGTTTTCCTTTACCGTTAAAGCGAACGATAAATTCACAAAGTTACTTGATACTTACCACTTACAAACTGGGTGCCTTATTGTATAAAAACAAATTCTATAAATATACCTTCCATTCATAATAAATTCCAGAAGGTTCAGTCTGGAACAGATGGGGTCTTCCATCGTAGTCAAAGCCGCCTATCAGGCAGGATATTCCAAACGGTCTCCGGCCATTACACTGTGTGAACTGCTGCTTCATCTCGGCCAGGTATCGTGATATGTACTCCACTGATGCCGGGTCTTCAACCGTCAGGCGGTATGACTGGCATTCTGTTTGAGCTCTGGAAGTAGAAAGACTGAGATGGAGTCCTTAAGAAAATGGAATTATCCAAAAAAATTGGTTATTAATGTTTAGATGTCAACCTGGCTATCTTCCCTAATTTGCATTATTTTCCTTTACGACTGATTTTTCTATCATTAGATAACATTCATGCGTAGGATAAACAGAAACGAGCTAAAATGATAGTTGTATGTATCAGGTTGCTACTTTGTCTAAGTTTTATATTCAGTCAGTTATTATTTAATAGATTTATGATTGATGATGATGATTGTAAAATCAGCCCATAAGCAGGTTGAGCAACAATGTTTCTTTTTATTCTATTAGGAGTCAAACCTGTTAAATTATCTTCACCGTTCATACAAAGATAATACATTTTGAAAAGATTCATTAACCGCCCTTAAAGGTAATAAATAAGAGCTATAGATGTGGGCTATTTAGGCTTCCGGCTACCTGGTAATCAAAACTCTAGCATCAGCTCTCAACCCAGCAAACGCGAGGATCATGTGCTCGTCCAAAGCGACGATCTTCTTTTCTGTCCTCTCCTCCTGTAGTTTCGGCACAGTCCGTCTCTCCACAGCGAGGACTATGACGTCAGGACCTCGTATGCCGACCACGGCGGATCCCTTGCGGACGGCTTCCTGGGCGTACTGCACTTGGAGGAGTTGGCCGTCTGGTGAGAACACTGTGATTGCGCGGTCATATCTAGCCATTGATATTAAAATATTTTGTAAATTGTTAAAAATTACAAAAAGTGTGTAAATAGTAGTTAAGAAAAGTGATTGAATTGACCAAAGAGAATACAAATACTACGTAAGATGACAAATTGATATTTGTCAAAGGACTTAGCTAAGAGTTTTCATTTGAAAAATAAAACTTTTTTCTTCTGAAGTCTAAACAGTTTCTGAACAAAATCTTATTGGATTTTTATAGTGTTAATCGATTTCCATCATCTACAATATCCGAGGAAACGTAGATATAGATCATTTACTTTGGAATTTTGATATTCAAAATCACAGCTGTATACCCAAATGAATAATGATTAGGAACAGAAGAGAGTTCTTAAAATGACTTATATATATTATCTCACATCTGCGTAATGTCATGATGCTCAAAATATGGGCCAAATGGCGCGTCGCCTGTTCAATTAGTGCATTAGTTAATTAGTACAACGACACACAAAGCATGCAACGCGTCGCATATATCTGGAGACTATATTTTAGCTGACGTAGATTTGGACTACACTGTATTGTTTACACATTAGTTCTATAGTAGTCTTTGTACGACTGAACAATATCAATCAATAATTTTGGCGTTTCCAGTAATTTTGACTACAAGGTACCAAAGATCAGGAAGGTAAGGTCTTGGTGGTCTTCAAAAAAGTCACGATGAAGTCCAATGCAAACTCTTGAAGCAAATCAACCAAACCCAACCAAATCCCTGGAACGAATTGCAATTGCGATTGTAAATCAGTTGGCGCATTGGATTAATCTCGAACGCTCGGCGCAGCATCCCATCTGTCTGGCGCGAGATATGACGACACTAACGCGTTCAAGTGATTCATTTTATTACCACCGACGACGGGGTGTCTTCTTTTTGCAATGCCGTGGGAGAGGTTATGTAAAGGAATGTTTGGTGCTTGAGTTTGTAGTGGTCAGGGGTGGGAATATACTGTATGATATTGTCCCACATTGGTGGATTTAGTTTTTTCTTTATACGAGCAAGGCAAAGTGACCACTGCACCTGATCGTAAGTGGGGTCCAATAGGATGTCGACTGCTGAGAGATGATTACCCCTCGACAGTCGACATACTTATGCTGGCCTGACTTTTTTTTATCAGCATATGCTGGGCTGGGGTCGCTTTTGTGACGAGCAAATAGATTTAAGTATTTTGTTTTTGTAATTATTATGTAATTTTGCTTGTTACAACTCTTATAAATATTTTCTTTCTTTTTCTTTTTAAATGTTGAATTTAAAATGGTAGAGTCTTTGAAGACATTGTGATATAATGTCAATGGGCTGTCTCACAGAAAACCAACCCAATTTCACACTTCCAAAACATCATGAAGAAACCTATATACCTAAGAATTATACATGAGTATAAAGGTATGTGAAGTCTGCTAACCCACGCTAAGCCAGCGCAGTGGACTAAAGCCTAAACCCTCTTATTAGTAGAGGGGTTCAGCTCCCAGCAGTAGGATAATATTATACAGGGTTGGTATTGTTATTGCTATATGAAGTTCTAGTGATTTGCCATCAAATACCCTACACAAAGATTGCGCCTAACACATTACAATGGCAATTGCAACAAAACAACGACTTTGTCCGCTATAACAATGACAATTGAATGTAGCTGATTTGATAGTAATTGAGTTAGAGGCAATTGTTAACCGGTTTAGACTGAATTTCCATTTTATACGTCCTTGGTTAAGGTGAGGCGTATGTTAGAGGTTTGTTTTTGAGTAAGTTAAATTATATGCCTGATGTATTTAATGTATTGGAATAAGTCCCTACTTATTCCAGTACAGTACCCCTGTACTGTGCAGAATATAAATGTAGCTTACGGTGGACCCTCTATTAGTTGCCTTTTACTACAGGGATTGAGAAACCGGTCAGTCATATACCCGTCACCACCTCCATCTCGTCTGCTGGCAGGATCTTCCTTCTCGGTCCCTCTTGGCACTCTCCTATTGCGAGAGGATCAAACACACAGGGTCCCCGGCTGCCGACCAGAAGAGACTACGGCTGGCAACAAAAGTTCTTCTCCGACGATTGCTCTGAGAGCGCTGCGCTTTTCGTTCCAGGCTAGGCAAAATTCTAGTTTGGGCTGGGACGTAATTTACGGACAGTTGTCACAATGCACCGAAGCATCCATGCCGGTGAGAACCTGCATCAAGCGTAACTAAATACTAGGACCTACGTTTTGTAAAGCTTTCCTACCCGATTAGGAGAATGTTGGCAAACCTCCGCATTTATTGTATCAAATCTCATTTTTTTTTTCATCAAAGGCGCGGCGAAGTTACTTACTGTACCTTGCAGTATATTATCTTGAATAAGTTATTTTGTATTTACAATTAACACAGTAACCTCTATCTAATTGTACTTAAGGTTATCGTTAATTATTATTATATTCACTTATGTGTACGTTTCAAAGCGTCCGTTGTGGCCGACAAAGATGTTTTGTGTAAACATTTCTTATCAGAGAAGACTGGAGTCGCCCTTGTGGTATTGCTTATTTATTAATTGTTGTGACGTCATAAGTTTATTTTTAGGTTGTTTTTGTTGGTAAAAATAAATTTGCTTCAGTGATATTTGATCAGTCTGAATTTGAAATCCGTATGTTACAGTGGTGTTTTTGTAAAGATGCCATCAGAAGAATTATGAATACGTTGCCTTTAAGTAAAGGAATAGAATTAAGAAACCGAGGGAACGAAGGAATTTGAAAATAGTTAGTCACTTCATATCGATTTATTGTGAGACAATGATACTTACTAATATACTATTTCCTCGTCCTTTTAGCTAATATAATAACATTAATAGTACCGCGTGGTGTGCCGTGTGACTGCCTTGTGGAGTGTTTGTCTCTCTGAGGCCCTGAGACTTTTTCTGCTCAGTATCATTCCGGAATCTATAATTTGTGCCCGATATGACGATAGGCTCGCCTCCTATCACATCAAGAGACGGAATACATATGACGAAAAGTGAAATAATGGCGTAATAATAAGCATTGTGCTCTATGGCTCCACCATTTTTGAAAATCGACGAATGAATTCACTTCTGCTACAAACCTTACTTGAAGACGTGTTACAACTTTACATCGATTTAAAACTTCAACTCTGTCGCGTGTTGAATGGCTATAAAATCCGGAGTCGTGCCAATTTTGGGCCGGTGTTGTGAGTCTCGCGTGTGCTCGGGTCATTGGCATCCGAAAACGACTCGTGAAGTCATTGCGTTTGGTGGTAATGTTGATTGAATGTTCTGGTGAAAGCTGTTCGGTTCTGATGAGTTGGGGTTGATTGGATTCTATGTACGAAGTGTTAAAATGTAATAATGAATGAACTAAAATGTGTTACACAAGTTTAGATTAGTATTAAAACAATATACTTTGATGCTTTCGTGAATCGATATTTATGAGTTTATCAACGGCTACAAGAGGTTTGAAACAATCTACCTACGTAAGTTTGCGGAAACGGGATACAAAATCACGAACTAGGGAGGCATTTGGACCCTAAATATAGGCACATTTACAACTGGAAATTATATCAAAAGAACCAACAACAAAACTTAAAGAATTCTATCATTTGAATGGTCTGAACTATAACTTTATAACTCAATCAAAATATTTTATAGTTTTGTTTGTCACAATTGCGTAATCAATTCAAATATTTGTCTCGTTTGCCGGCGCTTACCGACCAAGTTTCTTTACTTAAGAATCGGCCAAAATCTATAATTTTATGGTAATGAGGGACCGGTGCGACCGAATATAGTCCGTATGGACCGGAACGCGACGTTTATGGAAGTTGATCGATTTTGTAGTTGACCTTGAGTTGATGTTTCTTGGAGACGATATTTTGATGTGGTTTTGATGGAAACTGTCTTATTGGCGGATTAGGGTTTTTGTACGTTTTTAATTCGCAGGCAACTTTTCGTTCAATATGTACATTCTTATTTTGATCCTTGACGAATTTAAGAGAGTGGGGAATAAATTTTGTTTTTCTGTTTGTCTATTTAAATAGGTTAAAGGTTTTACTAATTAGGCGCAGTTTAGGTATCAAATATTCTGGTTACCTTAGAAATACTATGTGCAAAGATGCTAATAACAACGATCCTATAATGTAATTGATAGTCGTGCGTCTGCTCGTATTTATAGGAGCAGCATCAGCCAGAACTTCGAATTCCATAGTAATAGTTGCATTACAGTGAAGCTCGTCTGATGTACATATTAATCTTCTGTCATCTGCTTTCATGCCACTTAAATTTAGGATCAGGTCTGTTTCCACTAAACTTAGTACGTCGGAGACACATTAAAACTTCAACGATGGCATTAGATTTTAGCGTTATTTACCAAAAGCCCAATCCCAGACATTCTCAAAATTCTCTTCTCTACAAATTTGCATCACTAATGACATTAATAAAACTCAAACATTCTCTAAGAATGTTATTTACTATGCCAATGAAGGCGAAACTTCCGTGATAAGTACTATCGCCTACACCATAAAAATATTACGCTATGAACTCAGTCGTGACAACAGCGATCGGAGGCTGTACGGTGACGTCACCGACTTGCGTATATTTGGCAATAGGCGTCGACGCCCCCGCTGCGCCCACGGCGACAAAACTGGTAACGTGCTAGCGCAAATATTTTCTAGAAATTACACGGTGATTTTGGATTGTTAGAAAATGATTTTATCAGGCCGGCATAATTGTCTCGACGGGCGAGTAATTAGTACCAAATTATGTCTGTCGATGACTATCTGGACCCTGTCTCTGCGTATTTATCTGGTGCTGTAATATCAATTTGTGCATCTGTATAAAAAAATAGGGTAGGTATTATCGTTACGGTTATCACCGGGGTGCGTACCCTACGAACGGGAATCAGGTGAACCTTCGGCTAAGCAACCGTAGCTGCCCCGATGATAGTGGGGAAAGAAATGCGGGAAAGATGGGAACTTCCTAGGACAGGACGGAGGGGTAAAGGACGGGAAATGTGTAATACATACTGCTCTGTGTGCCTCGGTCTGCAACAAATGTTCCTCCATGCATGGACGTGCATTCAGTGTGGAGACTGAGCGTACAAGAATTGCCTCTGGTGGTATTATGAAGGCTAACAACATCTGTATCGTTATGCATATATTTTTCTGCAACCTGCATGATAAAAATGTAGTATATTAGACAGAAGTGCAGGTTAAATGCACTCATATTCCTCCGAGCATATTTATATCTCTAATGTGATATGATAAAGGTCGAGTCTGTCATATCGAGCATAAATCCTGGAAACCTTGCTATGTTTTAGGAATCGCAATTCTTACTTTTACTGTATCATATTTATTAAAGAATAGTAAGGTTTCAATAATTGAAACTCCTACTTTTTCTTTTCATTTCAACTTTCTACTTCCATAATAAATACAATAAATATCATAGATTGCGTAAAACACATCCTTACCTAAAGGTTAACACAAATCAAATCTATCACATACCGGTACATTTTGATATCCGGTTGTGGGACCGTTAGTTGATTGATTGCGCGTGCGCACTTTTTGCGTTCACCTCGGTCCATATAAGGAGCATCACCAGTGCGGTTATGACGACGAGTATGATTCGTCTCGAGTCGTAAACAATGCGTCACTAGTGTGACATGCCATTTCAGGAGGCTGTGCATTTGCTGAAAATGCGTGGGTTTAGCATACCTTTATTTTTTGTCCGTTTAAATATGGAACGGGCGATATAATAAATAAAAAATATTTGATTTAGGTAATGAACGACTATGTTTTATCGCAAGTAAATTGAGTCCAGTGATCAGTACGATGTAATTAAGATGTAATGTCGATAATTATATAATTATATCGGTCTTAAATGGTAAAAACCATGTATCTGTTAAGTGACGTATAAATCTCATTCAGCAAAAGGATGTTAATAGCTTCTTTGACATGTGAATTATTAAAATGCTGCTAATGCTTCTTAATGTTAGTTTTTATACACACGTTTGTCACATACGGTTGACAATCGCCTGACCTAATTAAATCTTGATTTTAATTGCTTTCCTGTCAGAGCTTTATGTTATTTTTTGTCCATATGTCACTTGACATGTTGATAAATTATGGATTAATGCTTGTGTCTTGTCAAACAATAACCAGACTTAAGTTGGTAGTGCTTGGAACTAATTTAAAATCTTGATAGTTTTTTTTTTGTTGACCAAGGATACTAGCTTTGTATAGTAAGGGATATTTGCAGCTCTTAACGCCAAAACTATGGACTCATCGCCACGTGGCACTAATTGAAGATAGAAAGAAGCCTGAAGTCTCGCTAGGTTTTACATTATGTTAGTGTCCTGTTATTCAATAATTAAATCCTGGTCACCCTGTTTATATTACGCTCAATAGTTTAACAATGTTAACTTTGTCATTAATTACATTTGACAATTTACATTTACATTATAATATGCAGGAATCGATAAGTCAAAATGTGTGATGAAAAGCACCGCATAGCGCCGTCCATACATCATCATTAATCTATAATTCACACTATATGTATAAAGGACGTGTATGGCCGTCTAACGGCTTTTTTATGGGACTTAGGTCTGCTCCCGTTTGGCAAGCTTTAATCTGCATTTAACTGTCACTTGGTTTATAAATAGACAGTCGATCTGGGTCATGTTTTTTGCACGTGATAGCCTATTGTACGGCTTGGTCTGGCATTAAGTACTTGAATGATACTGGAATGGTGTATATGGCCACACACGACCCAGGATCCGGTCGATGTCGGTGTCATGTGCTGGCAATAAAATAATTAATGTGATATTAAAAAACAAGACGGCTCGTTGGTGTAGTGGTATTGATTCGAAATGTCTGGGATTCGGTTCTCCAATTGGGTAACATTTTATGTGGAATTTTAGTCACTATTTAACCATGGGCTGAATACGTTACCGGTGGTTGACGTCGGATGCCAATTTGTTTCTGCAAGAGAATGAGAAAAATTATAAAATTATGTATGTTTTTAGTTTTAACATCTACCTTGTCCACTTTGGTAAAATCATCGATGAAACGATAAAGCCATTTTAAAAGTACATTAGTAGAAGAATGTAGAAATATTTTTCGCTGATTACAGCAAGGAGTAGAATATAAAAAAAAAGATAAAAATCAATCCGGTCCCACAGTCCCATAGTAAGTACACAGACCTACCACCTAGCGAGCAAATTATTCAACAAACGAAGGATGTTGATTAATGGCGCCTGCCCACTACATAATTTATAGTACATAGTTTTAATTAAAGTTAATAAAGCCACTACGTGCCGCGATGTGATTCAACATTCTTGTCGCGTGTGTGCTATTATTATTAATATTAACGAATCATGTACTCTACGAGCGATAGCCTAGTTGGATATTAACTTAACGGCCACAGGATCAAAACCTAATGCACCTCTGACTTAAGTTATGTGTTTGCCAATTATTGTTCAATTTAATGGTGATGGAAAACATCGTGAGGCATCTTGTTGGAGTCCTGCTTAAGAATTTTAAAGGAATAAGGTTTGCTAACAATTAATACGCCAGTATGGTGGCTTAAATTCTCTCAGCAGAAGACCCGCTCTCATTAATTGGACAGTATTACAAAGGGGTAACATACATTATTATTGGTTTTTCTGTTGCTCTTTAATTAATTAGAAGTCCATAGCCTTGATACAACTAATCCCCATCCTTTCCAAGTGTTTCTAACAAAACTATTTCCATACAAAGTTCTGACACGGGAAGCGAATACCGCACCCTATCAGCTAAACTCGGCCCACCTTCCCAAGTTGTTAATTGCGTTAGGGCATGCCAGCAGATGTTATGTTAACGTACGGTATCGGCCAGGTGTGCGATAACCTTTACTATGCCACGGTGATAAACATGGGTGTGCAGTTCATTACCGACTGTTTATCGTTCGCCTACTATTGTGTGACGCAATTTTTACTTTCCAAGGGTAAGCAGAAGTGTTATTTCACATTTCGCCGGCTCTGGTAAGCCCCATATCTTATAGAGTTGCTTAAGATACTATATTTGTCTACGCTTGAATAGTACCATACCCGTGGTGGTAAAACCCGCCATAAGCCTTATTTATGAAAAGTTTTAACGGTCCCCCTGTCGCGCATTGTTAGTATACCTATTTTTTGTATAAAAGCACGGCAATTTTTACGTTTGTATAAGTTGTTAGTTTTATGGTAATAAATAAATAGTGACCCACGTGAATGTGTTACTTTTCAGTCTGTATATATCCGGATTCAAACAAGCCGGCATAATTGTGTCGACTGGCGACGGGTAATCTCTCATCAGTCAACACTATCAAAACCCAACTCCGTTTACCGTCAGCCGCCATGGGATCACATTGTCTGTATAAAGACGAAGGTAAAGCGTTTGTATCCAAACAGACTTATACGAAAGACCTATCGCTCTAATGTCAATATTAATCATGAACCGAACAATACCGTCCTCATTATATCAATACAGCGCCAAGTTACTCATTACTTATTCATCATTACATAAACCCTTTGTTTCATCTCAAACCAGCACCGGCTGTGTAGGACTCTATGAAAACAGGACTCGTGAGTCATGAGAATTGCGAATATTTGTGCATACCGGTTGGGTTGGATGAGTCAGACGATTATGTGATACCAGTGCCCTGGGTATTTAAAGAATTCCTCCACGGTACCCGTAGCTGTTGAGCCGCGACTGACTGGACTTGGAGGGTCGCGGAACGTGTAGTGGGTGTTTGGTCTCTCTTTTTTATAATGAAGCGAGACTTAGAGGGACGACAATGTGGATTGTTGTAAAGGCCGACGGGACCTTCGGAGTTTTGGGCCTTTTTTAGCCCCTTCTTAACGAAACTGATTGCAAGACGGCATCGCGAAGGGATGGTCCTGCTCAGCTATCTTAGTGCACAGAATGCGTATGCGCTGAAGATGGTCACCGCAGGATTTTGGTTGATAGATAATAATACCAGTTTATATCCCACCACTAGCCCCGGAGCTCCTATATTGTTGTGAGGGTTGTTAGTCCATTACGCTATACGGTGCAGGTTGGCTGTTATCAGAAGATTGTAACCTATTGTAACCTTCGAAAAGAGACTATTATTAAGGTTGGTGTCCACTTGGGAAAAACAAGATTCGCGTATATACCCACAAGTCATATACAACAAAAACACTATATTTACCATGCGAATGCCATGAAAATCGCCATATTCTTTACATATATTGGTCCATATATCTCCATCAAAACCATCAATGTAGGCGCTGACATAAAACACCAAGATACCTCACCCGTTGTCTACTAATGTAAAATATATGAAAGATTGTGATGTTTGTCAGCCAATCACGCATAAACTATTCTATGGATTTAAATGAAATTTGGCATAACGTTAGACCATGTTCTTTACTAGGGTATGGAATACCTTTGACACTCCAAACTGACACGGTTTTAGTCTTTTAGGCCGCCGTTAATAAAGTGAAATACCTCGAGCAATCGATTATAGGCTATCTTCGAAAAACATACGATTCTAAACTCTCGATCCGCCAAAAAGGAGACGGAGCCGCGGGTAAAGGTGGCTAAGTTATTTTTTTTCAATCCTGTCATGCGACATGGAAAACTGGCCCATGTAAGGAGTATAGTTAGATCACTGTCGCCCACGGTTGCCCACGCGCCGCCATGTACGGGCGGCGTGGACGCGGGACGGCATTCCGAAGCGATTGTGATGTGTTATCGATTAAGGGACAAATATTTAACCTCGTATAAGTAAAGAGTTAGACAGGAGTGCTAAAATTTATTTTATGGTTCATAAGCTAGCAAACCTATGAGTTTGCTTAGGTTTGCCACATTTACATGGTTAAATAATAGCGCACGCGCCTTCTCTACGTACTGCTGTGGACTTAGGGCTTTGCACCACGCTGGTCTAATCCGGGTCGGCAGACCCTACAAACTTTCGAAATTCTTAGGGAGAACTCTCAGGTATGTAAGATTTCTCGTAATTTCCTTCACGGTTTAAGGAAGCGATAATTATAAATTATCATTAATAAACATGTAATTTAATTGTAAGTTCATGTTCAGCTAAGGATTCGAACTCTCCCCTATCCCTGTAGTCCATTCCACTTCTCTCTGTTATGCAGGCTATTGGTACTTCCTAATATGAATGTATGTTCAAATTTATTTTAACGTTTCCGTTTACAACGTACTAAAAGGAACTTAACCCGGGACCTAACTTCCTAAGTCGTCAAATTGTAATAAAACTCGCCCAATCGATTCAACTCTTTGTACTGAGTAATAGAGTTCAAAATCCTCTGCAAACATGTGTTGTAAAGAAGGATCGTTTGTACAGAATGGTAAATTATTGCGATGTGTGTTTTCAGTTGTGTACGCAAATAGAAAATAGTGTGAATGAACCTTTATCGATCGATTGTTTCAAAAGGTGTGCTGTGTCGCTTCGAATATGAAGTTTTAATTGCACCATGCACGTTATGTATAGGCTTATAGGGTACTTAGATAATTGTATTATCCAAGACTTAAAATTCATCAAACTGCCTACACAAGGTATACACATCACGCCTTTTTTCACTGAAGGGGTAGGCAGAGGCGCAAATGGCGCATCCATTTTCTGTTGTGTGCATTATGTCCCATGATGTGGGCGAGCCCATTCCCATATTGGGCACATATTTCAGACTCCGAACTGATACGGAGTAAAAAACCCAATATCGCGTCGCCCGACCTGGGCATCGAACCCGAGACATCTCTGCAGTTGCAGTATAACCAATATAATAGATGTCAATGTTTTTGAATTTGTTTGGATCAATTTTACAAGTAAACGCAATAACCGCTGAACGGATTTGGATGGAATTTGGTGCACGGATAGATCACCTCATTTAGCTAATGTTTATGCCGTTAATTTGCTTCTATGGGAAATGTTGAAGTTCTCCGATTTTTAATTAGATATCGCTGTGGTTCGCTACTGTGAGTTAGAGATTTATATTTCGAGAAAACTTTTCACGCAGACTGAGTCGCGAGCAATACCTAGTCTAACCAAAAATGTACAAAACTACATTTACCTAATTGAACCTTAAAAACTAAATAAACTTCAAAGCCCACGCAACAGGTTTGCCAAGAATGTAGGCACCAGGCACAGACGGACGGATATTTTGCATTGCACTCACGTATTTTACAAGCCGAAAGGAGTGCGTTCACCTCGCGACGTACCTGATAAGATAACGGACGAATCGTACAAACGATTATATAATTATAATTCGACTAAAACATTGTGTTATTCAAAAAGATTTTAAGTTCAGAGTGCATTCTCGAGGTCATGGTCAAAATCGCTTTGGATTCTGTTTAATTTTCATTTTGCTGCTTAATAGCCGGTCTAAATTACTTTTTAATATTGAACTGGTGTTTGCACAATTTGACAGTAAAAGTTGCGCTAAGTGTTACCGCTGTTACAATATTAAACAATTGCATCCTTAACTGAGATCAAGAAAATCAACATCTCAAATTATATCTATATTACAGCATAATTATGACTGATTTTGGTAGCTGAATATTGTCTATTTAACAGTGGCGACTCAGCTTAGAACAATTTCTTAAATAACAACTTAAGAATTGTTTATTAAATAGTTCAATACATTAATGTCTAAATGAGATCAGAGGCGGCCTTAGGCAGAGGCGAACCGAGCAACCGCCCGGAGCCTCGCGCGGTGCCTTGGAGGACCATTTTTTATGATCTAAAATAAATAAAATGCTAATATATTGGATGAAGGAGGCCTATATACACACAATATGATATAATCACTAGTCTCTGCACACGCGACCTCACAAACTCGTTCAACAGAAAGTTTTGTTATATCTTGTCTATCCTTGTAAGAGATTCTATCCTTGAAGAGGATCATGGTGCCTACACCTTCTGCTGAAATCCTAATAAACGAACTGGCAACTCTGGAGCCATTGACACTAAACGCCATTCTTCCGATCTTACCGACGAAACTATTAAAACTGGAGAACATTTTTTTCACTCCGCCCGGAGCCTTGCGTCGTTTAGGGCCGCCACTGCATGTGAACTCAAATGGGAGTTCCATTTATGAATGCGGCCCCTAGTACCAAACATTGGGACAGTATAGGCTAAACAGCAACACATAAACATAAAATTATTATGTATAATTGGACTTAAATTCGGCTAAATACGGTTTAAAAAGGTCGACTGGACATTTTTATGAGAAATCTTAGTCCCACGTAGCATTCTGTGGCTGATAATGAAATGCTGTACGGCTTGTACTTACCCTTTCAAAATATAAGCGTGAACGTTACTAGATCTAACTTACTGTTCCTCGTAGTATTTAAAATTTGAGTTTATATGGAATCTTGCTAGTTCTCAGTTGTTGAGATCTACGTTTTTTTATCTAAGCAGTGTTTATGCATGCAGCTGTGTGACGGTGAATTATGACCAAGTATTAGTTGCGAAACAGCTAGCAGGGAAAGTACACCGGTCCGCTGCAGTCCGCTTAGACATGCAAATAGTTTAGTTATTCATGGTCTCAGATCATATCTAGGTGATGTTTTTTTTTATAGCAAAATGGTGAGGTTGGTATTGTAGATTGTAAAATAACTTGTAACTCCTGAATTGTCTTTTTCCTATGTGGGGTACAACAAGGTGTTTCCCAAGGTTTTAAAACCGACATAGTGGCCCATGCTCGTTAATTTATGTTCTATCGGGGAGCGGGCGAGCTACGTATAAAATAGCAGAACTCCGCAATCCTCCGCCCCATTGTAAACTCTTTTTGATTCAATAAAGGCAAAATAAAAAATACTATTGCCGGAAAGTAACAATAAATATCTCTGTCTGTTAGCGGACGCGTAGATACCTTAGAGACGATTTTCTTGCTATATTTATTTGCTGTCGGGTACTATAAACACTGTATTTACTCGTGTCGTACAAGTTTTTGCACAATTATGGTAGTGTTTATGAAATTAGCCGTGTATATTTAGAAGCAGGCGAATCTAATCAGGCGAGTGGTTGGAAACCAGTCCGAGGTGAGTAGAGGTTCGCCTCGGACGCCTACACATCACTATGCCAATGTGTTAGTAGGGCTGCTGTTCTAGATTGTTCTAGAAATAAATGCTGTTAGTTTTATGGATTGTTCTAGAATATTAAATGGTAAAATAAGTCAGCCGCTAAATGTAGAGGTTAGTTTCTGGTTATAGTCTTAAGCCACGACTGCCATAAAACAGTAACCAATAACTTTAAAAATAATGTTCCAGGGTGGGTACTGCTTATCATCCTGGTACATTAGATGTTGGTTTTAATAATGGCCATTAATTGCATTTGAAGACAGACGAGGTATCGGAAACCTCCGCCAAAAGCCAGCACATAAACATTTTAAAATATATATTTAATACCTTTGTCACTAAATATTTCCGAAAATATTGAAATCACCCAGTCGAACTTCATTTATCATTTAAATTTAAGCAAAATAATGACGTACATATTCACTCGAACACTTTAGGTTATTACAAGTGTGAAATTGAATTCGGCTCGCATCGGTTTCAGGTAATCGGCATGTGCCAGCCATGAGCTACGTAGTTGCCAAATGTAAGTGAAAGAATGACCAGATGACGAAGTCATTTGAATTTTGTTAAGGACTTCTCGTAATTATGTTTGCGTTGGTAGTTTGATCTTAGTTAATAAAGGAAAGGTGATAATGTATGTAAAATAAAACTCTTGGTCGAAACTCACACTTTTTAATTATTACACTTATACTTTATTTCTTACTTTTACACTATATTTTAAGAGCTCTTCCTTCGAGCGCTGCCCGATCACTAATGCCCCGAGGACGACGCGTTCTCTATAATGTTAACTTGGCCGAAATCAAGTGGCGCCACAGTCGAAGTCAATAAACTGTTTGTATAAATAATTATTTAGTCAATATATTTTATCTGAATATTAAGCTGGGGTAACCGTGCCTTACGGCCCGGCGTTGAGCCGCCCGGATTTGATGACGACCTTCGGGCGATCGCCGGGCCGAGTCCCTAACCCGAGTACAACTAACCTATGCACGGCCTACCAGCTAAAACTCTGCGGTGGCCTTCTTCGGCGCATTAGGGACGACTGCGGGCTTCCTCTGACGGAAGTGTCTAAGTATTCGTCCGCAGCCGCCCCTGCGCGGTGCCGCCTTGCGGCCCGTCTCCTATGGGGGGGCTCAGAAGCCCCCACGCACCGAAGGACGCCCTCGGCGTCTACGGCAGCATGAGGCCAACTACACACTGCCGTCCATCCCGGGGGTCAACCGAAAATGTGCAAGGATGCACAAAAATGCACTAGGGCGGACAGCCCCCTGCTGCCCGCCGACGACCCCCTTCGTGGCCCCTATTAGTCGCCTCTTACGACAGGCAGGGGATACCGTGGTGGAATTAAAAAAATCTATTCGAACAGCATTATTGCCATTTGCTTACATGTAAGATGATTGATAGGTTTTCTTGAGACTTTGTCGGAGTGTATAAGTAGTGGTATCTATCTTGATCTAGAATTAGGCCTGTTTAAATTCATTATGTGGTTTTTGAGCTTGTTTCTAGAAAACGCAAGAAATTTTAATATACTTAGAGAAAAACTCATCCGAAAGAAGAATAAAATTATAAAAAAAAAAACCCGATACCTTATAGATAAGCGGCGTGCAGTTTGATGTTCATTTATACAAGCACTAAGATTGACAAATACAAGGCTGTTTAAAAAATCTCTTATCTATTTCAATTGCTCCTCATATTTAGAAGGCACTGACTATTCTACTGACCATATATTACTTATTTGTACGGGAACGTCAATCTTACCATACTGCATTTGATAGTAAATGAAGTAAAGGCAAGATAGTGAGTTGATTGACGAGAGCTGATCTTCCACAGTCGATAAAAATACCACGGCCTGTTTTAAACCACCGATAGAAAAAAATCACCATTTAATGACCAAAATCAAGTTATTGTTGAAATGACCTAAGTAAAGTAAGGTACTCCACCTTTACTCGTCTGCTCAAACGCATCTATTCTAAGCCCATGATGTATGCCCAGCCAATACTAGTTAGCGTTATTTAGCATTGTAAAACTATCATTATGCCCATACAAGAATATTCCAGCATTGGATTTGAATTCTGGGTCAACCGGCTATACATGGACTCGCAAGGGAATGAGCGCACACGCATTACCTGTCTTTCTTCTAGCTTAAGTTATTGGTGTATTGGATCGTTTCCTTAAGGTTTGTCTCGCTGATTAAGAAGACCGTAGATTTGTGAGGAAAAAATCTGGAAATTTCGATCATAATCATGAATATTTTTCCTGGTCTTTATAAATTTTTTTATTTCTATGACGGTTGACTTCTGCAAAACTTCGTCAACTAAACTCACGTGCATTGAATTAGCTTGGTGGTATTTCAAATCCAGAAGTTTGGGGAAGCATTTGATCGTAAGGTAACCTATACCTAGCTGATAGTATATTTATAACAATTTGTGTGGTATGTGAAGTCTGCTAGTCCACCTTAAGCCAGTTTAGTTGGTAAAGGCCTAAACCCTCGCAATATAGGTTGGTGCCCAGCAGTGGGAAAGTATATGAATACAGGGCTGTTATAACAATGTCTTCATGGCCGGTCATTTCCCCATCGACTATTGAATGACTCGATGACGGATTGGCTTATACTATGACAATTAACTGAGCCAATTCGGTTTTGGATGACCGTGCGCCGCGTGACCGCATTACAATCACAGTATTGTTTACTAGTTAATATTAACTGTGATCTAATTGTGGCTATTATTTATTCATTGTAAGTGTTATGCTGTTTGACCAAGTTTGCGGTCAGGGAAGAAAACTTGAAGAAGCGTCAATATTATGATAATCGGTAAAATATATTAACCATCTCTAAGACGAAGTTTGGACATTAGGTCTGAGTGCCTACAAATACTAATAATACGTTCCTAATATAGTGTTTTCTTTATTTAAATAAGTTATCAAGAAATATAAATAATAATATGCTTTCTAGGTAACTTCTATAGGGATCTTAGGGGAAGGAAGTTTATTATAATAAGTGGCCTTCAAATTCTAACTGCCTTATGAATTTATGGATCATTTGCCGTCATTCCTGGTCTCGTGGTGTATTTACACTGCAAACATGCTCTGCAGTCAAGATATTTTCAACTCTAGTATTTCAGTAAACTAAGAAAGAAAGCTAATTTGAACACGTATGTATAACCTATACCTACGTTCCCTAGATCATCTCTAAGAGCATCCCAGACCGCATTACGTCACTGCTGGTCTCACGATGCATTTATCCCGTAAAACGGACAAGCGGTCACGAGTTCCTCACCATTATTCTGGTGGTAGCGCGGTATTGGTCATTAATCACTCAATCAAGCCGCTTGGTCATTTGTTATTCTTTTAGCGTGCAGCAGTCGAGCACACCACGAACGGCGCGGCGCTTCTGCGAATCGCGCGCGGGGTATATTAGAATTTCCTTGTGATGTGTACTGAAAGGTCGTAGCTCATCAATAACTCGTTTGCTAATTCACATTACGCCTTTTTCTCATTTTTGAGGGGCAAGTGGAGGGGTTATTATACTCATATTTCGTCAGTTATGTATGGTTTCACGTAATAGGGTGCGAGCCCGTAAATGACATTACGGAATACAAATCCAGATCTTAAGTACGAAAATCCTATATCACTTAAACTGATCCCGGAAACGAACCCGAAAGTATACGACAGTCGCACCGCAGTACACATACCGAGACATTTATGGTAACTTCTGCAAAAAAATCGGAATCCCGTTCGGTGTTCATAAATATGCTTATAGCCTGAATTTGCAGGAGCGAGTTTCTTGAGGCGAGTCCTCTATCAACGCTGGGAAGAATTACCCCACCATTGTGTTTAGACGGGGCAATATTTCATGTTCTTTCAAATTTAAAGGAGTGAGCTTCTTGCGGCAAGTATCTTGAGGCGAGTCCTCTATCAACCCTGGGAAGAATTCCCCCACCATTGCGGGTAACCGGGGCTACATTTGATATTCTTTTAATAATGGCACGCTTAAATGCCTAGGTAATAATGATATGCATAAAGTTATTCGTCTGATCACCTTCGTGTTGCGTGCGTTTGAAATCGAGAGTTGATCGTTTTAATTATAATTCTCTTAGACAATGTTGGTAATAACTGAGATGAAACTAAGATGACCGTCTAATTTAGATACATAGATAATTCTAGTTGATGTTTCGAAACATTACGTAGAAAAAGAATGAGGGAAAAGGGTCTACGAAAATTAGAATAATGTCTAAAGTACCAGAAAAGTTAAAGATACGCGACTAGTATTAGAAGAAATGAAAGAGAGGTGTTTGGCCTTCTAGAAATTTCGATTGACATTGATTGTTATAAAGATTTAAAATAATTATTAATTCCTTAATAGTAACCAATTTATTACTCAAACATCTTACGTGACCCGAAACCACATTAATTGCAACAAAATCAATATCATTACCAATTACTGAGTCAAATGCATTATTGGAATTATGACATCACGGATTCTGTTTGGTAGATCTTTGCAGAGGAAAAATACAATGTGACCTATACTTGAATCAGGTCATTGTTGTTCCTACGAATTGTTTGTCGTTTTTATTATGTAAATAAATTGTCCTTGTGCGTTAATGTGTACTATTTTTGTTACAGGTACGGTGTGGGTTTTGAAGGAGGAAAAAAAATTGTAAGGCTCGCGGTTTGCGGTAATGTGTGTGATGAGTTTTATATTGTATGGTAATGATATTGATGTCTTCCTTAATGTACTTAGAATAAAGTGTATTTTCGTGCTTTCAAAATTTTTATACAGTTTAGGTTAAAGTTAGGTTTAGGTTTAGGTTTGGGTTTTGGGTTTGGGTTTAGGTTTAGGTTAGGTTTATATTAGGATTTAACAGTCTATTATAATCATTTTATAAAATATTTTTTTGCAATAACTTAACCCTTAAGTATTTTGAGTTTCATACTTTTAACTACCAAAACTGGTTAGTTTGTTTCCCAGCTATGTCGATCTACCTATTTATATCGTCACACTTTGCGGCAGCTCTTACAGGAACACGTGGTGCTTCCAAGCGTTAATGGTGCGACAATATTTCTCTGGAGTACTCAATGGCACTTGTTGAGCTCTGAATTGCCTACATCAGGTGCATATTGTGTACAAATAGGTTAGGTTCCATTGTTCGAAATATATCAATCTACCTATTTATATATTCATGCTTCGCAGCCGATATTGTAGGTACATATGGTGCTTCCAAGAGTTAATAGTGCGGCAAAGATCCACCTGACGAGTTCATGGTTGCCTTCATTCATTCAGGTATACATTTATGTACCTTGTCTATTGATTTATGGATTTGAAGCTTTATTGCTTGCTTACATAATTGATAGACTTTTTTCAGTTACCCACAAACATAACTGAACAATTTTAAAACTTTAAAAGACATTTTACACATTAAATTCGGTCGAAAAATCATTTTTTATTTATCATAAATACAGTCAACCCTTTGAAATTTATTTTAAATAAAAAATGATTGTTAATAAGGCTTTTGGAGCGTAAATGGCGATTTGAAATTATTCAGCTACTTTTGTGGTTGATTTGTACCTATGTCGATACTACGATTCAATCGCTGTTTTACTTTAGTGAATTAATCCAATTATTTTTGATCCCTGCAATATTATATAAAAAATTTCATCCTTTTTGTATTATAGTGGTGGTAGGTCTCTGATAAGTCAGAGTCCGCCTGGGTAGTTACCACCGTAATGTCTATTTCTGACGCCAAGTCTGACCACCGCCCAAACCCAAAACCAAGTGTAGTCACTGTTGTGTTTTAGTTTGAATGACATTGTAGCCAGTGTTACTACTGGACATAATTAATATCTCCTGTCTCAGGATGGCGAGCGCAGTGGAATACCAAACAATACTTTGTAATACAAGATATTAGATGGTGTTTCTACTGTTTATATGCGGTATTTTCTGTTACCATCAGGCGAACGGCAAGCTCGTCTCGTCAAAGCAATATAAAAAGAGTACATACAGTACGTAATCCCCGTCTCGACTCGTCCAGACGGTTATTATTGCTGAAGCAAGGCTGAACGCGAGGCTGCTGAAGCGTTGTTAAATTAAAAAGTAAAATCTCCAGCCTCAAGGCCTTCTCAAGGCTATTGAAGCAACGTCGGAGTTTGCGATTTAATGGCCAAGAGTCTAGACTTGTTTGTGATGTTAAATTTAAGGTTTTGGTAGAATTGAGGGTAGTTTAAGTAACAGTAGATTCATTTTTTTTATTGTAATATTGTTAAGAAAACTGAATAATAACACTTTACAGTCATATTGTTACGAATACTAATTAATAACTAAATCTCAAATAGTTCTGATCTAAGGGATTGCTTATCTAGAAATCCACTACTAGAGACTCCCAATTTAACTACACTCTAAAACATAGGGTAAAAGAAGAGACACAGCAATAGGTGCTGACGCTCTACTAAAATAACTTGGAGCTTCTTCTGTTAACATCAATTCTGATGCAGGAGAGTATTTCACTGCGCTTGTATTAATTTATTTGCCCAACGTGCCATGTTGACCATATATAATTTTACCCCCTTATTCATAAACGACTTAGGAAGGAGTAAAGCTGTGATAACAAGTCTGTTTCTCAGTGCTGACGGCATAGCAGCCTTTGCAGTAAATATCCATAGGGCCGTTGTGATTGGCTAATATTGTTGTATCTCAATATGTCTATGAATAAGGGCGTTAGACTATAAACGAGTTTTAATCCTCCAACCATATAAAATTAGTTCCTTCACGAATGAATTTAAGCCATTAACACTACAATCATTGTAACTGCTAATTAATAGTCTAAAAATACGCAAACTACTGAAATAAAAACGTTGTATGCAACAACGAACTTTGTAAACAACATTCGTTAATTAACCTTTTAACTAAGAAATAAGCAATAGAATATGGTTACATAATTTTTAATTAATTGAAAATGAAAACATCGCAGACCTAATATAGGTATATAGGGGTGGGAGACAGACGTATCAAATAGCGTTGCCCCCCCCCCCCCTCCCCACTCCACTTCACTCCCTACCAATATCGAAACACAAATAGTGATGTTGCCAAAGGATATACTCGAAAAACACATAAAACCCAAGTCGAACTATTTGGCTAAAAAAACATAGGTATATACAGGGGTGAATTACGTGTCACATAAAGGAATCTATAACCCCTCCCCCCCATAACAACACCGAAACCGTCTCGGTTTAGGGATGCTATGAAAATATTTGAAACTATTAAGGTCACTTTACAATGTCAGACACATTCCTCAATGATTAACCTTTCTCCGTTACTCCACGCTGAGCATTACGAAATGCTTTGTATGCCGACACTGAAGTCCTCGTGGGTGGCGCAGCGGACGCGGCACTTAATAAATCATAACACCTGTCTGAGTAATGGTTATGCGTCGGGAATCGAACCTATGGATGGAAAAGTATGGATAGCGGATTGCGAACATGTATAGTACGGTCTATTCTGCGTCAAACTCGTGATCTATGGTTCTAGGATATTGGGCTTTTCTTTTTATAAGTGTGTGACAAAGTGACCCCACTGTACCTGATGGTAAATAGAGTGGCGTCCAATAATGTCGACTGACGAGAGATGAAAACCCGCAGTTGACACAATAGGGAACCGTCCTGTGTTTGATTTTGTTCATTATTCTATATGTAATGGTTAATAATACGAAAAAGAAACCCTCCTGCGAAAACTGAATTAAAATTGGTTAAAAAATGAGCCAGTAATTCATATTTCAAATATTACTATGTGCCGAAGTGGGCGCGAAGTGGGAATATTGCTTCATCTCTTTCTTTCGCACGCGTCGTAATGCCCGATGACGTCACACGTGGGTATTGCGCCTCTTTCCTGTTTCTTGTTACTTACCTCTTCTACCGAAATTGAAAGACTTATAACTTGTTGATTTTTTACTGGATTTAAATAATTCTTTCTGTGTTATAATTTATATAACGTAAATATTTGATAATAATAAAGAACAAAAATGAGTCCGGTCCCCTATTATGCCGGTGACTTGAGCGTCTATCAGCCGTTTTCAATAAACGATCCCAATCTCAATCTTCAATCCGAGTCCGAGAATGAACCAATCAAATTTCTCATTAGTAAGCTTGTCAAAAAATGCTTTGTTCTGATTGGTCCATTTTTGACATAGATCGAAAACGATTGGGGTCGTTTATTGAAACAATGGTTTATGGAATGCTAATTGTAATCGTTATCAGCTAAACTTAGATTGTTTTCGTATGAATCCTAGACTGTGACGTCATTACACTGTTGTCATCAAACAAAGTTATCAATACTGGTAAAGTGAGTCAACACAGTAATATAATAACCAAAATATTTGTTTGTTAATAAGTCAGTGTATTGTTGTCTAATTTTTGTTGGCCGCTCTTCCCGCGTAAAGAATGCCGGGATAAAATGTAGCCTATATTTAAAGTTAGATCTTTAGCAATACATCAATGATAACTACATTCAGTTCCATGTAGTAGTTTTTGTGTGATGCGTGTACAAACATACGGGCTGATAGTTACAAAAACTGTTGTTTTGGCTTCTGTTGGTCTTTTCTTCACTATATACAATGTATTGACATCGGTCTGTCATAATTTTATTATATATAAAAAAATACAAATTTAATACAAAAATCTTTATTAAAACGTAACTTTGAACAAATTCGCAACGTTTCAATAAGAAAAAAAAAACAATTTTGGAGTAGAAGAGGGCGAATGAACACTCGAAACACATTTGAGAATAAAACAAAGTATGAAACGAGTGCTTTTTTTATGGTATCAATAAAGAATTAAAGAAACTATTGAAACTAAAATAACTCCCTACCCTCTGTTAATCCTTTTCCTCTAAAGCGGCAGCGCATAAATGATTACTTTGAAAATATGGATATGAGAAGGCAAAGATCACATCACACCTCATTGGTCGACTCATCCGTACTTTTGCAATTAAAATCATGAATATAAAACGAACTTTCAATTGCAATCGAAAAACTACCCTCTTTTGACTCACTAGGTTTCCAAATCCGTTGTAAAACATTACAATATTTCTCACATATTTTTTTTTATAAACGAATAGAAATTAAAACAATGAAAACCAGATTAGCATTCTGAGTGGCCATGACTTTATCCCCTCTCAAATCTAGTACAAAAATAGATTGTGTTAGACATACTAGCAACTGACTTACCAACAAAGAAATATTGTATAAAATTCTGGATTTCGATCTAATTTTATGTACACACACGCCTTTTATTTCTGAAGGCATAGGCAGGGACGCAACAGGTTTACTTACTTTCCGACGAGTGTATTCCGTCTCATGATGTGATAGGGGATGAACCTATCGTCCTATCGGAATTCCAGACACTGCACCGGGCTAATACTGTGTCGAAAAACTCAATCACACTAATACGCCTTGTTATAAGGTGATTATTAATGGGTTATTGGGTCAAATAATGAATCATAAATCATTATTATCATTTAATTGCTATAATTAAAAATGTAATTATAAATTATTTAATTTAATTACAAAGAATGGGGCTTTATTTGCCTAATTATTTTAAGAATTGAATTAATCGTTTTCTTATGGAATAAATATTTTTTGTAAAGATGATCAGTAAGTAAGCAAGTGGTTCACTCAAAGTGAATTACTATACTTCATAACCACCCATGGTACCAAAGGAACGAGTGGAAGGAAAATTGACCTTCCTTCAATGTTTGCCTTAGGCAGCCTCAAAAGACATATCGTACTTAAAATTATTGTCCCTATTCGTCTTCACAGTCTCTGCTATGAAATCTAATCTATTATGAGATCAATAAGTCGGGTAAAAAAAAAAGGTTAATATCTTTTTCAATTTAAAAACCCTGATAATTTGTCCGGAATTTAAATTGTGCCTTGAAGACAAACTTGATTTCTACTACAGCATGGGACAAATAACCGTTTCCCAACCTTGCAAGATTACTCGAACCTCTGCCCTACTGGCGCGACAGCATGTTATTTTCAAAATCGATCTAACGTATTTGTCATAATCCGAGGTCACTCCTTCATGTTTCGTCATCGTTTTGGATACAAATTACAATTTTTCTACCAACCTTCCATACCATACTGAGTCATTTTGATCCATTGAAGCCTCCATTACACGGCACACACACAAAGATAAGCCGAGCCAGTTTGACAGTTCGCTTCGCTAGCATCAGTTGGCCGACGAACGGCGCCGCGGCACGATCGCTTACCGCCGCCATCTTGTTCACGGACCGGGCAGTTTATTAAAAATAAACAGTACGTGTCGTGTGCCAGTGTTTTACACGTTCTTTTTTCGAATTTTCATATTTCGAAAACGGTGTGACGAGGTTCGCCGCGATCTCTATGGTTTTGTTGTTTTTTTTTTTCTTATTCATCGAGTGCCAGTAACCGGCTTCGTGGTGATGTAAATTGCAAAATAATTATCGGATATTTGCATTGATCGCGATAAGTCCTCAAGGCGACTGGTGATGTCTATGCCAATGTTTTTTGTTTATTTATTTCATCAAAGTGGGTTACGATGCTCCGCCGAGAGTGAGGTTAGGCAAAAGACATCAACGCACGGACGTTGAAAAACATAATTTTCTTGTAATTTGCTTTAATGCTATAATTACCGGTGAACTATTTTATGATATAATTTTATTTCTGTCGAGTGTGGTGATGTCATAGTTGGAAACAACCTTTTGTTATCGGACTAATGTCAATGCCATGTTGTTACACAAGGATAAAATCGTATATTATTCAAAATACCTAACGATAAATAATTTAAATTGAAATAGAACACGAACGTTCTCATTTTAAATTTCGAAATAATGCTCAAAAGGTGAGTGCATGTTAACGTAACTTTTTGTGTGCCGCGGGAAAAGAGGTAGCGAACAATTTAAAGATTAACGTACAAGCGAAGCATTGTTAGAACGACAAGACATCTTTTTACACACCTGACTCACTGATAACGTCATTTCTTATTCAAATTCCTTAGATATAAATGTTTTGAAACAATTCTCGACTTTATTTTATATATGATAGAGTAGAGAGTTCTTTCGTTTTAAAGTAAAAATATTTAAGTTTTTCGAGCCGCTAATGTTTTTTGTACATAAAACATCATGTCCTTACGTTAATGTATGAGACTTTGAAGGTAAACAAAAGTTTAATGGTATTTTTGATGATGATGGACAGTTAATGGTCTCTCGCGAAGTCCTTATGAACTGGTAAAGTGGAATTGATACTAGTAACAAATATAATTGTTCAAGACACTGTACACAAAAAAATATAATCGTCTTGTTTTACTTAATATATAAAAAATGCTTATATTATTTAAATATGGTTTATACCTCCAGTGATTAATTAACCCTCGCTTTGCTGCCGTCGACCTTACTTTTTCTAACGTCTAAAATTTATTTTTATACATGCAAATGACCAGTGATTGTCACAGTAAAAAAATAATAACCTCATTGGAGTGACAAATTTTAACTAAAATATAGTTGGCATAAGGAACTTTGAATAAAAAAGATATATATTAAAAAAAATATAATAATTCAAAAACACCGTTCCAATTTTAAAATGGTTAATGATTGAATAGATTTAAACATACAATTTATTTCCGTTAAACTTGAAGCGCGTCGTCGGCAGTTGGTTGGTTCTGCATAAGTCCTTTGTTTGAGCCCTTATGTCCAGCATTATATGTATTTTAACATCTATAGATAACAATCTAAGTATAAGGTACACTTTAAATGCACATTATAATCTACGCCGCACAATCCCGCACCGCTATCGGCCGATAAACAGATTACGCGAAAGCGCATACGATATTTTGCAACCGGATCTCGTTTGAATGCGAAGTTTTGTAAATTTTGCTTTACTTCAACAGCTCGTATATTCCAAACTAGGTTATAACTGCAGCTTTGTCTGCCTGAAAAACTTTTTCGTGAATAATATATTCATATATAAAACTCAGGAGTAATGTAGCTTCCTATTAGTGAAAAAATAATTAAAATCGGTTAAGTACTTTCTGAGATTAGGGTGTTCAAACTATTCATCTTTATAATATTAGTATAGGAGGAATAAATATTCATTCATAAGTAGAGATTTTATTTTATGTATTTCAGGGAAGGTAAAATAAAATGTAGACATCGAATGCCTACTTCATTTTTGTGAAATATACATTTTTTCAGACCTGTCAATTACGTCGAATACAACAGGGATAATTGAAAATAGGTAGATGTTTGTTTACATTTTATTCTTTCTTTCCCTAACGTCATGTGTTAGTGAGAATTAGAAGTTATGAAATATATTTTTGAAATTTTATCGACTCAATAATTGTTAATATCGTACATATTTCGATTTCGTAACAAATGCTTATTTCAAGTTTGTTTTTAACCGACTTTCAAAAAAGTGCTCAATCTGTTTTTTTTGTCATTTTATACTAAAATGATATCTGGTGATCTACGTACCATTTGGAACTGATAAGTTAATGTTAATAATTAAAGGTTTGAAGTACACATGATTCCATTATTGACCCAATTCATACCCTTTATCGACTTCCAAAAAAGAGCTCCTCAATTCGTTTTTTTACTTTACAAAAAAAGAGCAGCTTCTCAAACCTTTTTTTTCATTTTACACTATAATTATATTGTTTGGAACTGATAAGTTAATGTGAATAATTGAAAGTTTGATGTACACATGATTCTATTATTAACCCAGTTTATAAAAATACCCACATACAAATGTATTGATAATAGATTATCACTCAGATATTTCCCTCGTAACGTGACGCGACGTCTTATTTATAGGAGTTTATTTGTCGCTCTTACTCGTTAGATGATCGTGTGACGTCATCGGTTCTCTGTAAAACTCCGCGGTGGAACAAATCGCATTATTGGATTTTCTAGGAATTAAGCTAATATGCTGATTCATTTTATTGCCAGAGACGGGAATTAAAAAAAATAATAAAACACGTCCGAGTGAGAAAAACACCATATATTAAAGAAGGTAACGTAGGGTTGTGCCTCAGTTTCAAATTAAAAATAATTTTAATTAGGTAATGGTTAGTAGGCGAATAACAAACGTAGCGAATAGGTGGCAGTGACTACTGCATTAGAAAATTCGGATCTTTTCCAAGGTTCTTGGCAATGAAAGCTTAATATCATGTGAATAAGGTCGCGTTTCGCCTAAACGTCATATTAGCCGACTAACAACGAGCCCCGAAGAGATAAAACCCGGTATGGCATTAAGGAGTTATGACAACCCTAACGTAGCGTCAGCAGAACAATACGACTCAAAGATCTAAAGCTTACAAAGGTTGGCAACGCAACGATGAGTCCTGTCGTATTGGTATTCGGCGGAAATTACTATCGCCAGACTGGTTCGGTAGCGTAGTTGTATTACGGTACTACTACGATGCTGAAGTTTCGGGTTCGACCCCCGGGCAAAGTGATTTTAGATTTTTCTACTCAATATCAGCCCGAAGTCTGGTGTCCGATATGTCGATGGGCTCGGTGGAAAGTTGCGCCTCTGCTTTTTAGAATAAAAGGCGTGAGTATGTGTACTATCAGGTGACCCATTTGCCCCCTATTCCTCTACTTAAAAAAGAACATTAAAAAGACAGTACGCATCGAAACCTTAGTCACCCCGAGCAATGTCTCGCAACGACAACGCGCGGCGCACAATACAATGTGTTATGATAATTCAAGGCTGCACTTCCTCTGAGGCGATGGACAGACCGCGCGGGAAGACGCTGCGTTTTTTTTGCCGTTTTTATCTTGCAAGTTAAAGTGATTGCCTAGTAATAGCCTAAATATATTTATGACTAATGATCAAGGGTCATTATATTTTTTTTATGCCGGCTTGCTACGTCCACCGTGTGACCCGCTGTACCACAAGGATATAATATAACTGTTTTTCCTATAATATATTTAGTTGCTATATGTTAAGTACTATCACATAAGCATAATAATGCCGTGTTACACTTCCAGTCATACCACATTATTCTAAATATATCCTTACACATAAAACTATCATGAATGTACTCCAATTGTCATCAGCTTCAGGAGGTCCATTACTGAAACATAAGTGAAAGATTTCTAGACTGACTCGTTAGAAACAGTCTACATCGAAAACGTTATAGTATGTCTGCGTTTATGAATATCAAAACCCGTTCACATGTTAAAATTAAAATCATATTTAATACAAATCATTCTTTAAAAACATGCGTCTATTCAAAGTAACGCAGTCATGGTGTGTTAGTGGCCTAATCCGGTGCGCACGCGCCGGGGCCTTTGACCACAATTTCCTACCTTCACGTCTTCTCCGAGTGAAACTATCTTGGAATGGTATTGTGTGTAATATTCATTGAGTAGGTTTGTTAGGTCCGTCTAGGGTTCTGCGTTGGGGTCCTTGTTGATGCCAAATGAGGTGGGATAAGATCTTACAGAATTAAAATCGGAAATCTTAGTTCCTACTTATGTAAATGTTTGTAAAGATGTTTGGATGCGAGAAGTAAACGCAGGAATACTGACCGGATTTGAATGACATTGGCGGATTACCTCAAGATGTTTTCCTTCACAAATAAACCGATAATCAATACATAGTATAAAACAAAGTCGCTTTCTCTGTCCCTATCTATGTATGCTTAAATCTTTAAAACTACGCAACGGATTTTGATGCGTTTTTTTTTAATAGATAGAGTGATTCAAGAGGAAAGTTTATATGTATAATAATAACATCCATTAAATAGTCAGCATTGCACCCGTGCGAAGCCGGGGCGGGTCGCTAGTTAGCCACACCAGTGGCGAAGGATGATATTTTCCATAAGGGAACCCGATAATATATACGTACTAATATGCATAAATGTGGTTTGTAAATAGTTTAAATGATAATTAGATTTTGCATAAATAAGCAAAGGGAAGAAGGTAAGAATCGGGTTATATTGACCCTTTGCCACTGCAGTACATACGTTACTACGAAGTCACGCATGTGCCCAGGTTTTGAACCTGCGGAGCTGCATCTCATTAGTCTGTTCCATTCCGGACTTGGTCATCTCAACTTTGTAGGATCACTATTACAAGAGGTTATGTTAAATTGTCTTTATGTCAAAAAAAAATAGTTACAAAATTTTCAAGATGATAAAAATTACATACATAACATCACGCATTTTATCCCCGAAGGGGTATGCAGAGGCGCAACTAGGGCACCCACTTTTCGCCAAGTATGTTCCGTACCATGATGTAATAGGGGGCGAGCCTATCGCCATATCGGGCACAAATTCCAGACTCCGGGCTGATATTGAGCAGAAAAACCCAAATATCACTTTGCCCGACCCGGGATTCGAACCCAGGACCTCAGAGCGCTATTGTACCGGACATGCAATACAACTACGCCACCGAGGCAGTCAGAGATAAAAATTGGAAGACCATAATTTTTCCCCTTTATTTACCTTTCGGGATTAATGGATTTTTTCACTCAAAAATATATAATCATATGTTATATAATTCAATTTATACAAAATAACATAATTTCTTTTTATAGTGAGCCAATGACTTACGCCAAGAATACCTAACAAAATGATTTCTCAGTACCACTAACGATCAGCGCTCATTGAAACTGCTAGAGATTCTCACGAACATATAAAAAAGAAAGCCATACATCAGTATTCAGATGTGATCGTTGTGTGACGCGGTGGCGCCTGTGTACTGACTTCGCGTCATTTATAGCGCTAATTAGTATGTAATCGCACTTAATCGTGTGAGGAAATGGTTGCGGTTGGTATGTCCTGATGTCATGTTCTTGTGATGGGTTTTTGTTATTGGTTGGGTAGTGAGGTGTGAAGTGAGAATCCAGATTGATTAGTTTATAGTCATAATTGTAATTATGTGTAAAATTGTTTTAGCGCGATAAAAAATTGCCTATAGCATCAGAAGTAATGTAGCTTTCTATGAGTTAAATATTTTCAAAATCGATCTAGAAGTTTCTGAGGGCGTTCAAGCAAACTCTTCAGCTTTATACACATAATTTGTTCAAAAAGATATGACATAGAACCTTGTTATAGTGAGCCAGTGGTATGTCACTACAAGATTCCGAGACACTGGTAGTACCCCAGTAGTAGGTCTAAAGGGCGATCTGATGCGATGGTCGGACCAAGTCGGATTCGCACTCGACAGCAAGATGCACGAAGCAATCCACCAGAGAACCGGCACCATTGGCGCAGTATAATAATAATAATATCAACCCTGTATTGTATACTTACCCACTGCTGAGCACGGGCCTCCTCTACTACTAAGAGGGATTAGGCCTTAGTCCACCACGCTGGCCTAGTGCGGATTGGTAGACTTCACACACCTTCGAAATTCCTATAGAGAACCTCTCAGATGTGCAGGTTTCCTCACGATGTTTTCCTTCACCGTTAAAGCGAACAATAAATTCACAAAGAATACACACATGTTTTTAGAAATGTCAGAGGTGTGTGCCCTTGGGATTTGAATCTGCGGACATTCGTCTTGGCAGTTCGTTCCACACCCAACTAGGCTATCGCCGCTTAGTTTTGGCGCAGTATAGTTTGGAATAAAGTGATCCGTGTAGGGATCTGACCCTCAGCATTGAGGACATAGACTCAAGTAGGAGGAGGTAGTACCAAGCAGTTACCTCATCCAGATCTTTGAATTACAAAGCACTGCGTCACCTGCGCTCGTCACCAAGACTTGAGATTTCAAGTCTCATAATGGCCAGTAATGATTGAATCAATATCAAAGGTCATGCAAATGCTGCAATCATGCAATGCTGATGTCAGGGGAAGTCTATCTCAGTCGAAGCATTAGTTTCCTGTGTATAAAAACAGGAAAGTCACATTTGTACTAAAAATAACTATTACTAATACACCTATCGTATAGTGCATATTCTAATGCAGGTTACACGTTCACTATGAGTGTAGTTTTACAACTGTATTCATTGTCGTATATTCTATAGACACGAACGTCCATATAAACTGTTTGTTGAAAATCTGAACTAAAATGGCAAACCAAACGTCACTGTTATAACTTATTTATTCACTTGAACAACAAATATTTGTTATTCACATCCAGGTTTACACTTCGAGTTTTTATATTATGAGCGCCACTCCGTACATAACCCCACGCTGTCAATGTTGAAATCATACTAAAGTCAGGCGTACGGATTGCAGTACAGTTGAGTCGAACACGATGAGTGTACGGAACACCAGATCTAGTACGTAGTACATATAGTATATCGATGACTGTATTACTATCTCTTAGCGTTAATACTATGTTGTAAAATAGGTTGCTAGCCTTTCTCCAGATTAGGCAAAATTTGGTGGCAATTTTATCGCAGTCCCGTATGAATCCTTAATTTTTGTATTATTGGAAAGATATACAGTTGACAACTACTACTGTGTTATGGTTGAATATATATGTGTCAGCAATCATTAAAAAGGACTTAAAAATAAGCTGCAGATTTTCTGGTTCGCGTCTGAAACTAAGTGATTGTTTTTGGGTTTCATATTAGTAAATATATATAATATGTTATTTCAATAATTTTTATTTGTATACTTTTGAAATAAAAGCAGTATGTTGTTACTCTGAAAGAGAAACAACATTTATAACTATTACTTCACATTCACAAATATCTTAAATCTTTATTTAACCGTTTTAAATTCAAATGTCATTTTACTTTCAATGTTGTCAATCTTGTCTATTAAAAAAAACCATAGAGATATTTAAAAATAATAAAATTAAATGAAGTGTTAAAAACTTCATTTACATATATTTGGGAAATAAAGATAATTGCGTTTCTTCTTCATTTATCATCCTAGAATTCAATTGAAAATATCTATGTAACGACTATGATATGAACAGAAATATAGTGACACATATCACAATATTGTTCAGTCAAAATAAAAATCGTATCCAATTTGACGTTGGTCACTCAACATCTATTCGATGTTCTCATTCATAACATCTATCTGATACTTTACGGGTTATTGCACCGCTGTTCCTCCGCAGACACACTCGTCCAAGTATGTTAGTTCAAAAATGTGACCCGCCTTTCCAATGGTCAATTTAATTCATCAAACAATAACCGCTCGTGCTACAAGTATCTGACCGATACCGTTCTAGGATCGATTCGATAGCATCGTACCATTTCTGTTTGTGTACTAGTACTTTCTTGCCCCACGGCTGTACGCTAGGCAATGGTCATCGAACCAATTGGCGAGGTGAAAGGTGTCGTAGGAGAAATGGAGAGGGGGGAATGTTGATTGTCCAAACGGTGTACATGTCTGTATTAAATGATAATTAAATGTATTTTGTGTGCCGATTTGAGACTAATTACTTTTTGAAGATAAATATATTTGGTACGTTCGTTAAGCGGTTCTTTTTATATCTCGTTATGGTGATGATATGTTTAGCGTGTAAAACGTTCACTAATAAAGGCAATTGCTAGTAGTAATTATAATGCTGGTATATTGGTACGCGATGAACAGTATGGATTGATCCAGTACCTTTTTATAGTTCTTTATTGTAGTACTATGTTAATAGTTCGCGAAGTGGAGAGTGAAACATTACATTCAAGACTTTCTGCAGTGTATTACTTATTGACTTTGATGCGTGCTTCGGCATGTTTATTTTGTTTTGATCATTAATCACTTTCTGCTTATCTACTTAACGGGCTTAGTAGTGGAACCACGTATGTTTTTAATTATATTTCTCGGAAATTATTCCTTTCATTCATTCATTTTGTATCACTGCCAGTTCTTAATTGAACAGTTGATATTTTAATTTAGTCATCAATTTCTAAATTAATTAATTCTTTTTTTATTATTAGTTGCCAGTTTGAAATAATTCCATTTTCAAATTCGTGAAGTGACACTTTACTTTTTTTTTCTCGCTAAAGAATATAGTGGATTATAAGAAGGATGATATATCCCGGGATATGAATACATTTGAACCCAAACAGTAGGTATTGAATTATAACATGATTATTTCTTATGTTTACGCGAATGTTAGACATTAAAATTAAACTATTTTTCGGATTTTATCGCGGTTTTAATATTTTAGTTTTCTCCCGATGTTTCGAAGACTGCAGCCTTCATGGTCACGGGGGGGACTGAGGTGTTGTTCATCCGCAAAGTCACAATATCTACCTACATTTTACAAATATACAACTTTTTATATTTAGCTGTTGGTAACTCCTGGTGGTTGTGTAGTAGGTAACAAGGTTATGATGACCCAACCGATCATACATCTAAATACCTTCCCAATATCTTGTAATTGCGTTGTACAAATGTATGGGTTGCGCCGCTCGGGCCGCTGTTTAACTACGTCCCGTTACGAACCGGTCGCGTCGGTGGGATTCCGCGCGTTCCCCACCGGCGAGCGATCGGATTCTGTTTGCGTTTGGCGATTTGTGATCACCTACTGTATGATTTAAGTTTAAATTCCAATAAAACACTTATTTCATGTAAAGTTGTTGACTTTGTATTTTTTTGTACTATTATTTTGATAATGTTTATGTAAATCTTGTTCTATTGGATATAGAAATGCGGCAGTCAATCTGAACTGTTTTAATAGGTAAAAGACAAAGTGAATTAAGTTTCAGAGGATTCATCTAATAAGGATGAATAACAATAATAGACGAGTTGGTGTCTTGTTTTAGCATCCAAAGTATTTATGTGATTTCGGCTTGTGCAGTCAGCAACCAAAGTATCTATTTCAATCGCCTTTATATTTTTATTTTGTTAACCATTTTTTGTTCACTAAAATAAACTTCAAAGAGTTTGGTTTATTAAGATAAAAAAAAGAATATTTTGATTGAAGGTAATGTGTATCCTGTATAAGCGTTTTGAATTTGTTCAGCTGATTTTGTAGGTGACTGTACATTACTGCATGTAGAAACAGGTACTCATTACAGAACTATCCTTGTTCATATACAAGATCTACTATTCACAAAAAAATTAATTATTTTACTACACAGTGACTACACAGTGATGCTTGGCGGCAGAAATAGACACTGCGTTGGTACCTAGTACCTACCCACGTGGACTCTGACATATGAGAGACCTACCACCAGTAGTCAGCCCCACATGCTTAGCTAATCGCGAGTTCCCGATATTAGTGATTCTGTAACGTCGCGTAACGGTGCGCGCGCGCCGCGGCTCGGTCAATGGTCATGGAAATTGGATCCCATTCTTGAGATCTGGCTCGTAACGTGCTGTCGGCACGCACAATGGTATTCCGGTTTCATTCGCACGGTGTGGGGTTCGGTTTTCGGTAAAACTGTTGTGGATATTTCGGAATCATGATGGCCTATAGATGTTTTATTCTTGCGTGACTAGAATAAAAATCGTCGCCGTATTACGGTAAATTGTGGAACTTATTTCTTATATACAAAAGGTTCATTTTAAAAAGCCTCTAAAGCAGGTTTTTTATTTTCCTGGTCGGGCTATAGTTATTTTTCTTTTCTATATATTGAATAATCTTAACGTAAATAGTATGCTTATATGGCGTATATATATGGAAACTGGAAAGATACGGAACCTTCATAATTATCATCAGCTCACGCATTACGCAAGTCAATTAATTTACAATAATAACTCTTGTATCAATCAGGTTAACGTTGTTAATCGCTCGCACACATCTCGCGGTAACAAGATATTGCCGAAAGCGGGGTGTTTGATCTCTGAGCTGGTTCTTATTGTATGTTGATTAATACGAACAATGTAGATATGTTTTTGTTTGATAAGAAGTGAATTAGTTTATTATGGACTAGCGACCCACCCCGGCTTCGCACGGGTGCAATATTTCTCCTATTTAATGGATGTTATTATACACATAAACCTTCCTCTTGAATCACTCTATCTATTAAAAAAACCGCATCAAAATCCGTTGCGTAGTTTTAAAGATTTAAGCACACATAGGGACAGAGAAAGCGACTTTGTTTTATACTATGTAGTGATTTATATTTATGTAGCTTAATTATGCCAACTCGATTCGTAAATAATTATTTGGTAGGAATATACGGAGAATATCTCTAAGTCGGAACAAAAACCATATATTTTTATGTTTTCGGGTGGATTTCTGCATGCTTTTAGTTCAGAGGTTTCCATTTTTTTTTTCTCACAGACCCCTTTTCTAAATTTTGCTGATTCTGCTACACTTTTTTTTTTGTTTCGTCTTACAAGTACCGCCCAGCCATAACGAGGGGCTTCTGGACGTTTGTGTTAGGGTTACCCTGCCTCTTACGACCCCTATCAATATTATTTGCCTACATTGATAGGCGAAGTTAAGCCAACATTTTAGTACTTTACCATCAAACCAGACATATTTTCGTGGACCCCTGCTTACGAATTGTGGACCTTCATTATTTTATCACGGCAACCTAGACCCCCGTCAAGTCTCCAGTAGACCCGTGGAGGTCTACTGGAGACTTACACCTGGACCACTTTTGGGAGTCATTGCTTTAGATTAACAATTGGTACCGGTAGATGGCACTGTACCATGGTTCTAGGATTTTATCTCCGTTTAGGGCAGGACAAAGACTGTCGGGTCAGCTAGTTTCTAAATATTTAACAAAAACACAACGTTATACCGTTTTAGTGCCGACGGAGTTAAACAAAATGTAATCGACGACCGGCGTTCGACAAACATGGGTAATACACTAGGCCAAATGCGAGCCGGAACCGCGGACTCAGGGTTCCGTACACCGTTTAAAATGTTATTATTTATTAATACATCAATGTTTCCCCCCTAATATGCGTAACTTTGGGAATACGTGTGTTTGGATGTTTGTTAGAAGTAAACGCATAAACCACTTGTAGGAATAGCATACAGAGACCTTGGTCTCTGTATCGTTATGAGGTACCTTATAAGCATTTAGCCCGGAAAGGTATATAATAGAAAATTTATGTCCGGTAGTGGCGAAGGATGATTTTTCCGAAAACGAACCCGACACAACATATACTTAGGTACTGATATGCATGAATGCGGTTTGCAAATCTTTCTAATGATAATTAGATTTTACCTATTACGAAAGGAAAGACAGCAGGAATCGGCAAGACTCTTCACCACTGATTCCAGTTATAATTTGATAATGTCCAGGCCCTATATCATAGTAACAGATGGTCAGTGAAAACGCCAAGAATTTTAACCGCCTTTTTCAATAAATGATGCTAATCTTAATCTTCAATCCGATTTCTAGAATGAACCAATCGAAACGAGTCATTTGTTAACATGTCAAAAAATACTTTGCTATGATTGGTTCATTTTTGAGATAGATCGAAAAAAGCAATTGGAAGCGTTTATTAAAAAAGTAAGGTGCGCAGTAAGCGGTAATACAGTAAGGTGTATTCAGTTTAAAACAAGAAGGGCTCATTTAAAATCTAGAAGACACAAATGATAGTGCTGTAGGAATCGAAGTCCCGCAAACACTTGAACACGGAACTCTGAATTGTAATCGGCGGCCGGCGTTCGGCAAACACGCCACAAAAACAACCAGCAATTAGTTTAACCCAGATAATAAATTGACATCTGACGATTATCGAGTGCTATAGTCTATTGAACGGCGTGAATTGGGAATTATGACGTTTGGATGGGGTTTAAACGACTAATTCTAATCTGGGCCCTTATTCTGTATGATTAGTGTAAACGCGTAACGCGGCCGTGTCATGTTATCTTCGAGAAATGTGCGTGGAATGGTATTCTGTAAGCCAAATTTCTATAGTCCTAAACATGATGCGTTGTGTTACGTGCTTGTTACACACTGTTAAAATAACACGCGGGATAGAGAATAAGGCCCCTGTATTATTCGAACGTGTCGGTATTATTGACTGGCGAGGGACAATCGGCTCTCAACGCCTCGTAGTCTTTCTGGACGTCACTTTACTTACCACTAGAAGCAGTAATTACTTTGCCGTCTCTATTGAAATGGGATATTATTTTTAAGCATTATTCATTGGACTATGGGTGTTGATATTATGTAATCCGCCAGTCCGCCTCGTGTACGTGAAGGCTGCAAAGTCTTCGAAACGTAAGGAGAAAAATTAAACAAATCACGGAAAAATCTGGCTAAGTAGTTTTATTTCCCCATCAAATAGTTACATAAACATAATATAAATCAATAAATTTATTTTTGCTATGATTTAAACCCATTGTGACGTGTTTAATAATTTTCAGCAGTATATTAACATATAGATGGTCCTAAATGGCTTGCAGAACCTAATTATAGTCTAACGTACGTCCAGTTTCAAGTAGAACCACCAAAATCATTGAAAACTGGTAACCAGCTGTCCCGATTGTTGCTCGCCTTGTTGATAATCGCTGATTAACATTTAACGTGTGAATGAAATCCATTTTAAGGTACGTCATGTCATGTGTACAGAACGAATGATTTAATAATTATCATTGACATTTCGCAATATGGTCATCGGACAAATACCGTCTGTAATTACGGAATGAAATTAAGGTGGTTTAAAGCGTCTCATGTGCAACTTTTTGGCTCAGTCAGTCGTCAACGGTGATTCGGTTTTGGGAAAGATGACGTCCTGTTATTTTGTCGCAGTATGTGGGCTATGTACTGGAATCTTGAAGGATTTTAAATACAAAACACAAGATAAGCAATACCGTGTATATGTTCTTGCATGAGATTAGACCTTTAGAGGAGATTATAGAGAATTTTATTTGCTCACCTCCTATTTTGTGGACTATTAAAAAAGCGGATAAAACAAGCCCCACTCTGTTTATACCATCTTAACAATAATCGACAAAACTGACCTTCAGCCGTTCAGCAAGACAGTGGGCGGACAGCGGGAGATGTCGCCTTGTTAAACGAATCGAACGCACAATTTTTCAATCAAGCGCGTCTGGGCTAGGAGGTGCCTTTGTCTGTTTGTAATTAGAGTGGTCTTGCACTTCCATGTCTAGAGAGACACGAAAATATATAAGTAAGGACGTCAGTTGATGTTATGAACACTGCATTATTCGTAAACATTCATAGTATCACGGCTCTATCCCATATTCGTAGGCAGAGACTATGGATTGCCACTTTGCACGATTCTGGCATAAATTTCTCGCTTCCTCGAACTCAAGGAAAGAAGGTTTTTCTTATACATAGTAATTCATTTCATAGACAAAGATGTGTCTACATCGTGATTATATCATTTCTAGGGCGTGGCGTTTTCAATCAAGCAAACGCCCTAGTTACCCTCTAATGGTATGAATATATATTCAGCCAGTACCAAACCTGACATAATTACCAAGAGTTTACCGCATTGTTCCTTGGTTTTGTTGTATGGTGATATCATGCCTTCATTCAGCTCTCGTGTTTGAATCACACCTGATATAATGGATTTGTTTTGACGTAAATGTGGAGGTAATGCCGTACTATACTAGGGCTTCGGTAAATTAGGCGTGAGGTGATTAGACTATTTTGCTTTACTAAAGCAATCGCGGTAGGTATTGGGAATGGTTAATGATAATGAAATTCTTTCTTCTAATTTCGTTCTTTTTCTTATGAGACGAAGACGCAAATATGACCCTTGGCTTCGGTATTTGTTTATGACGGTATTTCACTTATGATGCACGCTTGTAATGTGTAGATCTCATGTAATAAAACTTATAAAGCCTCAAAAATTCACGGTTTCTAGATATTAATGGGTTGATATTTTTTGAATAAGCCAACGAGATATCACAACTATTACCTCATGTTCAGTGATTTCAAGCTCATAAACATGTACAGCTTCAAAAGGATCATGGATAATCCCGGCTTGTAGATTATTATTAAAAAAGCTACACAGCAACACCAAACCTGTGTTAAAACTAACCTGATATATCGCTTGCTTGTGACAACAAAATTTTCGAATCTAGATATCAATGAACTCAAAACATAAAAAAAAAACTCAATTTTTTGCCGCGCGACATCCGATATAATAGAACACTTTATTATTTGATTTATCGAGTGTCGTCCGTAAGAATAATTCAGTTGGTGATGTAATACGTTGTCTACTGTTTTTTATTTATGGCACACCTGATGATAGGTTAGACGAGAAATAATGGTTTAAAAAGTATCTGTCTTGTGAGGACTTGCCTCCAATAAAGTCTAATATCTCGAAACACAATCCCGTCAGCGAAAGTGCTGGCTTTAATAACAAAGAAAAGAGTTAACTATTGATAAATATAATAGTAATAACAAACAGTAAAGATCAAGAGAAAATTGGATATACCAAGGAATGATCTCAATTTAAAAAAAAATACCGGACGAAGGCACATATGACAAACAGACAGAAAATGATAGTTTTAAAAAACTGGCTTATTTAAAAATGGATCAAGGCTAGTGTTCTGAATTTAAAAAATATCGGACTAAAGCAACCGGGACCAAACAGCCGCTACAACACGACACGTAACAAAACATTGTGAAATGACAATACACGGCTAATTACAACATTACGACATTATCTGCACTTGTACACACACGTTGCGAAACACGCTCTTCACACGGAGCGATTGAAATTTGAAAATAATACCGAACCTTAAAGTGACCTTAGTTTGGGGTATGGTGCGTTTGATAGCGGGAGGTTTGAACCAGGTTTTCAAATATGTTTGGAGAATTAAAAATGCTTTGTTTTTTATTTTTCTTTAAAATAGCCACTTAAAGAATTTAAAGGAATACAATGGTCTATTGTATTCCAAAATAATTATAAATGTTTTTTTTTTATTAAATACGTGTTCATATGTAATAAAAAAAGGAAAATGGTTCTATTTACATACATTTTGCAATTTCAAGATGTAAGAAAAAACCATAATGTATGAATTTAATGTAGAAAATTGATTACTCATATTTTAATTGAAAGTCTGTGTGAATGTTGAGTGTTTCAAGGAAATTACGTAAAGAACAATAAAATAATTCTTTATGTTTAGTGTATTGCATTGCATTATGTTAAGTAACACTTGTACCCACGAAGTGGAATATTTATTCACAGTAGTTCGATGCAGTATGGTTTCACATATATCAATGTTTATTCCATTGTCGCACAGAAAACTGATATTCCATTTCGTCTGATATTTGAGATATTTAAAAGGCAAATTTACAAACTTCCTAATGATTTTTAAAAATGAAAGATATAAGATAAACTAAATACATAATATAAGATATACTAAAAATGAGTACATGAGTGCACCAGAATATCCTCTAACAGAGAGCTATGGCGAAAGATCGTGAGGCGCATTGCATCTGCTCCGGAAAACTCTACATGACGACCACTCTGTCAAGAGTGTTACGACTAAGAAGAATACTAAAAATCAAATATATCCTACCACCAGCAAACCGATTCTTCGAATTGCATGTGCTATTATATCTACTTCTTTATTATATGGAATATTATTGAAACTTACAAACATCATGAAGATACTGTGCTAAATGGATGTTAGGAGTTATTCACTCGAATAAAATATGCCATGACGTGACAAAAACAGAAAACTTTCAATTAGTGAACATAGCAAATTGTGCATAAATAAAAAATGAAAACCTCACACAATTTTAATGAATGATTCGTGGTTTCTGTGCTGAGCATTTGAATAATTTGCTGAGTTGTGTTACGTACGTTAACTAGAAATGTATATCGGTTTCGTGGAAAAGATAAAATACATACGTTAGACGTTCTCTTTTAGATAAAAATGGTAGATTTTCAATTTTATTAATTTTTATTGATTGCTATATTCTTTATAAAATTAGACCTATGAAAAACTTTTATTACTAACGCCTTAGAGGACGTCTACATTAAGAATATCTTGATTGATATGATGAATTATATGGTTTACAAATAATTTTCTATTTTTCATTGATTGTGTATAATGTTTTGTTAGAAATTTGTGAAACTTTTTTTATAAAATTAAACATATGAAATACACTTAATAAAAAATTTTGGAGGACGTCTACATTCAGAATACTCTAATTGATATGATGAATTATATAAACTTTACACATAATGTCATGATCTAGACGAAACTAACGCCAAAGTATAGTAAGTAACAATTTTTTTTCGGGAGACATTTTGTCACCGACGCGTTGTACAGCTATTGATATCGTTTATCTAATCTAGACCTTATCTCATTTCATTAAATAAGCACTCGAATCGATAATCCTATCAATATTTGCGCATATACGACCTTTCTGTGTTAATATTGACATAACGCGGTTACAGTACATCGTTAATTTTGTGGTTTATCTGATTAATTTTCTCGTACTGAAGAGGTAATTGAATTTAATTTAAATAAGACCTGAAGATTTGTCGTTTGATCAGGAATACAATTGAGCAAATCGTTTGTGCAACGTAAAAGGGAGAAGTTTCGCTGACCCAAGCTTGTAGTTCGATAGGGGTTTATAAAGAATCCACGATAACCACATTAGCAGCTTTTCGTCTAATATTTCTACGTTCAATCTAGTTCTAGCATTATTAAGTTAGCTGAAGTATCTTTTTAGCTTGATGAATACATTCCATTAACTCCCAATATTGCTTGAGTTACATATCACATCTGACTTCGCATCTATATTAACACAAATCACTGTTCAATTAAATTGCCTGAACCCATCATAACTTATATCATAACAGTCTTATGTCTACAGTAGGTCACAGGTTCGACAGCGCCTTAGTATGGCACTGGATCACCTCTCACCGTGTATCTTTCAGATACCTGCAATAGTGTCGAATAATGTTCCTGCTTTAAATTATTATATTATCTAGTATACAGTCGGTTTTTCGTATAGATTTCATGTAGTAGTTATTTATTTTTACTCTAATGCATTTCTTGTAAGTAGGTTAGTTATATATTGCTTATTTTATTTCTGTTTTGTAACATGGATGTTATATCGGAAATAAAGTGTATTATTATTATAATTACCACCAAATTCTATGGTTTGGAATAATTAACGTACAAGGTACAAACATTTCGTATGTTGATTCCATTCGTTTCTAACAAGTACGTCTGCTAGCAAGCAATGGGAGATAAGAGCGTATCACAAACGAAAAGTACCGTTCAAGGGCCTCCCGGTGTGATAACAGTGTTTATGTCACACTTTGGTTGAGTTTATTCTTGTTTATGTTCCACTAGGTTATGCTCATTTCTCTGCTTCTGTGAAAGTACTATGCCAGTATAAAAGTAGAAATGTTTAATATTTCGAGTAATTTAGCCTTTATTTTACCAACGGTATATTTGTGTGCCAATTTGAATCCATACTGTTAAGTAATTTTTGCCTTTACTTCTAACAAACATCTAAAAGTCTTAACTTATAGTATTAACAGTATTAGTTCAGTAGAATATACGTCAATAGTAGGAGTAAGATGTAGGCTATAATTTTTAGTAAGTTCCCCCTTACTTATAATTTCCGTAGTGAATCGCGAGGTAAAATCAATTTTATTTTATGAATATTATAATCGTTTTTGTATCAAATTATATAATTTTTTCTTCTTATCATATTATTATCACGAATACTGCACTCGATAATTATTATAAGCCTTCGATTCCACTTAGCAAATCGTTATCAGTTTTAAATGCATTTCGCACTGTATCGTTTATAATCTCTTCACTTGTGTAATATATTTTGATATTCTTATCTTCGTCCTTGGTTGCATTATAAATAATTTGAATGTTAATTTTAGCAACGTCATTATTATATTATATTTAGTTACATTCAATTAAATTGTGATAGTTGCTGACATAGTTTGCAATTTCAAAAGACGTATATTATTGTCTTTTTGTGTTTGTGTTCTTTAGAAATAAACTTAAAAACCTCTGAATAAATTTTGATCAAAATTTTGACAGCCAACTAAGTATCGGACTAACATATTTTTATCCCTGAAAAGGCTCAGTAAGAGCTTAATTGTATTAAAAAACGAATAGTGAAAGATACATGATTTCGAAGATGAGCAAGCTCATTATAATGACACTTTAAAACTCACTACACTGTTTGAATGGACAGCATAAGTCCCAACCACTCTGACAGTGCGGCCCCAACTTTACCATTGTGTCGCCAAATTCCCACGGAATCGGCACATTACGCTCTAAGGTCGCGTGACCTTGACTACACGGGACGCCCGGTGCATTGCGGAGGGGAGCCGGGGGGGAGAACATCCGCGCTTTTCGCCCAAACGAGTTCGCGTTACCTGATCTTATTGTGTTTTTTGTCGCGCCGGCGCTATTAATGTTGGTTTTTACGTCTCGTGTTACAGTGTGTGATATGTATGGAGAAGTTTATGTTTTGCGGTATAAGCGCGAAGTATTGGCCATATTGGTTGTGGTGTGTTTTGTACCGGTATTGATGTTCAAAAATGTTGGATGCTTGGGCTGATATTGTTTAGTGAGTTTAATAATTGATAGTACTTGGAGGCCGAACGTAATTCTAGCGTGGATGTGGGACCAATCGCGATCGGAAACTAGCTGGTCATAAAAATTGATAAGTCAATTTATATTAGGTAAATAAAAAAAACAATTCAAAAGCCTACAATAGGTGTTACAGTTAACTTTGTTATCGAACACAATAATTCAATGGAGGCTTGTTTTTGTGCCTTCTATTTTGATAATTATTATACATAATGAAACATCAGATGAGAGTTATGACGTGTAGGAAACAGAATTCCGTACATAATTTTTTTTTCGGTTTCTAGTTACGAATTCTTATAGCAAGTTTCTAAAGTATGGTGAGATCTGTCTATAAACTTTATAACATCGACTAGTCAAAGATATAAAAACTGATAAGTTATATCTATTTTTATAGTGTTTTGTTTCTCAGGCTCTCGATTTCTTGATACAAGAAACTAAATGACAATTAAAACACTTTTTTTTCCATAATTAATTTTATTTTTTTTTAACCTCAGACATTATTATAGATCTAAGATCGTCACAGAGCATTCTTAGTGCATGTCCAGAACACTTGGGTCATAAGTTACAACAGTATACGGGCGGCAGTCTCACGTCAATTAGTTACTGTGAAGAGATGCATTATGAATTTGCTCAATTGAGTCTTATTGAATGAAATGTCTTCGGGAATAGTGTTTCAATTTCACCTTTCGCCACTGGTACTTACATTTCTCCCGCCGAAGAGTTTATCAGATAATCTTGTATTGGCATTTGGCCTATTGTTGCCATCAAACAGTACGAAATATAATCAAACGTCCGCCGGTCGCGGACGCGCCGTCGGTTTACGAGTTCGTTGACCACGCGCGGGCTGACCTTGCCATAAACCCCGATCGTCAGGAATTTCACCGATTTGAGGTCTGAGGATGGTGTCCGCAGAGGTTTCTCTTGGCATCTTACTCAGTAGTAACTCACGCGCATTGATGATGTTTAGTTGTAAAGCTGAAGCCGCTGAACGGCATTAATTGTTTCGCTATAATTATAAAACAGTTTCTGAATAGAATTAGTTGTTTGGCATCTATAATTATAAAACAAAGTTCCCAAAATCGTCTTGTATGTTATCGATTGTCTCAAAATCTAATTAACGGATTCTTGTGAAATTTGATATAGAGATAGTTTAAGACCATGGGAAGTTTATAGGCTACCCCGGGAAAATATATAACGGCACTTTACGTGGGCGAAGCCGCCAGCAAAAGCTAGTATAAATATAAGATGTCGTTGGTTAGCTGTGGAACAGTTTGCTACCATACGTGGTCTCTTCATACAACTTGGGGTCCTTAAACGGACTGTGAAGATGCAATTAGGCAGACCGGCATAACTGTGCCGATCGTCCGGGAATGTTTATCTCTTGGCGATGTTATATTTTTGGACATCTCTTCATTTACTATCAGGAGTAATGAGTAGCCTGACAAAAAAATATGAGCTACAAACCACTTCACATTAGGTGAGAGACATAGTTCTTAACCTAACGAACAATCGTGTCTTTATTAAGTTTAAGAATTTTATGTTTTATTATTGTAATGTATTCAACATTGGCATGGGCATCTGTTTACTAAGACGTAAAATATTTCGCATTCATAATATTGTGACTATCCGATACTTGTGTACATTATTGAAGCGAGGAAAAAATATTTGTACATCCTTGATACGTTTATGTATGTACCGAAACCGGTTCCGTATTGGCACAATCATTTGAAAATATCGTTATTTTTCTCACAATCGCGTTGGCACACGGTCGTGTAACATCAAACGTGGCATAGACAACCGTTTCAACAAAACCATAGACAAAACTACAAGTCCTCGTTCACACGAAAAAAGAACGCGTAAATGACTCATAAACAATTAAAAACTAAGAACAACATTTAAAACATTGTTCTTTTGTCTGCAGGCCGTGTCTCTCCGAATATATTTGCACAAATGTGAACGAAAATTGTTAAATAAGACAATCGAGTGATTCATTATTAATTTACATTCCAAAATCGACTAACGCTTAATGTTGCCATACTAAAAAAGAAAAAAATATTAACAAGCTTTTTTAAATTTACCCGTTAAGGTGTAGTGAGTAATCGTGTAAATCGTGTCAAGATCGATAAGTGTGTGTCAAGGGGTTTACAACTTTCCATCTTTAGTACCACTGGATGACATGGTTGCGAAGTGAATAGTTTGAGTAAAACCTTCGTCGTGCACAGGCTCTTCGTGAAGGGATTTTGGCGGATCCGTTCATGATAGGCTGACCAGCGGCGGTGTCCGGGACACGTGATAAAAAAAATAACTGTGAAAAAAAAAAAGTGAATTTAAAAAACGAACTGTCTTCTTTGACATAGTGATTTAAAAAGTGTATTCAAAAAAAGAACTCTGGTGTAACTAAACAAAAGTGAAACAAGATAATCTGTGCTAATTTTAAATGACATGACAAGTGCTTGAAATAAAAATGTCGACGCAAGCGTATTACAAGGAGCGGCTCGGATTCGACCCGCAGGAGGATGGCGTTAACGGAAACGCGTATTACGAGGGACCTCATCAGCCTAAACGGCATCGCAGCGAGCAGCGTCTCCCGTCGGAGACCCACGACCAGGTCTACGAGGAGAATCTGACCAAATTCAAAGGTACAACGTGTTGGGAGTTCTTTATAAGGCAGTCAGGTTCGTGGTGACGGGTATAGAGAATGCGTGTTCTGTCTGTTGTTTGGCAAACATCCGATTGTTCTTTATTGTTGTTTAACATTCCTTTAGTGTGGGCTAATTAATCGATTCGTGATTCGATATGACGTTTGTTGATAAAGTATCGATTGTAACAGTAAACAACTGATGTTTTCCGCTACGAATTATTGATCGATAGGATGATAGTAATAAATATATATATTTTTTAAAAGATTGTTTATTGTCTTGATGGTATTTAACGCAAAGCAAAACTTAAGCTATAATTTTAGTATTTTTGATAAAGAGCATAAAATGTACTACCTTAGTTGCTGTTGTTCTATAAACCAAAACTGTCTTAAAATTAAAAAGAAGTCCAAATAGTTATTAAGTAACTGACTAAAATCAAAGTAAACTGTATTCTCACCATTATTTTAACCTAAAAACTGTTGAATATATTTATATTCTAGGGTCGTAAAAAACTCAATTATAAAATTGAATGGGTCTAGCGAAACGAGAATTTCTTGTTTTTTACCATTTATTATTTAACATCAGTGTGGTATTGATATTAATGTTAAAATTATGTACAGTCGAATCCGTTTATAATGACATCGAAGGGAATTGACAAACACGTCATAATAAGCGGACGTCATACAAAGCGTTTTGTGAAAAAAAAAAAATGTAAATAGTATGCATGTATTTAAGTACTTTAATAGAGAAATATAGTAACTTATAAAATAAAAATTGCACGTAATAAGTACATACCTATGTATGTACATAAAAGTTGTATTTTTTAATGTAAGTAATCTGTAATTTTTGTCTGCTTTTGTTTTTTTTATTTTATTGTAAAAAGTCTCTAATACTATTGTGTATAGAAGACATCGCTATGTCAATTACTCACTGAGATTCAAAACAAAAACGAGCCACGTGCCGAACGTCGTCGGGAATCAAGGAACATTACCGAGGGCGTAAAGAATCATGTCGGTCATTATAACCGGACATAATTTATTAAAAGGGGTCACAATAAGCGACATGTCACTGTAAGGGAAGTCATTATATTCGACTTTTTTATAAAGAATCTTATATGAAAACCAAACTTCGTAGTGTAATTACGTCATAATAAGAGGTTGGTCAATATAGGCAGAGTCATAATAAACGGATTATACTGTATTTCTTTTTTTTACTTTTTTGATTTATGTTGTCCTAGTAGATTAGTTAATTTTTAATACTTGTTCCTTTTTTAATACTTGTTATTACTAATCATTTTAACAGTGAATGATTTTGATGTTGTGTTGCAAACATTTTTGGTTTGTCTGTATTTTATTTAAGACTGGCTTTTGTCCGCGGCTCCGCGCCCGCGTGATATAGTTTTTCCGGGATACATATTTTCAAGGGTAAAAAAGTAGTCTATAACACTGAGGACTAATGAAGCTTCGTATTATTGAAAGAAGTTTCAAAAACGGTTCAGTAGTTTCAAAGATTTGTTCCTACAAACCTACAAACAAAACAATGTTGCCTCTTTATAATATTAGTATAGATAGATTTCATTGATAAAAAAGGAAGTATAAAAAGACACGGCACCATATTAACATTTAAAGTTCAGATCTAGATTAAATGATATTTTATTATCTGTATTTAGAGTCAAGTGACATTTCACATTTTGTTTTTTCGGATTGTATTATAGTTATATTAATAATACTATACCTGGATTATATACTGTCCTGCTGCTGAGCACGGGAGTCTTCTACTACTGAGAGAGGTTAGGCCTTAGTCCACCACGCTGTAGTGCGGTCAGACTTCACATACCCTCAAAATTCCTATAGAGAACTTCTCAGGTATGCAAGTTTCCTTACAATGTTTTTCTTCACCGTTAAAGCAAGCGATAATTCACATAGATTACACATAACTCTAGAAAAGTCTGTGGTGTGTGCCCTTGGGGTTTTGAACCTGCGGACATTCGACTCGACAGTCCGCTCCACAAACAGCTCCGCTGATACATATATTTGAGGTACCAATATTATGTAATATGCCGTAAACCCTGATTGTATATAATTTTAAATATTTTGAATCTAAATAACTATTGGAATATTTATTTATTTATTTATTTGAACAGCCAACAAAACATACACCTTACATAGTTTTTTTAACAATTCAGTAAGTAATTGCTGCAGTGCTGTTTTAATTTTAATATGTGATAAATACACAATACAATCATTAAAAAACACCAAGTTTTCGATATTCTATGTGAGTCTGTCTTTTTGAGCTCCAAGTATCAAATATTTCACTATTAGGCGTATGAACTCAAAAACACACAAATTATTTTTCCCCACCTAAAAATCAAACCCGAAAATTCACGGAAAGTAGTTTCAGCTGCAACTAATTTACACTCCATTATTTATTTCTGTATTCGCATTCAAATAGGTAAACCTTGCTTTGTCCTCAAGCAGTTTTTTTTACCAAACGTCGGTCTACCTTCTAAGGTCATGTAAAAACTTAAGATAATCTCCGGATGTATGAAGGTTAAGATTTATGCGTTCGGGATGTTGTTTCATCTAGATTTCTCGTACAATGAGTGTGTCAAGGATTCTGGATATGTGAGATCGAAACTAATAGACTTTAAGATCTTTTTTAGAAGACAATTGATAGGTATATGTTTGTAGTTTGGATGCAGGCCACTTTTGACAGGTCCGTCTGGAAATCTTTAGGGAAGGCTTATGTTCAGCAGTGGACTTATGTGGCTGATGATGATGTTTGTAGTTACAGATTTTGGGGTTATTGTCAATTTTTGTTACGTAAAAGTTTCATCGTAATCGATCAAGCCGTTTCAGTTTAAAAGCAATCATGATTGAGTTGTCAGTGATTGCAATCAAGGTCTTTTAGAATATCGTGCTGATTTACAATTAACAGGTTTAGACACATTTGTAAACAGCTAAAATATATACTGCCTGCCTCGGTGGCGTAGTTGTACTGCATGCGCGGTACGGCAGCGCTCTGAGGTCCTGGGTTCGAATCCTGGGTCGGGCAAAGTGATAATTGAGTTTTGCTGCTCCGTATCACGCCGGAGTCTGGATTTGTGCCCGATATGGCGATAGGCTCGTCCCCTATCACATCATGGGACGGAACACACTTGGCGAAAAGTGGGTGCCCTGGTTGCACCTCTGCATACCCCTTCGGGGATAAAATGCGTGATGATGTGTGTGTGTGTGTAAAATATATACTAATGTACGTGCACTTATGCCTTTGATTTCCATAGGGATACGTAGCTTATGCACCCATTTTCGACAAGCTTATTCGTCCATCATGAGTGCTATGATAAGGGGCGAGTCCATTGTAATTTTTAGCACATATTCCAGACTTCAGTCTGATACTGAGCGAGCAAACCCAATACAACAAAAATGCGACAGAAATATAAATCACCTTGGACTAATAAGAAATTATAACAAAGATGTTATTTAAACATCGCGTCTATTCAAGAGTTAGATTGCCAGTAACGATTTCAATTACCACCGCGCCGCTGATTGCGCTAATTGGCCGATTTGTTCAGACGACGCAGGGTCAAATCGTATAAGGTCGCGTGCGGTTTCTGATGTTGATGTTCGCGAATATTGCGGTGTAATTTGAACTTTAAAGCTGAAGAGTATTGAATTTTGTTTGGATGCGTTAATCTGAATTACTGGCATCTATGATTCCATGGCGGCCAATATCAACGGAGATCAGCCACGTACGCAGGACATATAGTGTACAAGTGTGTGCGCAATACGCAAGCACTCTATGTACTTCACTCTCATAGTTCGGTGAGACGGCGATCCGACATGACCGGAGAGAGATCCAAATTTAAGATCTTTAGGCTACTTTTCATCTACTATAATATTATGTCAACAAAAGAATGATGTCAATTGCTCAATAACCTGAATTATGCCGGCATGTTTGATCCCAAAGTGATATGATGAAGTTTTCACACAAATGTTTACGATCGCTTTTCAACCGAATAACTATAATATATAAATAATAAAAGCCTTGTATTTTATGCTGTCCCACTGCTGGGCACGTGCTTCCTCAACTACTCAGAGAGATCAGGCCTTAGTCCATTACGCTGGCCTAGTGCGGACAGAGTTCACATACCCTCAAAATCGAATGTAGAATTCTTTAAGCATGTAGAGACCCTCATGATTTCATTACTGCGAAGTCCAAATCTATATCTACGCGCGAACCAAAGTTGTTACAAATATTCAATAACCACGAAACAATAAGAAAATCTGTTCGCACTTTTCAGAACATTGTGTATTTATGTTAGTTCGGTGCGTGCCAAATTTTTTCAACAGCCGTCGGGAACTGGGGCAGCGGCGGCCGTTGAACTGGTAACAGCTGATCGCGTTGGCGGAATAATTTTATCTCTATGGAAATTTGGAATTATTTTATTTAGGTATTTTAGGAAGGGTCTAGTTCCCTTAGGGTTCATACACGTTTTTAAACGCTAAATATGCCCACACATCACACGCATCGTTTTTAAACGTGTCTTAAGTTTTTACAAAAAGCGTGTGCTTCGACCTTAAGTTATAAGTAATGTAATAAAACGAACAACTTACTCGTCAGGTCATTCAATTATATAAATACTATCAGTTGAAATAATAGACTAGCTCGTGTCATTTCCTAGCTTCACAAAGTGCGTAATGAGATTACGTACACGCAGTAAAGTGATTAAACGTCCGTCTGCGGCGGTCTTCTGTTTATTCACCCTTACTGGATATAAGACGTATATATTTTTGCTACTCTAATAAATCTTTGTAATCTATTAGATGTCTAATATGTCTCTTTTATTCCCAATAGGGTATTTTCCTATTTTTGATTTTGTATACATGTGAGTAAGGATCAATGATGATACTTCGTTATATTGTTGTCTACCCTTCGACGAGTAAAGCGCGGTGGAGTCGGGTGACGTTGTTTATTTATTTTTTTTATTACTTTAAATCTGTAGACGAGCTTGCCGTTCGCCTGATAGTAAGCTATACGACCACCCATAAACAGTAGAAACACTATCCAACACCTTGAATTACAAAGTATTGTTTGGTATTCCACTGCGCTCGCTATCCTGAGGCATGAGATGTTAAGTCTTGTTTTGTCCAGTAGTTACTTTAGTTATTTTTTTTTCCAAATTTATTATGGCCTTCAAGGTGTAACGTATAACGGGTTTATTTGTGGCAGAGGGCGCGTGGTCACGTTCTAGTAACTTGGGGTTCGAATACCGGATAGAAAACGGTTACTTTAGGGTTAACACTTATAAAGAATAGCTTTGTCAAATATAAGCTTTGAAATAACAATGTATCTATATCTATATATGTATCTATATTACCATTTAAATCATACAGCTATACCACTAGCACGAATATTACGATACGACTTATAGGTACTAATAATGTGCATAAATGCGGTCTGGAAGTCGTACTAATAATAATTAGATTTTACATCAATTACAAAAGGGAAGCCGGCAGGAATCGTGTTATATGGAATCTTGTGGTTTTTACATTAAGACTTTTATTGAACTAGCAGTGGCGAAGGCTGAAAGTTTTCAAAATGTAAACCGTTGCAAAAACAATGCCGTAGTATATCGCAACCAACAGAAAACATAAACTAAGATAAACGTAATTAAACAAATGTAATTTGCAATGTCTGAAAAGGACTACTAAGACATAAGAACATAAAATGTAACAACAGCAATTATTATACACTTAGTAAGCAAATAAATAAATAAATAAAAAATCCTAAAAGGGAAGACGGTAGGAATCAGGTAGTAAGACGCTTCGTCACTGTGAGATAGTATGAAGCAAAATATTGCACCGTTTCCAAGTGCAAGACAGAGTCATATTTACCTTTAATGTATTTTTTTCCCTATTTCGTAATGGTTAGTGGTTAAAACTAGAGACAAAACCGCATCACCTTGACAGCGCGAAAACTGCCGCGTTGACCCACTGCCGAGTTTTAGCGAGCCAAAGTAGTTTAGTAGGGTTGCCAAGATTATAAAAAGTTTTTCGGAGTTGTTAAAATACAGCGGTTTTGGATTTAACGGTAATAAAATTGGAATATTAGTAGATAATCTATATCTATATACTATTATATAAAGCTGAAGAGTTTGTTTGTTTGAACGCGCTAATCTCATGAACTACCGGTCCAAATAGAAAAATTCTTTTTGCGTTGGATAGCCCTTTGTTCGTGGAGTGCTATAGGCTATATATCATCACGCTATACCCAATAGGAGTGGAGCAGTAATGGCTAATCTCAGGAACTACCGATCCAAACTGAAAAAATATTTTTACGTTGGATAGCCTTTTGTTCGTGGAGTGCTATAAGCTATATATCATCACGCTATACCCAATAGGAGCGGAGCAGTAATGGCTAATCTCAGGAACTACCGATTCGGACTGAAAAATTCTTTTTGTGTTGAATAGTCCTTTGTTTGTGGAGTGCTCAAAGATATATATCATCACGCTATGACCAATATGAGCGGAGCAGTAATGGCTAATCTCAGGAACTACCGGTTTCAACTGAAAAAATCGTTTTGTGTTGCATAGCTCTTTATTTGTGGAGCGCTATAGGCTATATATCATCACGCTATGACCAATAGGAGCGGAGCAGTTATGAAACATGTTGCAAAAACGGGGAAAAATTATTAGTTTTGAGAGCTTCCGTTGCGTGCGCTGCGTAAACGGTTAAAGTTATGCAACAATGATGTATGACGGGATTGTTCCTTTTAAAAAGTTCTAAAAAATATATTATACAACAAAGTCCCCCGCTACATCTGTCTGCCTGAACGTGTTAAACTCAAAAACTATCCAACGTATTAAGATGAAATTTGGTATGGAGACAGTTTGAGACCCTGGGAAGAACATAGGCTCCCGGGAAACTACTACTTTTGTAACGGAAAACTTTAGCCTGAAAAACTTTATAACGCGGGCGGAGCCGCGGGCAGAAACTTGTGCATTATATTTCAGTAGGAATGTTTTAGTTTGACGACTTGACTTAAGATTTAATTGTCACAATTTGATAACGATGTTAGACGATATAATGCGATCTAGATTTTCAGTGATTCTATGATAATCAAACACTAAAAAATATTTTTCTGCTATTAATAAAATAATAAACCTATTATAAAAATCGCATAATATCTAAATTATACAATAAATTCTAAAAGCTTGTTCCACAAGTTTTAAGTGAATTTGAATTGACAGTTATTTTAAACACCTAATTTAATGTAGATAGTAACTCATTTTATTGCCGTTTATTTTGGAGCATAAATTGGAGTGTGACTTTTGTATTTCGTCGGTTTATACATCTATGTGACGAGTAGCATTTACTAAGAAGTTGTGAAACACGTCCTAGAAATAATGAACACTAAATAAAACATCACAATAAGGTTGGCAACCCTACATCGTTGCCGGTGTCCAGTGAGTGATTCGCCTCAGTCGCCGCTTATCGGATTGTCTGAGGGGCTTCCGTGTGAGCTTAGAAGGGGCCAGTTTTAAATGTCGCCAATAAACTCAGATTGTTTTTATTTATTAAAAACGTCTGGCAAAGAAAGCTTTAACATACAGCCGCGTGTGCTAATATAATAAGGAGAATCAGGGGATCAGAAGGGGCGAAATGTATACCTATTAAAATTGTAAGTTAACTATGGGCTCCGTAAAAATTAATGTTCTTTACTTATTCTGAAAGATTTGGATTACAGCTCATTTGATGTGTCTAGTATAACATCTATCTATATTTTATTCATTTATCTTATGAAACGGAAATTGAAAGAAAAAAATATAAATTGCCTGCGGGACTGCCCTTGTCAAAGTTTTTCCGGGATAAAAAGTAACCTATAACACTTAGGAGTAATGTAGCTTCTTACTAGTGAGAAAAAATCAAAATCGGTTCAGTAGTTCCCGAGATTAGTGCGTTCAAACAAACTCTACGTTTATGTATTAGTATAGACGTATAGGTATGGGTGTTGCTAACTTTGAATATTTCGTGGCAAAACAGGTGATACTATTTTAATTGTTGTCGGCCAAAATAAAACAACATGAAAATAGATGTATTAATTAATTAATTACCCGATAATTATCAAATTCAACTAAGGCCTTGCCGTTTCTTGGTATCGATGTTATTTTAGTGCATTGTGTTTATCTAGATGACTACAATCTACTTAATATTTGGTATCATTGACGTCAAAGGTGTAGAATCGAATGGAAAATAAAGTGTGAGAGAAAGGGGAATCTAATGATTTTTAAGTATCTTTAAATGATTTTAATGTTATGACACGAGCTAACTGCCGCCAGATGGTTAAAAGGACCGTCCATAAACAGTGCAAATCAGAACTTTGGATTAAAAAACTTAAATGCACTTTAATCTGGTGATTATGATTTTATTTGCTACTCGGAACATTGTCCCGGCCAGCATCAGCTGAGCTGGATCCTATTACCTCTATAATTGTACAATATTGCTGTATTTAATAATAATAGATGTAAGTAAAATAGGGAATAAACGGATTTTTTATTTTAAAAAACACTTTGTTGCATTCCACGGTGCTCGTCATACTGAAATAAGATCATTGATCGCCCCTCTTCAAATGAACCAAAAAAACGCGACTCGTATGTCGATGGTTTGATTTTGATATTTGTTGATCGAGAGTCTAATGCATGCTTTAGTCTCTCAAAAAATCCCAAAACGACACGGAGTCGTGTCGCATTTTGTTGACACAGTCTAATAATGTGTAAACACAACCTCCAAACCTTTACTCCTGTAGGGCAGAGGTGCCACCAACCAGACAAACGCCGTGTAAGTTCCGTCCCATGTGATAGTTGCCAAGCCTGTCGCCGTATCGGGTGCTTCACACTTCGGACTGATACTGAGTAGAAAACGCAATATCACTTTGTCCAACCCAGGACCTTAGAGCTGTGGTCGTACCGCGTACGCAATACAAATACGCCATCCATGCAGTCTGGTTTTATTGCTTCTTCATTGGACGTGATTGCGGAAGAATAACCTAACGGACCTTAAACAGTAACCTCTTTATTTAATATCCAATCATGACTCCACTCAACGCCTCTAACTAGATAATATACTATACCATAAAACAATTGACAACCGTGTATTTCATAATCAAATCAATTTGATTGTAGTTGGTCGTGATGTGATGCAAGTGTATGTAGTACTTGAGAATAAGGCGATCTATTTTAAAGACGTTCTTACTGTTCACATATTGTTTGCTAAAAAAAATATGTATTAGTATAGGTCATTTTTTCCACAACGGCTTGCTTTACCGTCTTTTGACTGGAGTGTTGCGGGTAAACGGTACTGATCCAAGGACCTTCCCCGACGCTATCCATCGTAGTGTGCGTGTGCACCGATGCTGCTCATGCGCAATGTAAGTGATTAGGGAAAGTGATGGGACGCGTCTTCATGAATGAAATGATTTATACTTGCGGTATGATAATCTATTTAAAGACATTCACATGATTATCGTTTTTCCTTTTAAATATCGTTTAGTTCACGTGAGGCGAATATGCTTACCCCCTTATTCATAGACTTTTTTATCTAAGTGCGTAGACCTAGGGTCGTTGTGATTGGCTAATATTAAGATACAACAATGAAGGCTGCCATGAAGGTCTATGAATAAAGGGTTAGAGTTTACCAATTAACTTTTTAATCTGGTGTACTAACTTAAACCGTTTGGCTCTCTTCGACGCATATAGGTCAGTATCCATTTTATCTCCGATTGTGAGTCAGTCTGTTTTCCTAATAGTAGGCTCTGATAAAGATGGCAATAATTTGATTAATTCCTCTAGGGCCCCCACAACTCTCTACCGCCCTGCTTTTTCGAAACACTCCGGTACCATTCATGCAGTTGACAAAACTGGCCAACATATCACATAACTGTCACCAAAACAAATTGTGCTGTTTTGTCCACAAGTTATGTATGTTTTGTATACATATATGTGTGAAACCGGACATGTGTGCGTGTGTAGTTCTGTTGATTGGTTCAATCGACTCGTCCGTGAGGACGTTGCACTCTGGCTTAAACCGTTTTTAATTTTAATGGCGGGTGTGTGAAAATTTTGTATGAATGTTTTGAGATATTACGATTATTTACATACAACTTTACTTAATGGTCTCTAAAGACAGCCTTAGGGGACGGTGAACCTGGTAACCGTCCGGGGCTTCGCGCAGTGCCTTGAAGAACTTTTTTTATGATCTTACCGATGAAAATGTTGAAATCGGAGAACTTTTTTGGTTTTCCTGGGAACTTACGTCCTTTTTTATCACTTTCGCCTGGGGCCTCGTGTCGTTTAAGGCCGCCACTAGTAATATCTAATTCTTGAGTTGAGCTAGCTCGTCTAGGAGCGTTGTGCAGGCTATATTGTTTCGTATTGAAAGAAAGTATTGTAAAACTTAACATTCTACATCTGATGGTGTCGTGTTTAGTATTCAAAATTTCTTGGTAGTTTACTCGAGAACAGTTTTGTATATTTATTTGAACGTGCTTATCACAGGACTACTACGATTGAAAAATTCTACCCTCATAGAAAGCTGCATTACTCTTAGGTGCTATAGGCTACTTTTTATCCCAATAAAATATTTATCCCGGAAAAAAAATCACTCGAGCGGAGTCATAGGCAAAAGTTAGTCATCTATAAAAAAATTGGATAATACTTTCTTTTCGATAAGGTTCGATATGATCATGAACATTCGTGACGCTTACCATAAAACAATTATGCTTATATCACCATTAATTTTAATAATAATCAACACAAGATGTCCATTACCGATCCGTTTCGGTCTCATCAGATCCTGTACCATACTAGGTTACAAACTAATGACTCCGCTGACGTATTTAGGTCCTAAGTGACATGCAGTGGCATCACGTCATTTGCATCGGACTGGCACTAATGATTCATGTTGGCGTTGTCATTTGTCATCGCTGCCACTTAGCGGCGTGCGGGGCTTCTTCAAGGCATTTCGTTGTCGGCGCATGCGAGTTGGGAGAATCGTAATGGGAGATGTTACTGAGTGGCGTCGCCGGGGGGAATGGAAGCGAAGCTGCCTCCGTCCTGAATACAACACTACATTATACCATGGATACTTTATACTTCATGGGACTGAATAAAATTTGCAGGTCGTCGCCGGGAGTGTCCCCCCCCCTAAATTTAACACTACATTCTACCATGGTTACTTTATAGTTCATGGGACCTAATCAAATTTGCAACATGCCCACTTCCCTCGGATTTTCAAACTTTGAGATGATGAGACCACCTCAATGAGTTAAATTCTGACTACGCCCATATCCGCCCGGATAGGTGCCACCGTACACAAGGTGTTAAAACCCGCCATACTGGCCCACGTAAGTGTGTCGCATTCCAGGATCAGCCTGTGTATATGCGTTTTCAACAGGCCGGCATAATTGTGTCGACTGCCGAGGGGTAATCATCTCTCATCAGTCGACATTCTATTGGTCCCCACTCCACTTACCATCAGGTGCTGTGGGGTCACTTTGCCGTGGCAGCGAAAAAAATTGTTTACTTTATTTCAAGTAATACACAGGTCTAAGATAACAAGTTTATAATCCCGTCCTATCTAGTTATATTAATGGCCATGTTAATTAAGACACTCCATCCGCACGCTAGATAAATACGGGAATGCCTAGATTTAGATCTAGACCTGTCTGACTATTCTGTGTTGTGTCTACGTTAGTTTTGTTGGAAATATTTTGTTTTTGCATGATTGGTCTAGAATTTCGATAAATGATGTTTTTAACTTTAATGTGTTAAAAGGTAAAATGTGTCTTGATTATTATGTTTTTGAGTAACTTCTAATAATGTAGTCGTGGAATTAGGAGTGGTTTCTGTGTAAAATCATCAGTTAACTAAAATTTATTCAAAATTTCCCATTTGTAACGTAACCTAATTTTTAAAAAAAAAATTGTTGAGATTTGGTTGACAAAGCTATGCGTAGACTATTACAAAAAAATTCAAATGTCCCCCGTGATCATGAAGGCTAAAGTCTTTAAAACGTAAGGATAAAATTATAATGTAAAAAACAGAGATAAAATCCGTAAAATAGTTTTATTTCAATGTCTAACATTCGCGTAAACATAACAAATTATTATACAAACACTCCCTTAACTAATATCGCCTCTACCCCCCCGTCAATAAGGCGTACATTACGAAACAATTAAACGCCACACGCTAACACCCGGTCACTTCCGATCCGCAAATATTTTGGCATATGTCTAGCCACTACCGGCGTGGTATTAATAGCACATAAGGACGCAATCCGTCACTGTTCAAGTTCGTTCAACTCGGGAACATGTGGGATTCGCAGGGATTTGGGGGATTCGGGGTGTTGACGATGAGCCAGTACTCAACCAGTTGAAATTAAAAAGGCGTTATAAGAAAAATATTTATTCACATAATACGAATATTTCACATACGACGAAAAACTCTCGAGAGCCTAGTTGGTTGTGGAACGGTGTCGAGACGAATGTCCGCAGGTTCAAAACACAAGGGCACACAAGACTTTGCTAAAAATTATGTGTGTATACTTTGTGAATATCGCTTGCTTTAACGACGAAGGAAAAATATCGTGAGGAAGCCTGCATACCTGATAAGTTCTCTATAGGAATTTCGAATGTGTGTGAAGTCTACTAATCCGCACTAGGCCAGCGTGGTGGACTAAGGCCTAATCCCTCTCAGTAGTAGAGGAGGCCCGTGCCCAGCAGTGGGACAGTATATAATACAGGTGTGATATTATTATAATTACGACGAATAACTACCAAGTGACAAATAAGTACGAAAAAAAAACATTTTATCGAGCGATCGGAATTTAAATAATTAAAAAACAAAACTAAATTTTACTAAAAAGTATTTGCGTCGCCGACACGGGGGATTTGGGTAGTGGGATTCGAAGGTTAACATTTGTGTGGCGTTAAAGGGATATTGGTTAGGGCGATTCGGAGAGATGTAGGTTGTGGGAGTGTGTCGATATTAGGGAGTGAGAGTCGAATGGCGGGGTTTTAGTCGGTAGGACGGTTTATAGCGGCGAGTCCGGCAGAAATCCGCAAAGGGAATTCCACGTGATAAAAAAAAAGTTGTGGGAGTGTGTGAATTTTGGTAGCGGGATTCGGGGGATTTGAATAGAGGGATTGTGAGGGTTAACTTTTGTGTAACGTTAAAGGGATTTCAAAGCAACTGGTGTTTTTACACGGACATAGAAAGTGACTACTGCTTCCTAGTAAGTTGAGTGGTGTTCATATAGAGGGCGACTAGAAAGTTCGAAGTCATTTGAGATTTCTGGAAGTCGAACCACATCCCTTAAAATTATTTACCTGTTTTTCTGGTATTTTGGGTATTTGTGAGCAGTGGATATCGCTAATCAAGTGATAAACCTATTCGGTTGCCTTAAAAACGGACAGTATATTAAAATGGCGAGAGATGATGATGTCGATGCACCTCAGTCCGCCCCGTGACCGTGATGTCTGCAGTCCTCGAAACGACGAGAGAAAATTATAATATAAAAAACCGCGATAAAGTCTGCAAAATAGTTTTATTTCAAAGTCTAACATTCGCGTAAACATAAATTACTTATCATCAAGTGTAGAGCTTACTTACGTACATACATAGTGACATTTTACAAATAGACGCGTCATAGACTAACAAAATTGCATATAAAAACAGCGCACTATTTACTATAGTCACATACTTGTACAGCCCTAGCAGCTCGCATTGATACGGCCCGAGCGTCGACCGCCGTGGCCATCTAGTTTATTGGTCTCTGGTCGCCATTACGGTCGAATAAAATGCATTTATTAGTTAAAAATAAGTTACATAGTGTATACTTATTACTAACGTATGATATAAAACGTTTTTTTGTTTCACAGTTGGAGTATAATTTGTACATCGTCTAAAAACACGGGAAGGCATTTTATTTATAAAAATACAAGAAGTTAGTAAGCCGACTAGCCGCGACAGTGGTTGGAGGTTGACTAAGTGAATGTCGGGCAATTACCTTGCTTTCGTCTTGCTAATATTAAGCTCGGAAAACGTATCTATGTAATAAAAACATCTGAGGTTATACATAAATAGTTCAACGCCAACGAGCAAAGGAAGCGCGAACCTAATATTTTATCCCTTGAGCGTTTATTGTAGGGAAGCTATAATTCATTGATAACGGAGCATTCATCTCCACGTCTACAGACTGTCTGGTGGTGGTGGCCACATTGTATATGGAATATGGCTGTGAGCCAAATATTTTAGTTATAAAAAGAAACATTCACGTCGAATTGATAACCTTCTCCTTTTTTTAAGTCGGTTAAAAATATGGGCGAGTAACGATGAAGAGATGTAAAGAATGTGTGTGATAAGTGCTAGGTGTTTATTTTCGGTTGGTTTTTAGTTAAATCCTCTTTCTGACGTTAGACCTAAGGTTATTTTGTATAATTATGTTACTTATTTGTTTTTTTGTCTATTTCAGATGAAAGGGACGCGATCCAAAAGAAAACATTCACAAAATGGGTCAACAAACATCTCAAAAAGGTAAGATTATTTTTTCTTTTTTATGTATAATGAATTGCAAACTTATATGCTGTCACATTTTTCAAATAATTTCTTCTTCATATTTTTATTACAATTCGACAGCTGTCTTGGTAATAAACCTCAATATTTTTGCTTATAAAAATACATTCGAACGTTTCGATAATTTAAAATGTTTATTGGGCCTTAACGTTCAAAAAAGGAAACAAAAGAATAACTTTCAAACTTGAATTTCGAACGATCTGTTTTTTAAATAAGTACTGGCACGTAAACTGTGAAGTACAACTACAAACAGAACGTTCGTCACAACCTAGACCCGCACATTAGTAAGTTGAGGCGTGTAGCGCGAATTGTCAAAGGTTTGAGTGGCGGCGTCCACTCGCGCCGGCTGACGTCCGGCTCGTGAGGTGGCTATAAACACGCGCTACGTCGTGAATTGTAATCGTTGTGTCGGTCGCGGTTGTAGGTGCGGTTCCGAGCGCGGCGGAGTGCGGATATAAATAGTAGTTTTCGCGAACATTTAGGCTTATTTACCTAGAAAGAGAAATCGGAAGTGATTAATATTTTGTTTATGTTTGTTTAAAAAGAATAAAAATTTTACGAAATTTCAAAAGTTATCTGTGTCCGTAGAATGAAAGTTTAACTTTTTGTATTTAGAACTGTCTTAATTTACGACCAAATGTGGTTTCTATTCTAACATAGATGCAACTATATAAAAAAAAATATTAAAGTAATAGCAACTTCAATCAATAAAAATCTTATTTTAAGAATTTTATGAAAATATCCGTCGCCTGCAGTTGACATTGCAATTTGAAAAGTATAGTTTGCCGCTACGGTCGTGTTCGGAATCGCACTATAAATCTTTCATCCAATGCAGCGGTTTGAGAGACTGCTTTGAAAAAGGTTAGACAGTAGACACATAAATACGAAACTAAGTTCTTTATGGGACGTTTAAGTTCCTTTTAAAAGAATAAATATTGTTTGTTGGTGAATTCCTAGATTTCTTATAACGATATGTATATTACAATAATAATATCAGCCCTGTATTATATACTGTCGCACTGTTGGGCACGGGCCTCCTCTACTACTGAGAGGGATAAGGCCTTAGTCCACCACGCTGACCTAGTGCAGATTGATGGACTTCACGCACCCTGAAAATTTCTATTTATAATTTATGAGGTATGCAGGTTACATCACAATGTTTTCTTTCACCGTTAAAGGAAGCGATAATTCACAAAGAATATATACATAATATTTTTGAAAAGTCGGAGATGTGTGCCTTTGGGTATTGAACCTGTGGACATACGTCTCAGCAGACCGTTCAACTCCTAACTAGGTTAACGCCGCTTATTCAACGGTAGCGAACATTAATTTAAGTATATTTAATATATAAAGTAGTAATATCTATAATACATTGTATTTAATAATGAAAATTAAGGAAATTTTGAGTAAGACAGCTAGAAAAGCAGTAAAAGAAAAAGTTTTTAAACCGCAGAGTATGTTAATATACATAAATTATAATTGCCGCAGTCTGCACTCAGACGTCACTTGATGATTATTAAGCATTTTTTTAATTCGTTTATTTCTCCATAGACCCTGTGAATTGGAACCTTTGCAACGCCAAATATTTTGTAAAGATTTTCCAGTATTTCGTATAATAATATTAGCCTTTAATTTCTTCTTAATGTGAAAATATTCGAATTTCCATATCTGATGATCATTTAATTTTAGTGATGCTGTATTCCCTACGGTAAGAATTTCAGATTTCTTGCATAAAAACAGTTCTATAGTTAAGAAATGCAAAAATATATTTTGACATTTATTTAGAAATCATTGTCTTCCGAGTATTATAAATGTCAAAAACCTCGTTGACCTTTAACCGTTGATGACTAGTTTGTGATATTACTAAATTCTAGAGCAAACACACCTAACCAAACACAAAAAGGATCGCGGTTGATTCAAATTTGTGTATAATGTTTAAAAAGAGATCATTCGAAGAGTTTGTCTGTCGTTTTTTATAAAAAAAAATTGAATATGGGAATTTGAAGTATATCACCCCTAAAACAAGCTAGTAGAGCACTGAACATTTTTCAAAAATTACATACATATATTTCCGGGAGACAATCGCTTGGCTATGCCTCTGGCATTGCTTTACTCCAATGACGGTGGATGCTGCTTACAATCAGGCTGACCGCTCGCTCATTTGCCAACTAAGGCAAAAAGAAACATCTTATCCATTTTTTAAAGTAATAATGTTCATTTTTTGTAATAAAATCAAACTTGTTTGAATATCCAATCACATTTGATACTTCTAGTTCAATTTCTTCGAATCTTCAGCTGTTTGTTATAGCTGATTTAGTCATCGCAAAACAGCAATGACTCAAGCCTGTAGCACAAAGGCTCCAAGCTCAAACACGGCATCCCCTTATCCGTCTGTGTAAATAAGCAAACCGATGTCTTCAATCTGCCTCCTGCGTTGATAATTCAATAAACAAATCCTCGTGCAGTTATTGTGAATCATTTCTCTTTGTGATGAGGGTGCGTTCGTAATTAACTCATATTGTTTACACTTATTCTTTACGAGATATTAAGGAAGGATTCGCTGTTATTATGCTCACGCCTTCCATCCACAAAGGGGTAGGCAGAGGCGCAACTGGTGTAACCGCTTTTCGCTTCATGATATGATAAGGGGCGAGCCTGTCAGCATACCGGCTAAATTCTAACTTCCAGGTTGATATTAAGTATAAAAATCGAATATCATTTGGCCAGGCCCAGGGGTCGAACCCTAGACCTCAGCACGGCAGAAGAACTGTTACAAATGTACGCTACTGACTCAGTCAAGAATTTGCTATTGAGTTGCTACTGATTAGAGTTAATGAAGTGTATTTACATAGATGTGTTACTTACGGATAATTGATTACCTGAGATATGTTTTGTGTGATATATATCTATGTGGAGTTTATATTGTCATAAAGAATAATAGTTCTGTTGCGAAGCATTAAGTTATTCAATGAATATTTATTAAGAGCTCACGGAATCTTGAGGATTCTTGGAAGAATGAAATTTTAAGAAATTGCTGAGTTAAAGACTCTTGATAATTTAATACTGTCTGCTTTGTATTTCAAATTTTGAGCAGTGGTTTTACAGTTTATGTCTACTTGAAGAACCTACCATTAGTTTTAGTTGTTATAGTCAGGGCGCCCTATTCCATCTACACGGGCGAATCGGTAATTAAAGGATAGCTTTGAAAGCCGTATTGGTAAATAGGATATTTTTGATTCTTTTACCTACACGGCTATCAAAACTGTCCCTCGATTAGAACGGCCGTAATTAGCAATAGACGGATATACCCCCGTACACGGAATAAACCTTCTTCTTCTTAGTCGTAACACTCTTGACAGAGTGATCGTGGTCGCGAATAAACGTAACTACACATTATTAAAAACACAGTTTTGAAATTAACCACATCAAATTTCACAATACATACTACATAAAATACTTCAAATGATCAAGTCATCCCAATATACTAAGGAATCCAGACGCTGCGAACAGTGATCTTGCATACCAAGTACCAATTCGCAAGGATCAAGATGACGCATTCCACGACCCCAATATTTAATCGTCAAGAGATATCCATCGACGGATACCAGAGACCTCAAGTCTGAGTCACAAGCATCCTCTTTATGTGAAAGTGGCACGCATATGTACAAATGAATCAACGATATATTATGTTTTTTTAATAAAAGTAACCGTTGTATCGAAATTGGTATGTTTGAACGAGTCTTCTGTTTGGTGTGGGGAAGGATTATGTGTTGATTCACCGAGCAATAAGTTTGGAAGTTTCTCATGTGGGTCTTGAACAACACATACGTTGATAAAGGTCAATATACCATATTCAGAGGAGATATTTATATGCCAGGAAATATCTATACACTTTTTAATCATTTGTATTGTGTGTGGTGAAATTGAGAGATTTAATAAAATCGTTTCAGATTTTTGGTGGTCAAAATAGATCCCTTAAAAACCATTTTTATGGTATTTTGGGTGTTTGTGAGCAGTGGATGTCGCTAATCAAGTAATAAACCTAGGTACTTGGTTGCCTTAAAAATTGACAATATATTAAAAATAGGTTTACATTTATTTTTCTCTGAATATAGTATAGTTGAGATCATCTTACTAAAAGTTAGTATGCGCATAACTTTAAGAAACACTGATGCCCATGTTAACTTTATTGTCGATTTAAATGATCTGACCGGCTTGTACCTGGTTTGACCGTTTCGTTCTGACTGGAGGTCGTGGATGGGAGTGGATAGGTTTTTTCTTCTTTACTAATAAATTGATTAAGGTTGAATCGGTGTCTGGATTGTGGATGACCTTGGATCAGTTAATAATAAATCTCAAACCTCTGTGGCGAAAAACTGTACATAAATAAAATGCAATGGAGTCCCTGGATATCGCTCTACTGCTAACATGTTGACGGTTTTATATCAATTGAGCTGACTGATATTGTAAATGTCATTGTGGTTTCTATAACGATGGAAAATAACATGAATAAAAAAAAGGTGTTGCTGTTAGACATTCGATGTAGCGTAAACTCTATTAATAGTAAATAAACTGTCGTTTATAAATTCTGAGGACGTTATTTAGTCTGCTAGATATCCCATTCCTAACAGAACTATATAATAACACTTAATCAATTTAGCGTTTAGAGTTTCATCAGGATAAGATTCTATCTCATATTTTAACATGCAAATAACCTATAATAAATCCCTTCACTTCCAAATCTTAAACGTTCTATTTTTATTTATCAGACACTAGCTGACCCAACAGACATTGTCTTAACTATCATTTTGCAGCGCGCATTCTGTCAATCGCTGACAGTTATGTAAAGTTAATAGTCTCGTTAAGTTTTCTTAAATTTTCTAATTGTCCGCACAATTAATTGAATTTTATCTTTTATAAGAATCTTCTCCTGACAATAACAAACACAACAAAAAAAAAATGTGAAATCGGTCCAGCCATTCACGCGTGATGGCGTGACCAAGGGAAATAGGGATTCATTTTTATATATATAGATTATGCGTACATAAATTTCGCAGCAAATTTCTCTCACCAGTAAATTATAATTTGAATCCACCACGGGCTATTCAACTTGAGCCCGTTTTGACCGTTTCGTTCTGGCCAGCGGCTGGAGGTCGGATCAGGGCGTGACGTCACACGGAGACCGGTCCTCGGAATTTTTGCAATCCTTTTATATTTCTGCGAATCTGTACCGGTTTACATTTTAACCACAATGAGCCCTTGTTGGTCTTTGATTGTTAAGATCTCGCATTGTGAGCGTTTTTACGGTGCTGTGATTTTTATTGAACGTTTGGCATTGCTGTTATTCGGGCTTGGAATATCAGTTGGCGAAGTTCATTGAAAAGTGGGTTTAAACCAATTTTATGATTTCAAGGAACAAATATTGATGGAAGTATGATGTATGTAACAAAATTTTCAATTATAGTTCTTAAGTTCTCAATTATTCTCAATCGTTCCCATTAATATCCTCGTTTAGAAATTTAGTAAGTAATTTTCATGTTCGAAGCTATGATTTTTAACAAAGGCAATCACGACCTTAACATCTTATAGAGTTATAGGCTCCTGGTAATTACATTTATGTACTTACGCCTTATTCTTTCGCAAATCAGTTTATTAAATTATTAATGCCCTGGCAGATCGACAAGTATCAGATAAAAATATATTCTATACTTAGGACTTGGAGAGCCTAAAATCTCATAACAATAAGTTACCTAACACCATAGCATAATGCCCTATGGTATTTAGTTACCTATAACAAAGGATGTTATCGCATGAGTCACAGCGGATGCGTGTCGCAACCACGACCGCCAACATCTTGCAAGCTTATGAACTCCTGGTAGATTGACCTGAATTTTTCACAAGATTACCTGTCATCTATTTTGATTAGATTTTGATAAGCCCATTTGGCTGATGTTTTGTAATAAATGTAACGGAATTTTAATATGTAAAACGTCAGTTTGTGCATTGTCATTCTTATCTATATAAATATACGTTTGTTGGAGCTTAATCACTGGAATTACTGAACTGATATTGAAAATTCTTTTAGTAAAAGGAAGCTACAATTACTCCTGCGTGCTATAGTCTATAATAACCCGAGTAAATATTTGTCCAAAACTATTTCAGACGAGCGTTAAAGTTATTGTTATATTCTCGGTTAAATGATTATAGCGTAAATTACATTCATAATGAAACGACATCAAATGGCATAGACCAGTCATACAACGTCATAAACATACGAGATCATCACAAAAAAAATAATACTCATTTAGCTAGTCTTTCCTGGTATATGATTCAAACTAGTATAATTAAATAGAGCTGTTCTACTAGAATGTTGACTCAGAATGGTCCATTAGTTAAAAAAAGATAATATTCATTCTTATTTGTTCGGACTATGGCTTTTGAAGATGATAACGGTTAGAAATCAATAAACAGACGGACGGATAACCTAATTGGTCCGGGGTTTAAAAATAAGTTTACTGTTACAATTGAATTAACAAAAACATACAGGAGATAGGATTTTAGATTATGCGTATAATTATGTAAAAAAACTCGCTTTTATTCGTTTTATTAGACTTAAAAGAAACAATACTGCCGTGCTAAACGCAAAAGCGGCATGTCAGAGAAACCTTATTTCGAGATAATCGAAGTTTTGTAAACATAGTTTTATGGTTTTGTATGTAAAACTGAGATGGAGAAACTCTTTTTAAGTTTTTTTTAACAAGTTCCAAACAAGATTCCGCTATTTAGGTAAGTTCATTGGATGTGTATTTCTTTAAGCTATCTGACGAGATAAAAATCTGATTTTTTGAGATACCGCTTTTGAGCTTAGCACTGCAGAATAGTCCTATTTAAATACTTCGAAATATAACATAGCAATAAAAGTATAAAAATAAGAACAATTTACTTAATTTAAAAAAAATCACACATGGTAACCGTAAATCCGGCGCCTACGAATCAGCAACATCTGCCCACAGATTAAAAAATAAAAAATGTATACGTGAAAAATTAATGTTCAGTGGCCATATTCGGCGAATTGTGTTGCAGACATTTCGTAAACTCATTTCAAATTCATTTTATTGCGTTGTAAATCAAATTGCCATCTGTTTGTTACTATGGATGTTCCTTGAAAATATATATTTTTCTTTATATCCTTTTTATTATATTGAATAACTATAAAAGGAATTACTGTAGTCTCAGGATGAGGATGAATCATATACTAATATTTGTCGATGTTTTTCTTATGCATCTTAAGAGACTAGCAAGTCTTGGAAGACATCAGATGGCTCGAAAATGCTATAGAATATATGTCCTTGAAATTTGAGGACCCGGTATCGAATTATTCCTTACTTATAATAATATATTAAAGTCCCTGTCACATCCCCGGGTTAGAAATTTGCTAAATAATATCGTTACTGTGTACTTTGAAATTAACGTATCGGCCAAAATTTTACCATTCATAAACAATTAAATACAATTCTTCAATTGCTTTTCGTCTGCACTGTCGCATACTCGAAAGTAGTTCGAGCTATGTATCAAATAGCGTACCATTGCGCCCCCAGGCCCCTTCCGGCGAGGCCTCGCATTTGAAAAGCACCGTGCCCCTACATTATAAAACAAATTTCTCCGCCGCGTCTGTCTGTCTTAATGCGATATGATTAAAATTTAATTCTATGAAATTTGGTAAGGATATAGTTGTAAGACCCTGTGAAGGAGATAAATTTTCTATCCCGGGAAAATATATAGCAGGATATTTGTCCTGGAAAACCTTTTTACACGGGTGAAGCCATGGGCAAAAGGCTTTTCTATTATACATAAAAAGTGCAATATTGTAAAACGTCGGAAACAAGAGAACAATTATCTGATAGCTGATACAACTAGTAACTTAATTCTTAAAAAAAAATGATCTTAATTTGGAATCAACGCGAGAAAATACAACTGAATACATCAAAAGCCGTATAAAATAAACATACCAATTCAAAACGCATTTGGAACATCAAAACCGACGTGCAACCATACAGTGTTGGTTATAAATGAACCCGAAGGAATTCAGGGAGCAAATGCTATAAGGAACGGATAACAGGCTAATAGCGATTATTAATCATGGTGCGTGAGTCAGAGATAACATGGGTAATGGAATGGTGTTCGACAGAACTTTAGGTTGAGTGTGTGTTGTGAAGATACTGTGTGTAGTTTTGAAATTCTTGGTGGGTTTCTGGTATTTTTCAGTAGACCAAAAATATGCCTTAATTTTCAAAAGGATTCCAAAAATAACCATCACTTCAACTAAAAGTGGTGTGGCGATAACCTATTTGGGAATGGAACGGGCTGCCACGATGTCAGCAGTTCAAATCGCAAGGGCACACACCTCTGACATTTCTAAAATTATATGTGTATTCTTTGTGAATTATCGCTTGCTTTAACGGTGAAGGAAAACATCGTGAGGAAACCCGCATTCCTAAATAATATCTCTATGGAATTTTTTAGTGTGTGAAGTCTACCAATTAGCACTAAGCCCTCTCAGTGGTAGAGGCTAATGCCTAGTACAGTGGGATAGTATATAATAAAGGGCTGATATTATTATTCAATTATAATGAGTTGCAAGTGATTTATCCTTTGTGTGTCAGTAGGATGCCCTAAATTTTTAAATAGCCCATCTTGAAATAAAGACAAATCTCAGTAACACATGTTTCGTTGTTTATACGTTTTATGAAAACAAAATGTAAAATTAAATTTCTGACTACAATGTGACAGCATATGAGTAATGATAAAAATTTACACTTTCTGGTGTATTTTTCACGGAAACTGATATCCTTTTTTGTAATGTGTTATAATTAAGGAAATTAAGAGTGACAACTTAGAAATTACCTATTACCGTTTTATGGTATATATTTTATATTAACAATTTTATAGTCCCATTATAGACTATAAAAATCCAATTATGTGGGTTGTCACTCTTTTATCCAATGTTGAATTATTATTATCGATTAATACAAAAGTATTCGTGTGTTTAACATTCCATCGCTTTTCCTTTGGATCCCGGACAGCACTGGAAATATCTCAAGGTCTGTAGTCTTCGGTTGTTTATGCTTTTATTTTGAGTTGCGTAGTATTTTTGTTACTTGCCATAAGGTCAAAAATTCTTCTGAAATTTTAATCGTTGTCATGAAAGTAGTCATTCTTTTGTTTCACACTCAATTATCGAATTTATCGATTATTTTTTTATTGAATATCTTTTGAGCCTTGCCTACATTCCTTTTCAATGGTATATATCATAGATATATTTCTAAAAAGTCGCGTTATATCTCAGATTTATCAGTTGACTTCCTTTGATTTATTTCTCTTCGTATTTTTGCTCAGTCTATAGTTTATGCGTCTGAGTAACAGTTATTATCTATGTTGATTGTCAACCTTTCTGAAAGTCATGAGAAAGCTCAGACGTCCCGTACGAAAATTTTACTTCAGCAAAGAGCAATATCAATATTCGTCGCGACATATTTGAATTACCTTAATAGAATTACAATCAACTGAAATACATCGCTATTGACTCCCAATGCTTTTAAAAGGCTCTTATAGAATCAATTTGATGTATTGAATACAAATCATCAATCATTGTTACTGCAAACGCACTTTCGGTTTCAACAATTGTCGTCTCGCCTTGCATGGTTATTGCATTATTATTTCGATAGTTTCATTGTTAGTTTTATTTTCCTGCTTTTGAGTTTTTGTTGTGACATCTGTTTTAATGAGATAAGATTATGTAGATAACGTTTCTTAATTAAGTTGACATTTTTCATTTTTATTTGCATTTGGATTTTTAGATTGATAACGTTCGTTATTTTTAATTGATATACGAATTTCCATTTTTTCACATTCAATTTAATCAAATGTTGATTATGATTCATCGTTTATTTCTAGTCCTGATTTACTTACTCAAATTTTGTTTTGATCGACAATTGAATACCATCAGTGATTTGTGTAGTCTACCATTCCCTTTAACAAATTCATCCAAATTGCATGACTTAGTTCCGTAGTGGCTTTCTCTACAATATATTTGGTTTTGATACTATCGTGTGGTCCAGGTGTTAAAGTATTTATGTCCAATGCTGCTCGGACAGACGTACACGCGTCTGCACGTTTGCGAGATCATCAACAACCAGCCGTGTTGTCCGCCACAACAAGTAAGTGTCGTTGTTTGTTGACTGTTGAGAATGCTTCGTAGGATTTTGTTTGCCATTTGCACCGATTTAGGCTGACCATGATGTGATAGATTTTGATCTTGTAGAGTTGTTACAGAGCAATCTATGTTATTTTAATTTTACTTTATTTAACTAAAGGCTATAAATAAAAAACATACTACGCATCTTTTGACAATAGCTAGAACTATGTCGGAATGTTTTATCAAAGATAAACTTAATAACTCTAAAGCAATTCGTGGAAACAGGGATTAGTTGTCCTTTTTTATTACTTATACCTCTTATGTATAAGTGAAAATGATAACCCGGATGATTTAGTTAATTTATATTATAGTTGCTACACCTTCTACCGGATTTTGATCTATCCTATGAGATGGCTAAGGCTAAGTTTACACTTTAAGGCTTCAAACATTCTGAAATCTCTAGTGTAAACTAATCGGTGTATTTGCTTTAACTCGTTGTTTGTACTTTAGTTTTAATAATTCGTATTTATTTTTGATTCATAACATTTAGCAGTTGTTTTTAGATGTCGTGCCTCACATTAATGCATGGTTGTTTGTTGTTTTTATTTTGGTTTCATTAACATCACACTTCGTTTACATTGGAAAATACGATTTCACTGAACGATTGAGTGATCGTGTGACGTCAATATCAGAATTACAATTGGCAGTTTACCTCATCCTGGCATAGTTTTGCTGTTGGTAGGATATATTTTATATCCGCCCGTATAACGACCACCGTACACAAAGTCTTAAAACAGACCGACATGATTGTATCTACTGCCGAGGAGTAATCATCTCTCAGTCGACATTCTATTGGACCCCTCTCCACTTACCATCAGGTGCTGTGGGGTCACTTTGCCGTGTATAAAAAAATGGTTTAAAACCATATTCTAGACTTCGGTTGTCATCAGCCAGGTGGACCATCAGCTCCTACGCTTTAGAGAGATATGTAATCATGGACAGCTAGAATCTTCAGTGGATCAGGACATATTATCTGAAGTCCTGAATTAAGCCATAACATTAGACTCTTTGTTTTCGTTAACCTCACTGGATTCTAGTTTCGAACACATTGTTGTTTCGCTTCGACTAATTCGTTTTAGTTGCATTTTAGTTTACTGTTGTTAGTTTGTTATATTCATTTTGTTGATTTAGTGTTTTTGTGAGTTTTTGCACGCGTTTCAGATTGCCCTTTTTATTTTCTACACCAGAAACTAAAATACGGATCCAATCAATCAAATTAAGTATGGGATACCAATCGGAGAGAAGCGTCATCGAATTTGTATTCTGTATTCATTTTGAAGGAAAAGAAAGAATGGAAGAAAGAACATTTTATTTTTCGAACGGACAAAAACAAGATTATATATTTTATAAAAATATATTATATTGTTCCAACAATGGGAACCCTGATTCAGCTCGTAACTGCAGTACAGCGTAACCAATACCGCATTGCTGATTTTAGACGAGAGACCGAGGTGACACACGATCACGATTTTGTGAGGGATATGATGTTGATTTTGAATGACAAGGTTGGCATAAACTATTAGATACAAAGAGCATTACAAGCAAAACCAACGGCAATTTCTCACACTGTTCATAATTCCTAAGTGAAGAGTAATGAAGAAAACTAAAGTTAAAAACGACGGGTTTCCAACGATCTCTATTTTAAATTATATCTTATGCTTCGGTACTAATGTTGTTTATTGTGCGCAGGTGAATCGTCACGTAAACGATCTGTTCGAGGACCTGCGCGATGGACTCAACCTCATTTCGCTGCTGGAGGTGCTTTCTGGCGAACACCTCGTGAGTATTCATTAACATTATAACAGTTTACAGATATAGAACAATCTAGTATTATACTGGGTCATTTTGACATTGCGTTACTAAATGAAACCACATGCTTATCTACTTTATGTATTATTTTTTTTTCTTTGTGTTTTTTTTTTCTTTTTATACTTTTTTTTGTTAAAAATAGTAACGCAATGACAAAATGACCCTGCATATTAATAAAATTTTTAACAATTTAAAGCAACAGAACATCGTAAAACCTTTTTTTTTGGAATCGCACATCGATTATTGATATGACTGCATCGCACATTGAATATTGACTGCAATTTTTTTTATAATGATTTCTTATGTTTACGCGAATGTTAGACATTGAAAGTAAAAGTATTTACCGCGAAAAATCCGTTTAATACTTTTATTTTCAATGCTTTTTTTTTGCGGGCATAGCATCGTGATCCCGCGGTACCTGATGGTAGGTGGAGTGGGGTCCAGATAGAACTAAAACATTTATTACAAACTAGTTTTGCTCGCGGCTTCTCCCGCGGGAAGCAGTTTTCCGGTTTAAAAGTCCCGCTATATTTTTCTCAGGATAGAAAGTAGCCTATAACCTTCTCAGGGTCTTAAACTATCTTCATACCAAATTTAATAAAAATCCGTTTGTACATTTTGAGAAAATCTATAACATACAGAGAAACATAAAAGTAACTTTGTTTTATAATATTATGTATAGGTATAGGTAAGCGTAATTTCCATTGTTTACATTACTTTTATTGTAAAAATATAAATATGATTTCATGGAACCCAATAATTATATTTCGATAATGTAATGAACCTCATTTCGTATCGCTGTGTTTTCCCATCGTATAAATTATTTGTAATCATTAGTTAGTAAATGGAAAAAATAAACCTATTCCTTATCAATTAAAGTATAGTTTCGCACGTAAACAAAAATTATGTTTAACCCATAAAGTAAATAATTTGTAGTTTTAAATTAAAAATTAATCTTATTCCTTATCGATTAAAGTATAGTTTCGCACGAAAAATAAAATTCGGCTTGACCGTTGAACTTAAGTAGATCCAGTAAGTAAATAATTTGTATGTAAACAGATGTATTAGTGTGAGTTATATTACCTTCTTATCAAATGACATTTGTGAAATTTCTTATTTAGGTTCTTATAATATTTCCTTATTTTCGAAATAGGCAAAATCTTTGAGAAATATATTTATTAGTTAAGATATCTTTGACGGTATTATCATTCTCATTGCTTCAATCTCAGTCAAAAATGTAAACTGCCGTGGTCTTAGGAGCGAGTTCCAAGCCCGATAATGAAAAAAGAAACTAAAGTACACTTTGAAATAAAACTATTGGAAGACTGCAGCCTTCATGGTCACATGGGGTTGGACGTACGAAACGTCGGGAGGAAATTATAATATACCAAACCGCGAGAAATTCCGTAAAATAGTTTTATTTAAACGTCTAACATTCGTGTAAACATAAGAAATACTTTAAAGTACATTTTATTTAGTAGATATTTAATTTGTATTCTTATATAGCTTAAAAAATCAACTCAACTCTGATATCCGGGGACACAAACTATATGTGAACCATGTAGTTACACCTCTGCCTACCCTTATTATATTTATTTATTGAACACTTTGTACATAATATAATCTTAATGCTAAGAGCATAAGTGCAATATTAACATATCTTTATCATTTTTAATTCAATAGCATAATACAAAGCATATCAAACTCCGGAACTCACAATCAACATCTCACGAGGCCACCAAGCCATTACACGATTTATTGTTATTATTTAATAGTAAATGAATCAAGTCACGCGTTGGTTATACGACAATTATTTAGATTAACGATGTTTGTGCAAACTAATACATACTAATGTTAATTAACGTTATGATGTATTTAGCGTTGATAAATGTATTAGCTGGCACGTGCTTCGTTTAAACAACTTGTTAATCCATACTATACTAATATGTAAACATGCAGAGTTTGTTTGAATGCGCTAAACTCGGGAAATGCTGAACCGATTTTGATTTTTTTTCACTAATACGAAGCTACGTTTCTCCTGAGTGATATTGGCTATTTTTTATCTTGGGAATATATTTATGCCGGAATAACTATTACGCGGGTATGCATGTTTACCATGAGATTAGATGAGCTGCAGACCAAAGCTAAACAAAGTCCCCGCCGCATCTGTCTATCCGTTTAAACGTGATAAACTCAAAAACTATCCAACGGATTTCGATGATATTTGGTATGAAGATAGTTTGAGACCCTGGGAAAGATATAGGCTACTTTCTATCCCGGGAAAATGTATATGAAAATTCTCACGCGAGTGAAGCCGCGAGCAATAGTTAGTGCTTAACACATCACGCAATTATCTCCGAAGGGGTATGCATAGAAGCAACCAAGGTACTCACTTATCACCAAGTGTGTTCCGTCCCATGATGTGATAGGGGGCGAGCCCAACACCATACTGGCCTTTTTACTTATCGTTACTTAATAGGTACACTTTCCAAAGTTCGCGCAACTTTTAGAATGCAAAGCTATCCATCATAACGCGTATAGTAATCGGAGCAGGGTGTGTAGGGGATATGCCTCGCCCACACCGGTAACTGATAGCCGGTTTAATGACGGCTTAACGTTTGGCAATCTTTTAGCGGGTTAAGTGAATTTGATCGGGTTGATTATTGATGTGGGTTTGATTCTTGGATCACTCGGGACATAATTGAAAAGTAATTAGGTTATAGTAAGTGGTAACGTTTTTGAAAAATTTGGTATCAAAGTACTATCGTTCATATAGGTCCGTATGATTAGTCAGACTTTATACATCCATATTTTGTCCTTATCTTTAAAGAGGAGAAGAAAAAGGACACCGAAAGAAAAAACCTTGTTATATGTATTTAAGAATGTAACTCACACAAAAGTCCATTGTGTTTGTATAAAGCCTTTGCTAGGCTAACAAACGTAGTGTCAAAAAAAAAAGGAAGACTTTACTTCTTTAGCCATTACTCATAAGAATGCTTCATATTTAATGTATTTACCGTTCGTTCCAGCCGCGCGAAAGAGGTCGTATGCGTTTCCACATGCTGCAGAACGTTCAGATGGCCCTCGACTTCCTCCGCTACAAGAAGATCAAGTTGGTGAACATACGCGCCGAGGACATTGTCGACGGGAACCCTAAGCTGACACTCGGCCTTATATGGACCATCATTCTGCACTTCCAGGTTAGTGGCTGTTTGGTTTTCGTTCCTTTGTCGAGATGTTTTTTTTTTATTACAGGATTATCAATGCATTCGAAATTTAAAATGTTTTGGTTTCGTAGGATTATTCATCGATTCGAAATTTAAAAATAGTTTTCGTCTATATGGGAATACGAACGCGTTCGAAATTTAAAGTATTTTTACTAAAGATCATGAGCGTATTTAAAATTTTCTAAAGTTTAGGAACGTTAAACTGTTGCAACAGTGAAAGCATTCGATGTTTTTGATACCATTCGAATAAATCGAATAATTTAAGTGCAAACGAAAGTGTTGGAAATATTTGTAGGTATTTAAATAATCGTTAATGAGGTAATCGTTGTCGAACGTTTTTTCCAAGGTGATCTCATTACGATATCGACGCGATATTTGTTTTATTCCAACATAATTCGAAGTATACTGTATAAATATTTGCGAAAACAAAACGCAATCTTCATTATCCTATACTATGCTGTCTAAAAAAATCTATTGTACATAAATTGGTCTGTATTCCGGATTCCGCGGACCTTGGCCCGTATAAGTGGACATAATTTCGTTTGTAATCCAATTATAGATGGCATGGCGCAACTCCACGCGGTCACGACTCCGTGACGGGCACGATACAGATCTCTCTAGTGTTTGAGCGTTATTCTAGACTTTCGATTTTTAAATTATGAATTTGGCTGTAATGGGTGTTCGAGGAATATGCTATTATTTTTGGCGGTTTTTTTATTTTGAATTTTGTTAAAAGTAATATCATATTTAGTTTACCAAATACATAGTATCGTTTACTTATCGTTGAATATAATTCTTTATTAGTTAATTATTAATGCATATTTGTATTAGACTAGAAATATATCATGGGACAGATATGTACACAACTAGTACTAAAGCCTCTTAAATAAAAAAAAATGACATACATAGGTATTACTTATAAAAGAACCTAAATATTTTACCACTACATTCATGTCTAAATATTACCCAAAAGGACCGTAATCCAAACAGCCTTGTAGACCAATGAAAGCAAACATTCAGCCTCTGTATTAGAATTCCGCGGGGTGTCTAGAACGCGTCTAGAATCACGAGTGGTGTTTGGCGCCATGCCCCATGGACACAGTTTTATACTTCGCATGGAATATTAGACGTTGTTGGCGACGGGGTATGGTTGGAATTTGGTAGATTCGAGGGGGGGGGGGGGGTCATTAAAATGTAATCTTAACATTAAAAAAATATTTTGTGTATAAGCTGTTCCTCTGACTAAGAGTTGAAGTCGTGTGGCTTTCTATGTATGTAAATTTTTTCGGCTTTGCAGTCCGTTGTACTGCGTAAGAGAGAAGGCTTGTGCCTAGCAGTTGGGCATTGTATTTCTGATTGATATTTATTCAACAATTATCTTACTTTTGCTAAGCCATCATATTATTAAGTAATTTAAAATGACTTTACGTAATAACAAATAGTATTCAGATCAAGGATAAAACGCGCAAAAATTAAAACCGCATTAGAATTGCAAAATCCATTGAAATTATTTTGATTCCTACGAATTCTTGCGATCGCTAATGTATTTCCCACACATGTCGGTACTAATCACCTTCTAAAGTATTGGAAAAATAATTACCTCACCGCCGTTGTCCGGTGTTAACTCATCTGTGTAAATGCGGTGAGTATTTACTTTGAAACGCGATATTTCGCGTTATGTTGTCATAAATGTTGTTACAGACTTAGATGTGAGGATTAAAATTATTCAATTAAAAATACAACATTTTTTATATTATGTAATTATTTAAATGCGTGCATTTTTAATATTTTATTTTTATTAAAAAATTATACTATAGAAAAGGTAATTATAATTAAACAATTTCATTTTGCGAATTTATTAAATATTTTTTATATGTTTGAACGTTAAGAACAGATATATTCCAAAACCGGATAATCCAAAAACGAAGAGTCAATAATCATAATCCAGCGAGGTATTTGCCCAAAGTTCAGTTTCACATCTATAAAACATGTTTTAAAGTGTTTGCCAAACATGAAATTAAGATCATTCAAACATTGATGTTTGGTGGACACACAGCTGTGATCAAGCATGGCGAACACATACTTACCGGATTAAATGACAGAATGTGTCGTGGAAGCGAATTCTGGCACGATTCAATATTTAGCCAATATGCCATGGAAACACCCTGTAGCTTTCCTTTGAAGGATTTCGAGACGAAATATTTTAATTCAATATGGTTCCAAGGTAGGAGCCGTCACCTAAATTGCCTACACCAGATAAACACGCCAAAAATCCCAAACATTTGGGCGAAATATGGAGGTTTCCCCGGACACCTCGGAAAAAATATTTTTTGCAACAAAAATAAAAACAATGCTATAATTTTTATTCATTTATACATGCGGGTTATTAAAATGAATTTTTAAATAAGATTTATTTAATTTTATCGGTTTACTATATAAAAAAGTGAATTTCCCCTAACAACAAAACGGGTTACACTCGGCCACTTTTTAGAAGCCCCTGCCGGACGGTCCCCGGACGCCCTTCAAACTAGGACAAATCTGGGGAATTCAGGACGGATCGCAGCCCTATTCGAAGGTATATAATATAAAATTGATCAAACCCTTTAACTACGTAGAGGCCCTAGTGCCACCCTTAGCCAAGCTTTACATATCCAATTTCTTGTTTGATGGTAATTTTCGCGAACATCAAAATATTACCTATGTTCACTTATCAACATTCTGGACTATGATACTTACATTTATAAGGGCTTTGTAACTTCACTGCTAAGTTAAATAAATTGGCTTTTAAACTAGGAAATTTGAATACATTCGAAATGAGAACTTGTTTATTAAGTTCTTAAGTTCATTTTTGAATGCACTCGAAATGAGTTCATTTTGGCATTATTTGCTAAAGGCTAGCTAATAAAATAAGCATGTCGTGTGAGGTCGTATGTAGCCTGTATCAGACGAGTACACGCCGTGACATACTATTTGTGCATTCTGAACGTTATGCGTTACATAATAAAGTTGTAGCGACATGAAGGTTTTAAATTGGCAGGGCAAAGCTTCTCTTTTGTAGTAGTAGTGGAGTATGTAGGCAGGAGTCGATTCTTTGTTTGGGTATTTTAGATTTAATAAATAATAATATGAATCAGTTACGTCATGTTATTTAGAAATTGACTACTCATTTTTTTCAAAATAATTTGTTTTGTTTTTACTACCGAAGGTGCGAAGGGTTAACAGCCGAATGATCACGAAGCGGGCTCCGAGTCTTCAAGAGTTCAACATCTGTTAAATGGTTTCGCTTCGTTCGTTCGTTCGATCATTCGCGTAGTGCTGAAAAATTATACGATATTTAAATTTTTCATATCTATAAATAAAAGAAGAATGGATTGATAGCTATTGGATAATTGTTTCACATAATAGAACGGAAATATGAACTAAAACTAAATTTGTTACACTATACATATCTGCCTACGCCTTAGGGCTACAGATTATTTATACAAACGCACAAAAAAAATATTCGACTATGACTACACCCTGCTAATTTTTAAAGGTGTTAATGAATCGATGACGATGTTTATGCTATGCGAAAAATAAATGACGCATTTTTGTTGCCTACATTTAATGTTTGAGATTTTTTGTAACTTCTCAACCTTGGTACGGCCTTAGCAATGATTAATACATTTGTGGCCGATGTGGTTTACGCATGTTTAGCCCTGATGGATATTAAAAAAGGTTTTTATTAATAAGTAAATAGAATATATTTTTAATTGACAAGGAAAATGTATGTTTGTAAGTCCGTTTAGGTAGTGTATGGGTAGTTCGAAATTTAAAAAACAAATCACTGAGTAATACTGGCATTAATTTTATTTTATAGTTTTAATTGTATTATCCGAAATCTCGTAGGTCATGACTCTAAAGATATTCCAAGTATGAACTTCAAGACAAATTTACGACCGTTTTTAAACTCAAAAACATCGCCTGTCTCTTAAAATGATAACAGACAAGGGAACGGAACCACAGGAAAAAGCTAGTGAATTATATGTCAATCATACGTAATCAACATAACAGAGCGCCTAAATACACATTTATGTTATTTAAATACATAACTTGAAACATGTTTTTTATGGCATTTGATATGAAGGCTGTACAAAATATTATTTTTTATCAAATCCTGTTTAGAATTATGTCAGCATTGATGTTATGTCATTCATCTAATCAATAACACTGATTGTATGTTTATTTATTGGATAGGTTAAGCCGTTTTAGATTTGTAATTACGAATAACCAAGGATAGTTCGTATATATGGTTAATAGATCAGATCTGCAAAAAAAAACAGTCGGATAGCCTTGTTGGGTGTGGAACGGACTACCGAGATGAATATCCGCAGGTTCAAAATCCAAGTAACTCGATAATAAAGGATAACTTTGGCAGTAACAAAAAATAAAATTGTAAAATATACACCATATTAAAATTCCGATTAATTAGAATTGTGAGTTCGTAGATTCGCGGGTGGGTATTGCGTCGTTAACTGTTACTGTATTCTATTTAGCCTCATAAAAGAGAACTTATATCAGTGAAATATTTTTAAAAATAACAATTCATAATTTTCATTAATAATGTAGGGATATGCACCAGAAGCCGCGGCTAAATGTAAGTGAAAATATCCAAACCACTGCAACGTTAAAACTTATTACATCAGGACGAGCCTTTAAAAGTCAGCAACAACTTTATAAAGACCAACCGAACCTAAAATGTCAAACCTATTGCATAAACCGATCATAGTCTATCCATCTTTGTCGCACTCGGTGTGCAATTATCATCCTTGTCGTCCATCCCTCTCGCACTTAAGAAGCGCGTCGAAGCAGCGTGAAGTTTTTAAAAATCGAAAGTGTACGAATGTTTTCGGCCAGCAATGGTATGAAAGTGCATAATTTATATCGAGTGCATTTTTCCATTTCTAAGAACGCTTTGTAGTGGAGGTTTAATTTGATAATTATAGGGGATTGCGTTTTTTTTTAAATAGTAACTATATTTTTTTTATTATATTACGATTTGTGAACTATTTTTTTAATTGTAATATAGTATTTTACGTTTATATTGAAATGAAATTCAATTTAATTTATTATTTAGTTACTTGATTTATATGTCAAAATGTATAAGACATATTTCTGGTTTAAAAATGAAAAGAAATTATAAGTTAGCAGCTCCGGTTATATTCAGTTCACGGCTAGTTCAATTCTCGTTCATATTATTGAGATTAAATGTAAGCTCAATTCTTTGTATTGGGATTAAGAAACCGACATTCTCAGTAGACCTAGGGTCGTGACACGATCTTTAGCAGAGCTCGAGAATAGGGTTGTCAATCAAATCTTTAAGAAAAATATAATATTTATTTCCATTCATAATTGTGTTATTAAAAAGTGGTACTTTGGGTGGTACGTCTCTAGTATTTTGGAAGCTTAATAGTCTTAAAACGTTAATATTTAGTTCCAATCCCTGAAAGACCTTAACGAGAATGAAGATGCTAACGATATTCAAAAATAGAACGCTGTTCGGTTTTCAAATTTGTTTTATAATTTTCCCTCTGACAATATTATTTGTTTTTCTAAAAAGTGACAACCCTACTCGAGAGTCACCACGTGATCACACCAGCATGAATCACCGGTGATGCAACTCGTTCGTTGAGCGTACGATAATCACATTTCACTTTCGCTTTGTAATATAAAAATGTACTAGATTTTTTTAGTGCCCTTAATATTTTCTTTAGTTTTAAAATGGGTAGATATAAAATATTCTTACGTAAGTTCCAAAAGAAGATTTTGTTATGAAATAATAAATACAGCATTTGCAAGCAGCCAAGAACTGTGAATAAAAAATGGTACGGAAGGTCCCGAAGCTTCTGTGTCCAGAAATAATAATTTTAGTAGCACTGAATATTCAGTTGACAATGTGTAGCTATTGACTTTCGTATAAAGATTGTTTTCTTACTTTGATTTGGCAAAATTATTGTCTGACAACGATGAAGACGTCATCTAAAATTGAATTAATTGTAGTAGACTTCTTAGATAGTAGATTTCGCTACTTTTGGGCTCTTAAATTCACTAAACTCTATCGTTTGCTAAAAATACTGTTCCGATTCCACATTGGAGGTGAATGCCGCTCTAAGAATATTATAGTCAGCCTACAAAGTAGCTGAACAATTTCAAAACACGTTCTTCTTCTGAATTAAAAGCAGCTCTTTGAAATTAATTTTACTAAAGAAAACGATTGTTACACGAACACAAAAGTGTAAACGCGATTTGGAATTTTCAATGTGTTCAGCTACTTTTTTTAGCTGACTGTACTCACCACAAACAAGAATAAAGTCATGATCGGTGCTAAAAATCTGCAGTATACTCTGCGAGCATAAAACCTCTCGTATTTTCTGCTAGCCTGGTACTACGTCAGGATCATGAGACCGCGACGTGTATTCAACCGATCACAATAATAAAATAATAATATCAGCCCTGTATTATATACTGTCCCACTGTTGGACACGACACAGCTACGAAATTCCTACAGAGAATTTCTCAGGTATGCAGGTTTCCTTACGATGTTTTCCTTCACCGTTAAAGCGAGTAATACTTCACAAAGAATACACACATGATTTTTATAAAAGTCAGAGGTGTGTGCGCTTGGGATTTGAACCTGCGGACATTCGTCTCGGCAAAACCAACTAGGCTATCGCCGACCGATCACAATGATACGTTTTATACGCAAAGTATTATTAACTTGGCAGCTATCATGTTGACACACTTCTACAGGATATGAGGCGCTTGGATAGGATGTTTATACTTATGTATGTGATTTGCATTAAATATTGTTACGAATATAAATTAAATATTGCAGGCAGTTGCTGGATGCAGGACGCTTAGAGAGTACCGTCTGGTAATCTTTAGGAGAGGGCTATGTTCAGCAGTGGACTTAATATGGCCGATGATGATGATGATCTTTACTGGTGGTAAGCGAGTGGGGTCCAGATAGTATTAACAGGCGAGATGGTTGTCCCTAGTTGTTACAATTATGCCGGCCTGTTGACGGCAGATATACATTAGTAAACTGCATTAACATCACGTACAAGATGCTTCATCATCATCAGCCACATAAAGTCCACTGCTAAACTCCTCTAGAGATTTTTTTTATTTCTTTAAATGTCGAGACGAGCTTGTCGTTCGCCTGATGGTAAGCGATACGACCGCCCATAAACAGTAGACACACCATCCAACACCTTGAATTACAAAGTATTGTATGGTATTCCACTGCGCTCGCCATCCTGAGACATGAGATGTTAATTCTTTTTACGTCCAGTAGTTACACTGACTATAATGTCCTTCAAACCGGAACACAACAGTGAATACACACTGCTTGGCGGCAGAAAGAGACATTGCGGTGGTATCTACCCAGGCGGACTCTCACATATGAGAAACCTACCACCACTTCCAGCGACCTGCATCCAGTTGTACCTGCGATGCAAGAAGCTCGTGTTATCCGTAATCAAACCTGCTATATGTTGCATCCCTCTCAGTAGTAGAGGAGGCCCGTGCTCAGCAGTGGGCAAGTATATAATACAGGGCTGATATTATTATTATATATACCTGAGAAGTTCTCTATAGGAATTTAGAAGGTGTGTGAAGTCTACCAATCCGCACTAGGCCAGCGTGGTGGACTAAGGCCTAATCCCTCTCAGTAGTAGAGGAGGCCCGAGCTCAGCAGTGGGCAAGTATATAATACAGGGCTGATATTATTATTATATGTTGCATCACGCCGACTGTCTCTCCTTATACAGAGACGTTATAATAACCGATATGTTTATTCATTCGCCCCGTATCTCGTAGTCGGAACTTTATGCAACTGTTAGGTGGGTGGTGCATTGCGAACTGTTTGCTAATTTATATTTATATCGTTTTTCATTTACATTGTAAAAATGGTATCATAAATTAGAAAACACAATTATGCACGGTACCACATTTACATATTCTTAGAAATTTTCCTTTTTTTTACAAAAAAAGAAATAGAATCATGTGATGGATATTATTAAATATGTAGAAATAATATGACATAGAACGTTGTAATAGTAAGCCAGTGATATAGCTGTGAAAAAGTGCCCACTGATGGACGTGTCAACTAGGTATTCTATAATATTAAATTGATTGTATATTTAATATCTTGATTTAGTGGAATTATCTAGAGCATGGGCAACAATTAGGTCCAGTGTGGCGCCGCGCTGTTGTACTAAATCGAAATTCTCGTCAGAGATAAAATCACAGAAATACAGAAAAAAAATCAATAGTATTGTCACGTGATAACAATTCATAAACGTAATGTAAAATGAGTTTTCAAATTAACGGCATAGTAAAATTTTAAATAAAAACGGTATTTATCGCTTTTATGTCCAAAACCATGTCATGAGCGAAATATTGTCATTGCATCATATTGTTTGATATACAGCTCAAGATATGTTTCCGTATTTATCTCCCGCATTAAGACGTTCACCTTATCACCTATATTATGTACTTATTTATATGTTTGTAGTTTTGTTTACGTCATATCGCGTGTGTAACATTGTAAGCTTTATATCTGCATCACGTACAGACACAATAAAATATTGAACATATTGTTCGAACGTATCCTTATAAAGAAAAATTATTACTTTATTGAAACCGAATCGTTGAGGTGTTATGTCATGGTATTGTTTTGCAACTGTTGTTGAAATTGGCTGTATATTGCAGTATTTACTAGAAAGAGAATACATTTATTCTTTGTTTTTTAACTTTCATTTCAGCTGTATTGCATTGTTAATTTTTCACTAATTGAACCTACATTATACCTCAGTGATATAGACTAGTGGCGAAAGGTGATTTTTTTCTAAACGTAGCCCGAGAAAAAGAAATTGCCTTACCTATCATATCGCGGCTAATTTAACAGAAAACAAAAACTAAGACAAACGCAAATAAACCTAAAAGAGAAGCCGTTAGACATCGGGTTGTGTGGACGCTTCGTCACTGTGAGCTAGTATGAAGCAAAATATTGCACCGTTTCCAAGTGCAAGACATAGTCCTATTTACCTTTAATGTTTTTTTTCCCTATTTCCTACCGGCTTAGGAATCGGTCCCCTATTTCCCTTTCCTACCGGCTTAGGAATCGGTTTGTATGGACGCTTCGCCACTGATACAGAGTATATATTATCCCGGAAATTGCTTCCTTCATAAGTGAAGCCGCAAGCAGGAGTTGGTGTTATATTAAAGTGATAATTTACGAACATTAATCCACAAGTGTACACACAAGTATACACGTGTTATAATAACTTTCTCGCCGCTTTCATCGTCACTCGGAGCAGGATGCGAGCTAGACATCATTGTGTGCCACACCCTGTCCACCACTCGAAGGTGCGAGCGTGATGAATCATAAATCAACCCTGATATTAATGGGGGAATTCCAATAGGATAGTCTTGCAGATGAGAGGCTGTATAAATGATAACAAACTTGTTATCGTGTTAGATTTCTCGTATGTGAGAGTTTAGTTAGGTATCATCTATATGCGTACTTTAGTCGTCATTCGCTAAGTTCGGGGGTGTAGCTAGAGGAGGCATGGAAGGGCAGTTGCCTTCCCTGGAAATGATTGGGACTAACTGTAATAAATTTTCGCTTTGCCAATTTCGAGTTGAAAGCTGGCTACGCCTGACAGTAACGAAGCTTAGTAGTATTGAGATTTAATACTGTAATCGGGAATAACAGGACGTTTGAAAGAATATGTCTCAGGATGACGAGCGCAGTTCAGAGCCGCGCAATGTAGCTACTGTTTATGCGCCTACCGTCAGTCGAGTTACTTCCCGTTTCATAATTGAGTGTTTGTTATATTATGTTCAGTTCCTCAGTTTGTGATTGCCTCGATGGCGTTGTATTATGGTACGAGGTTCGGGTTCGATCCCCGGGTTGGGTAAAGTGATATTGTTTTTTTCTAATCAGTATCAGCTCGAAGTCTGGAATTTGTGTCCAATATGGCGATAGGCTAACCTCCTATTACACCATAGGAGGGAACATGCACGGCGAAATGTGGTGCTCAGGTTGCGTCCCTGTCTACGCCTTTGGTGATCAAATGCGTGAGTTGATTTAGAATCCGTAGTCTACTAGGAATAATGTAGTCGTAAAACTGCTCTTTTAAAGTTACGCGTAGATATGTACTATGCGCATCGATTTAAAATTTCTTATATTTTGGTCGTATAAAATACTTAATCTAAATGACGTATACCAGTTAACTTATAAATAAACGTATGGCAAGTGAATTATTATTATGGCAGCGCCGGCGCCAGTGGCTCAATTGTTAAATGAAATAACGATTCAATTCAATCGGTTCGGTGCCGCGCACTTGTCACTCGATTGTGGTCTCATGATTCATTGCTTGTACACATTGTGTGACTTGTTGAAGTTAATCAAGCTTGGAAGTCGATATGCGCGTCGTTTGTGGTCCGTGATAGGCTTGGACTGTGAGCTGTTCGGCTTTCGGTTCGATTTCCAGGTTGGTAAATATTTTGAGCGGGTTTTGTGGCTTTGTGAGCGGATTGGTGGCCTTAGATAATGTTGACGTGACTGGGGTTTGCATGTAAAAATCATCATCCTGTCTGCATTATGCATTTTTATCCACCGAAAATACGATATTATTAAAGATATATTTATAAAGGCTTTTATTATCTATAACATTTTCTTAAAATAAGTATTTTAAAGTAAAAAGATATTACGCGTAAAATAAATGTTTGACTCACAGCGCCATCTATTATTAGTCACAGTATACTCATCGTCACAGCGCCATCTATGAGATAATGTTGGAGTTATAATATATTACTTTCACTTTCGCGGCACGTGAATATATTTATTTTTAATTAATTATTATTGTTGTAAAAAAATGATTGTGCTTACATTCTTTTTTACTTTATTAGTTGTTTATTTAACTCGGTAACGTGACAGACTAATTGATTGAATAAAGAGGCAGATTGGGGTGGAATAAAATCGATTTGCAGTATGGGGTAAAAAAAACTGGAACTTTTTTTTCTAGTGTGCAAGCTTAAGATTTGTATAACAGGATAATAGTATTTTAAAACAACACTGTAATAAACTATCCTGTGACTAATTACAAGTATTTTCGCACGTTTATTTAAAAATGACCTCACAAATCTTAATCATGAATATTGAAACAAAAAAAAAATAATCAGCATTTTCATAATTCGGAAACGAGAGTGCTGACGTCAGTACAAGATCATAGTGACCTACAGGGCGGGTGTGGGCGCGAAGGCCGGCCGCCAGATGGCGTTGCCCACGCCGCGCCGCCCCCGCCGCTTGCGACACTAGCCGCTCGCTATACCATTAATAGCCATGTCCTGACCAGGTTTTTGGCTTAAGTTACGATACGGGAATTAAGTCATTTTGGTATGAGTTAATTGGTGGATTATGACAAGATATCGTTTTTGCGACATGCGTAAGAGTTGCAACGATCGTACATTATGACTAAGGTTAGGTAGAAGTAGAATTGCATGAGCCAAATTTTTTCTAAATTGAAATCGAATAAAAGTCGTAGACGAACAGTAACTTAGTAGACATAGAAAGTATATTGAAGGTTTCCGGGGATAAAACATCCACATTAAATATCTAAAGTCAGAGCCAAATTTATATTTCCCTTAAGCATATGTTGTTCAGGTTATTTTGCTCCGCATGTTCGGTGTACCAGTGACTATTTTACGGGAGTAAAAAAGGTTTTCGATTGCTACTTATAACATACTTTTATTTAACAGTTTGATGACTAAAAATGACGTTGGCCATATTTGCTCCGTCCACTAGACCGCTGCCTATATGGCTATTTACAAAACCAATATGGTTGAAAGTAATGATTTCTTATGTTTACGCGAATGTTAGACATTGTAATAAAACTATATTACGCACCGACTGTTCCGACGATAAACACCTTAGTCCCCGTGACTATGAAGGCTGCAGTCATCGAAACGTCGGGAGAAAATTAGAATAAAAAAAACGCGATAAAATCCGTAAAATAGTTTTGTTCATTGTCGAAAGTTCTAAACTACATTTAGTAATGCACTTAAAACTAATCAGCGTACTCCAGAAACTGTTCAATTAAACGCTCAAGTGATCTCTAGTGTCGACATAAAACAACACGATAAGTGATTGATTACAAATTGTACGCAATTGCAATAATTAGTTTAATTAATAGCAATTAGCTCTTTTTCCTCTATCTACGTTGGTCTTTTAATTTGAATCCCGTAGGAAATATGCAAGTCTGGGCAGCTTTTAGCTAATTGCTAAATTATTTAAATAAAATCAATCTTGATCCTTTGCTCTTTTTCTGTGTGGAAACATAAATTTGTCTTTATATTTTTTAGGTAATAGTATCATAGAGAAAGTTGTTGGAGTCTAGATATCTTTGGGAGAAGTAACCCTTAGTAATAATGACCATGAAACTTTGCTGCATGAAAACATATCTTTATTAAATAATAGTATCATAGGAAAAATTGTTGTAGTCTAGATATCTTTGAGAGGTAACCCATTCATTATGATCATGAAAATAACGTTGAAAGTTATAGAAGGCATATAATCTTATCTCCCATAAATATGTATTATATTCGCTCCTTAAATCATACAATTGTTTGGCGTATTAATAATTACGAAAGGACAAGTTTAAATGCCCTTTTATGACCTGTAAAGCGTCTCGGCATCGTAAACGTTCTCAGATATATAAATTTTATAAGACCGTACATTCGTGAAATATTTATTACCTTTTTTGCGGTGCCCTTATTGTTTTTTGGCCAGTGGTTGCGTTTTAATTGCTGTTATTCGTAGAATGTCCTTAAATAAATATACATTTCATGCAATTTATATTAATATGATACTGTAGAAAAGGATTGTGTATATAAGTGACAGAGATCATTTGCAGTTCCTATTTATTTTTAAAAAAAAAATCCAAACATGTTTAATTTTATACTTAATTTCTCAAAAGACGCCAATATTACACGGATTCTGGAAGCAATGGTGTAACTTGTCGGTCCAGCCTTTCATTTTAGATGACATAGTTTGGAGTGAAATCCTATCGGCTACTGTGGATTATTATACAGATAAAAAATCGTGTGACTCCATCTGTGATTTAATTTAATAGTATTCATGACTGACTCGGTAGCCTAGTTGTATTGCGCGGTAGGATACCGCTCTGAGATCGCGGAATCGAATACCAGGTTGGGAAAAGTGTTATTGGGTTTTTCTGCTCAGTATCTGCACGGAGTTTGGAATTTGCCCGATAGGAACACATGGCGAATAGTGGATGTCCTAAGTCCACTTGTACGTCTTCAGGAATAAAGACACGAAGAGTTTGTTCTTCATATTTATGAGGTGACCTATCTGTTCCTCTTTTAGGCGTGACCCGTACTGACCCCATCATGGGCAAAGTAATATAGGAACACACATTGCGAACAATGGAGCCCTGGCTTTACTTCTACTCCTTCAGGAATACAGGCATGATAAGTTTGTACTTTTTATTCATGAGGTGTCCTATCTGTTCCCCTTCAAGGCGTGACTCGTACCATCTACTTCACTGCCATTAATAGTAAATAACGTCCACCAACAAGATGCACGACGTAAGTCTTGTTAGGATCGATATTGACGGCCGACCTCTGATCGACTCATTAACCGTGCCACGACCATTGAAAGGTGAAGCCTGCAATTGATTGCCATTACGTTGATTTACTCGTTTTGCGGACCTTGCGATGCGCTGGGAACTTTGGTTATTTTTAGAATTGAAATAAGGGGAGTGATTTTTTATGGTTATATAATGGAAGGTACTGAGTTCTCATACATAAATCGTAATTTTTGTTGTTTTACGAGCACTTTAGTAAAATTACTATAATACAATAAGCAATAAAAAAATATAGATCGAACCCTTTTATAAATATTTTTATCTTAGAAAATGATAATGCCTAAAAACCAACAAACTAAGCTAGATATTTAGCGTAAGAATTGAATGTGTAGAAAAAAACCTTATTTACCAAGCTAGGTTATAGGTGTGTGAAGAGACAACAAAAAAAAAACAAAATGTCTCATTATTGTATGTATTTTTATTGATTGCAGTACGAAAGATATTCACACACTTTATCTTACATGCACACCTCTGGCAGACCATGTTGGTGAGTTCTTGCGAGATCGCCTTGCAGCCAAGCTTGCTTGTCGTTTACTCCGTTCGTAACTAGATGGCGCTGATAGCTTGTGCAAAGAAATATTTTGCTCAGCTGCGCTTGGCATCGCTTTACAACCCCGGTACAGAGATGGCGCTGTATTCAATTTGCGATTGCCTTATAAAATAATGTAGTTATGAAAATATTTTAAAGAAATCATTTTAACTTGATGTTTATAAATCAATTGCAATTATATAGTAAAATGATAAACGAATATAACTAAATAAAGAAAAGAATTAAGTTTACTCCTAGATTATTAAGTTAAGAATACCTAGTTGTTTCGTTACTATGTGGGAAACATTGTTTGTAATTTCACATGCTTTACGCAAGACGGCGACTGAGGTAAGTCTGGATCTTGAAGCTTTATTGCTGTATTATATGAAGAAATATACCTATATAGTTTCTAATTAGGTACTCCGTATTGTAGCCCCGTAGGCGTAGATTTGCAAATTGCATCATGCACATAAAAATCCTGAGTAATATTATATTATTAAATGTTAATAAAAAAACTTATCAAAATATTTATTTAGAATCTATCTTAGGTTTGTGTTGAATGTTTAGTATGGATGAGCTATGATCCTTAAAGGAAAAGAATAATAATTAAATTTAAAGTTATTGGGCTCCCGAATTTAATCCTTCTTATACTAAAACCTTTTCTGCACATAAATAATTTAATGTGTGAAATACAATCATTTCCGAACATAATAAATCAGATGACCTAAACTATCTTTTACTGCTCCGAAATAAGTGTTCTATTGAGTCCTTTCGTGTTGAGACTCTTCTGTAGTTTATATTTTACGGTACGGTATTCAGAGTAATTTCTTACCTAATGGATCTTGTTGATATCAGAGCTATTAGCTAAGATGCTTTCCTACAATCGTTGACGCTAATGTTATGTATGAGAATGACAACATAGCGCTACAATTGCTGTGATATGCTGGTGGTGGCATATATTTTATATCCGCCCGGAAAGCGACCACCGTACACAAGGACTTGAAACCCGCCATAGTGATCCACGTAAGTGTGTCGCGTTCCGAGATCAGTGTTACGGTATTGTGTCGGCTGTCGAGGGGTGATCATCTCTCGTCAGTCGACATTCTATTGGACCCCACTTCACTTATCATCAGCTGCAGTGGGGCCACTGCCATACACGTATAAAAATATATAAAGTTTTTGTACATGTTTGACTATTTCATGTCGCAGACACTTTTATAGTATTAATATGATAAATTAATTTAGAAAACTAAATTATATAAGTGGAATTTACAGTGCAGTGCCCGAATAAAAAAAGACTTATCGTTTATGTCATTCCTACAGATATTTTTTCTATTGGAGTCAACAATTGTAGAAAGGAATCTTGGCTATGGCCTTTGCTCTCATAACTGCAACACATTTTGCATCTGCAACTATTGGTACAATGCCTACAATTTCCATTCATTTACATGTAAGTATATATTTGCATTTAAAACTGAGCGGAGAGGGACAGGAAGGCTCTATTGAATTTAGAACTTTACTAGTCAGCGCTGGTTCAATTTTTGTTTGTACGGAAATTAGAGAGAAGAAAGTAAAATTATAAACTCCTTTTTACTTTTCCTAAGATCGTCTATATATCCTTCTGATTATATACTTTGTTCTACATAGAAATGATCTCTTCCGTTGCATATCCTTTGTCCGTGTTACATAACTTCCTTACTGCCAACCCCCTCATTACAAGGGCGTGAACATAACAGCATCCGACATTGACGTACGACCTTGGTAACACAAAATTATAATAATCATGAAACTCAGTACCCACGTACAAAATACTTGCGTTTTTTTTCTGCACCGATGCCTGTATGCGCACGCGCAACTACCAGTCACCTGTGAGCGACCGACAGAGCCGCGCGCGTCGCGTTCCGCCGACACAAACCAACGAATCGAAACTACGAACTAACAATACTAAAATTTTAAAACTTTTTGAAAAAGGAACGCAGTGCTGTGGTGGTACTAGTGTGTGTATTTTTTTTAGTGTAGTGACGTAACAGCGATTCGATACGCGATTTTTACCGATAAATATACCGGTGACAATAACGGTTATTATTGTTTTCAGTTTTTATCGATTTTTACGATGATGTTCCAGTTGGGTTAATTGATGATAATTTTAACGTGTCATGAGTCATTCAATAGACGGTATTGTTTAACGTGCGAATTGCAAGAGATGCTAATCTGTTTGAGCAATCTATTTGAAAAACAACTGAATGAAGCCATAAAGGTATATTTTACATACTGTTTGAGAATTAAGAGCTATTTGCTAAACCCGTAGTTAAATAAATAGAACATGGCACGATTATAATATTATAGAGGTAAATATAGGTACCGATATAAATTTCGATGAATTAACGATAAAAATATAAACAAAGACTATTGAATAATATATATGGTGTAAATGAGAAAAAGTTGCTGTTATTAGTATTTACCTATGTTGAACATTATTTCCATTTGGGGTACTCTTCATGAGATTCCTTTTATTTATAATTTCTTTATAATTTTGTGGATAAAAATCCCGGTTTATATTTTCGCGGAATAAAATAGAACTTATATTTTAGTTAGACCTCTAGCAATACATCGGTGAGAACTTCATTCAATTCCATGCAGTAGTTTTAGCGTGATGCAAATACGAACAAACAGACCGATAAAAATTATAAAAACTGTTGTTTTGACTTCTGTTGTCCTAATAAATTTCCCTCACATTAGTTTTTCTTCAATATTTATAATTTACGGACATTGGCCTGTTACAATTTTATTATTAAGTAAAAAGATAACTTTCATTGAAAATTTTGCAATAGCTCGCCATCTCTAACACATACTTCCTAAGCCCTAAAGCTGGTTCTTATAGGAAAGTCTCTTCCATATCAAAGTTACATTACCATTCAGAAAGTGGTCTATCAAAATTATTTTATCGATAAATAATTTACCAAGGTTTTGGTCTTTGACTCATCGATATATCTCCAAGAGTTGATCTCTATTACCATTTTTAGATCTAAATGAATGCAAAACAATTGCTTAAAAAAACAGAGATGCTTTCTTGCAATTTTTTAATTAAAATTCAAAATTTATTGCACTCCACAATCATTTCATACATAAGATGTTACATTTTAATACTAGTGATATAATCGTGGACCCTGTCGGTCACGGCAAACTTTCAAGAGAGGGAGAAACTATATAATTAAGCACTTATATTAGGTTGATACAGCTGATAATGAAATTAATTAAAGATAGTGCATAAACCTCAAGACCTACCCAATTTTATGTCATGTTTTACGAATGACATCACACACGTCAATAATCGGATTGTTTTGTCAAAAATACACGATATATTTAGTAAGTTGATAGAGATAATCTCTTATATCAGTTGCAAGTTACAAGGGTACGTGATAACTGATGCATTTTATCAGTTTGATAATGTTATACCAATTGATCTTTGATGATGCATTGTTTTTTGCATATTTGGAAACCTTGGAGGGCTGACGGAATTGGAAATTATCTTGTGATGTGTAGGGTTACTTTGGAGGTATTGGAAATTACAAGGATGATGTGATCTTGTAATCTTTCCTAATTAGTTGCTCCTCGGTAGAAGAAAGGATGAGCCATGGCTTTATTTCAGTCTCAGGTCTCTACCTAATTTTATTTTTCATATTTTTAGTAGAAATGCTTTATTTTGTTATAAGTGATCATCGCCCATTCAAATTCTGAATTTCGAATGCATGTCAATCGTAAGTGCATTTAACAATGAAGAAGGAAAGGCCTCCGATAATTAGAAATCTTAAAATTACAATTAACCAATATTATTGTAATGGGGATCAACAATTCCTTGGTCGATTGCGAAACAGCGCTTGCAGGTTATAAAGTTATTGTTGATATATTTAATTCGTGCCGCCCTCATTAGATGGTGTTGTCAATTATACAAATATCAACACCCCATATAAGGAGCCAAGGTTTGCTCGTGGGTGTCACCATTGAATTCCTACCACCGCCCCCGCGGTAAATTGTGCCTTCGCCTACGTCAAAAAAAAATAATTATGTATTCCTTTTGTTTTTTTATTGGATAATGAGAGGCCTGAGATAGTAGGCGATATAGCGCAACATGAACAAATTAGTATTTAAGACAGTCTATTTTGATAAGCATCCCCATGGTTATAGAAGAAATATAGTCAATGCCTAGGAAATACAAGACTTCACAATATGTCAAGGTGATAAAAGTAGTGCTATGCACTGAGCAGTTTTAGAATTCTAAGATGGAAACCTTTCATAATTGAAATTAGGGAGCCTTCTTTTGATATGGGATCAGAAGTCAGGGATGCGTGTGTAACTCTGGTGTAGCTAATATTCACTTATGATCCTGGCTAATAAGCATTAAAATCTAGAGAACGAGACGGGGTCGTCAATTCGCATTTCTAACGTAATTCTAGTAGTCAAAGCTAAACAAGTCGATTTGCAGTCCAAACGAACTTCTTATGCAAATATGTTCAATTAGCACATGGTTGTACAACTTACTACTTGTAATGACTGAGATGCGTTTGCTCGAGGCAAGTGCCTTGTTACGTTATCTGTCTTGGACAGGACAAGAGTAGTTTTATTTTTACTGAATTTAGTAGTAGAACAATATATGAGTATAATATCGATGACCGGATTTGGCGTTGTATCCTTATTCTTATTATTGTGGGAGCCCGTATTATTAAAGTAAAGGACTATAAAGCTTCATTAGAAATTAGACTTAGTGTTACTATTAATACGAGTCATAAAAGAAGTAAATAACTGTTGAAATGTCGATTTGTATTTAACGTTTAACGCCATACGCATAAATCCAGAGAGCAGACCACCCAATGAAGGTTATGATTTTGTTCAGGGTGGCATAAAGTCACGTCATAATATTATTTTATACATATTTTCCTTTCACATTAAAGATTCACTCATTCCTGGAATATACTAGTATATACTTAATTAAGTCAAAAACAACCACCTATGTATATACCTGCATTGTTATGAACACAGGTGTATCGCAGTGATGTCAGCCATAAGCATACATATATAGATACGCTGCGTACGATCATGTAGGTCAAGTTCAATGTATGTTTTCAACTTTGTATATATAGAAGTTTATGAAGTAATCGATATTGTATTGTCAATGTTAATAGAGTTAATATCGATTATGTTTACTGATTGAGATGTAAAGAGAGTTAGTATTGATGATACTATTTGTGTAGCAGGTGAAAAACGTGGTAAAATATGTAGAATTAATGAGATAACTTCTTGGGAAAAGCTTGTTTAATCCAAAAGATTTCCATGGTCATGTATAGATATTGTATAATTTCAATTTAAAAGTAAATAGACAGTAAGGATTCTAAGTTCGTAAAATTATGTTGTAATGAATTAAAAAATTAATTAACCATTCAAAAACCACGTAGATGTTTATGGAACCTATCATTGTTTGAATTAGTAACTTTCTCGTTACAAAAAAACTAGCTAATACATTCCCGTCTACTAACTAGTTTAGTCTTCCAACCTTCTGCAAAAAGTTTACTGCATCACCTATCATTATGTGATAGACAAACTCTTTACTTAGTTTATAAGTAGAGCCGACGTCCGCCGGAAGGGCCTCGCCATCTTGTTCCGTCCAAATATGGCCGCCTGCGTCATGCGAGCCTCGACGACTTTTAGTTTCTAGCGGATTCACTTTCATATATTTTTATCGTTAAGGGAAACTGGCTGGTCCTAGTTTAGAGATGGTATATGATAATTTTGAAATAACACTGTTTTTCTTAGTGGAATAATTTTGAGCATATGCTTAGCAGGTTTATTAAGGTACATTTCTGTGTATTCATTTCATTTACCATACTTTTTATGTTTTCTATTATTGTTATCCCAAGCACAGTAACTTCTTTCTTTTTTTGTTATATTAGTATATCGTTATTATATCAAAGCTTTAGTCATAAATCCGTTCAACATCATCTTTGATATACTTAACATATTTCCAGAAGCATGATCCAATTCCAGCATGAGTCAGTTACGTAAAGCCGACTTTTGCAAAACAGACGCAATTAATGTCACAAGTAACACACAACTGCGCCGTAACGACTTATTTTGGTGCTTAAGTCGCCAGTTTAAGTCGTAAATATGTCGACTTTCTTAAAAGTCGAGATTTACGAGATCAAAAAGGAAGGGTGGTTGAGAATTAGAAAGTTGAATTGAGTGAAGGAAATGTGGGAGTATTGATGTTTGTGGAAATAACTAGATATACCGCCAAAATAAATACTTAGAGATACAAAGGAATTACAGTACATGGTTCTAAAATGAGCGGTTACATCGCTAAAAGCGATTTTTTCAAGCAACTTAGTGTTTTTTCGCGCAGTAGTTACTTGTTCCAGAACCTTCTGTATAAATTCCAGTGGACAGTCCCGTGGAATTGGCGACTTTCGGAGGCACGCAATGTGTCTGATTCTTTAATATTTTAAAGGTTTAGTGAAGTCACTATGTCGTGACCGACTAAGACGTATTAAAAATGAAATAGGATACGTTAGGCGTTAGATGGGTCGTACCCTTAACTTTGAGGGCTTCGGATTTCCATGACACTTAATATTTTGAACGTGCCCTTTTTATACGTAATCAAATATTCAGAAGTCTACTCAGATATTATAAAAAAATAGTCAAACTTGAAACCATTTCCTCAGTAGGCAATACGGCGTGTGTTTAATTAATTCACCGTTACATCTTTGTTTGGATTCTCATTTCTCGATAAAAACAACTTTATCGTCAACTACTTAAGCGTTTTTTTATTCATCGACGGAATTTCCCGCTACGGTATGACCCCGCTAGCGGGATTTGTTAGATTATTACCAAGAGTTGTCACCGGTACGGTAAACGCGCTACGTGTATCGAATCGCAAATGAGATAGAAAATGCGTTGCAGTTCGCGCGACGGCCGTAGCATGCATTATACCCCGTGAATGCTGACACCGATCCAAAATGTCCATGTACCGATTCGTCAAGGAGGGCAGCAGCAAACGGCTCTTCGTTCAAGGAACCCTCGAGAGTGACGAGGCGAAACCTCTTAAATCGAGCCTAAAGAAATCCACTCCATCGCCAGTCGGATCACCCATCACGACCAGTTTAAACTTGGCTTCTGTGCCCAGAAGCTTGAGAGAAAGTTTGACGCGACACGAGACGGTCTACGATGGCAATTATCCGGGCATGGAGCGGTCCTCCAGCTATCGATCAGGCTCTTACAGAGAGGACAGCTACAACGGTCGCATTGTCCACGACGGGAACCAAACCCACTTCGAATATGATGGCGAGAGCGCTCTCGCTGTGCCCCTGTCGGCTGGCGGGCGGGGCATATCGGAGCTGCAGGCGATTCACACGAACAAACGCATGTCGACCGAGGTTCTAGGCTCTTCATTAGAGTCTACGAAGATCTCGAAGAAAGACGACAGTGGACAGCGAAGGATTACCACGAGGATTGTGAGGAAGGTGACTACGTTGACGCGGGGGGAGGAGAAAGCGTCTGCTGAGGATATCAGAGGAAGGGAGATGCGCAGGTCTTCCTCTTCGGAGCATTACAGACATGTTGAAATGGAGAGCTTGCCGAGGAGGTCTAAGGTATTATGACATAATTAACTTTATATTTCGCTCGATGTTTAACCACTAGTTCAGCGCGTGTAAAAGAATCTACAGCTATCTTCTGTACTACGATAATCTATACAGCAATAAATATGAAACGAATCTAACCATCTAATAATCAAAAACTAACATTTATCAAGTCCATAATTAACACGTTTGAAATACAATGATGACAATACAAATCGATTATCGATCACCACAATCGATTTCCATAGAAAGACGCGAAGTGACGAGAATGTCTCATCAATCTCGATCACACGACAATTGGCTGTATAATCGATTCTGATCACGATTTTCACTCATAATTCCATGTTGTTGGGTAACGTAATCGGTTTAGACGATTTTGGAGAGCTATATAATATGTATGGTTTCCTTTTTTGCCGTCTCCATCGTGACGCTTCGTGTGTTTAACGACACGATTTTGTGAGTTTAGAAATGTTCTGAATTCTTGTTTGGCTTAGTGAGCTTCATCGTGTGAAGATCTCTATACTGTAGAATGATTATAGCATAGTATGTTCAGTCGAATCTTTATTTTCATTCCTTTGTAATTTCTCATATACGCTAGTCAATAATTTAGAAGTATCGATTTAATACTAAGTTACATCGTTTAGTAATAAATCAAAAGCTTCATCTTAGACGAAGGCATTCCCGTTCTAAAACTACTAACGCTTCATTAATAAATGCATCTCACACGGGGTATACTTAAAACCATTTTCCTGATAAACTCATAATCCATCTGACATGACTAATGACTGTTGTCAGTTAGTTATACAAATTGTAGCTTAAACTGCATTCTTCGAGCATTCCAGTAATTGCTAGCTCGTAATGACTATCATTTGGTTGTTATTGTCAGTTGTAGTTAGTATGAACATTCGTCTTGTTCACAGATTATTTTTCTGTATGTAATCTTATAGTATTTGGTTTGCTTCCTGTGGGGTTTCCTTGTTGGTTTTGTTTTGGGCGAATAGATTTATGGATTTTGTTCTTTGGAAAAATATGCGAACGATAAGATCGCCTTTTGTTTATTATACTCTCCATCGATCTTATTTGGAATGGTTTTGTAGTAAAGAATTAAAACGCTGAAATGACGATAGGCTTATTCTCTATGAGATTATAATCAGCTCGGCAAACAGCAGATGCACCACTTGCACTGCTGCTTATCTCTCTTCAGATATGGGCATCAATTTATACACGCAGATTTTTTATTTTGGAGTAACTACCAACGTCTTCAAAGTACTTTAATACCATTAAATGTAATTAATCCAACTATTCAAAATTAGCTCCTCGATTGCCCAACACAAAGGAATGAAGCACTCGTCTCAAGTGGACCGAGGAGTCCAGATATGGACTAACTTAATCACAATTAGGAAGCTCGAGTGTTGCGCATGCGTTGTATGTGAAGTGTATTCAACATATTACTGTAGATGTTAACAATATTCCCACTTATAAATAAAATGTTTTATTGTATTTGGAATAAATACGTCACAACTGTACTTAATATACAAAGCTACGATTATTAAATATGAAATTAGAATTGAAAGCTTCGATATATATTACAAACATCACGCCTTTATCCCCGAAGGGGTAGGCAGAGGTGCAGCCAGGGCATTCACTTATCGCTAAATCTGTTACGTCACGTGATGCTTTAGAAGTCGACCATATCATCACATCGGGTACAAATTCTAGACTGGGGTGATACTGAGCAAAAATCCTTTATCATTATGCTTGACTAGGGATTTGAACCCAGCATCTCAGTGCGGTAGTCATACAGCGCACACAGTACAACTACACCACAGAGGCAGACACGCTATAGAAATCAAAGTTAGTAGTTACAAATGAATCGGTGGAGTAATGTCTAATACCTCTCAGTAGTAGAGGAGGCCCGTGCCCAGCAGTGCGACAGTATATAACACTAGGATGGTAAACATAATGTACACATTTTTGTTACTACGCTGTTAGTTATACTTTACTCCAGCTTGGTAAGTGTAGTCGAAATATGAAATCGTTCAATAGACATGCGCACGCGTCAGAAATATACCGACTTTATTGTAAGTCGTGACTTGGAATTAATACATTGCATTCCTATAGTATGACAAATAATGTCCTCGAGAAAAACAGTGAAGAAATATACTTGTATGGATGTCGATATAGTCATATTGAAATGGTGACGTGATGTTTACGCCTATTTAAAAATAAGAACCATATTTTACATAGCCACGTGGTCTATTTAAATTCGATTTTCTTCTTTATTACTTTCTACTTCTAATTAATTAAAAAACATGTTCTAGTAACATAATTTAGGATTCTTAATCAATTTATGATATTAATGTTACCTATAAAAGTGTCTGCGATATGAAATTGCCAAATAAGTAGAAACACTTTATAATTTTTTTAAACGTGTATGGCTAATTGAGTTCTCTGCATCTGATGGTATGTGGGGTCCAATATAATGTCGACTGACGAGAGATGATTACCCCTGGACAGTCGACACAATTATGCCGTCCTGTTGGAACCCGATATACACAGGCTAATCTCAGAACGCGACACTTACGTGGACCACTACGGCGGGTTTTAACACCTTGTGTACGGTGGTCGCTATCCAGGCGCAGGAAATCTCTTCAGACCTGTTTTTATATGCGATTACTATAATGATAGCATGTATCCGCAGTCTTTGTCCGTCTGACGGTCCAGCACCATCGCCTCTAGCCGTTTGTTACTCGTGATCTTTCTCACGTAATTGATTAATGATTGTTGATGGTTCGCACGGTCCGTTTCCAAACCTTCACTTTCTATCTAAAAGGATTTCACACTCTATTCCTAATGGTTTTTAAGTTTATGTTTGGTTAACGATCTAGGTCGATTGGTGGTAAGTGAATATTACAGTGTATTAAATATATAACAGTAACATAAAGACAGTTGTGCAGCTTACATACTGAGCTATAGAATTCTTACTTCTTATGTTTATAAATGTACATATATTATCATTGTTTGTTTGTTTAACTCATAAACTAAGGAATCGATTTGCATCGGAACACCAATAGTCCTGGTCCTGAATCATGCCAAAAAAGTGGGACATTTAAACCGCGATACAATTTTAATAGGATCGAAGCGAGTACAAACTGGTAATATACACTCTTAAATCTAGTATTTTCAATGCTTGCATTATGCAATAACGTAATGGTCTCTATATCTATTGTTCTAAATAGCATCAGGCGCTAAAGATACTATATCTGCTTTCAATAACAATATATCAGCTAAATTGCCATTCAATACGGCTTCTGGCGCTAAACCATGTGTGGCTTGCGCGCGCGCAGCCGACCCGTGCAGCCTTGGTGACGTCACCGATCCATAACCTTACCGCCCGCTGTGGACACTAAAAAATACCTATTTTATTATGTCATCCTCTATTTAACATACGTGTAAATAGCACGAACGTGACTGACGTGTCAAAGGATGTCGAAAGTCAGTTTTCTGATGGATGATGCTGTTGTCTCTAGTGATGTCATGAGTACGGCTTCGAACTGATAGAAGTGTTTAATATTTAATTGTTTTTAGTAAGAAAAGAACTTATGTTTAAAGCAGTATTGCCAAAGGTATCATTTGAGATTGAAAAATCATAATTCATTAAATGAATATAATCAGAATCGGAATTTGTTTCTAAGATTAGAGAAATCATAAACAATAAACTTTTCATTTTCATATAATTGTGTCAATTCAACATAATCACACACGGTCACGCCTTTTAATCCCGAAGGGATAGGCAGAGGGTCAGTTAGTGCATCCACTTTCCGCCGCGTGTTTTACCTCTCATAATGTGATGAAGCAGGCCTATCGCCATACCGGGCACAAATTCCAGACTCCGGGCTGATACTGAGTATAAAAACTAAAAGTATCATTGCCTGACCTGGAGATCCAACCTGAGACCTCAGCACTGCAGTCGTACCGTAATACAACTACGCCACCGAGACAGTCAACATGTTGGAAAAGCTTTATAATGAAAACTATGTACGTGACATGCAAAACGCACGACATGCCGTCCATACGGTCAATTTGTCCCGCAAACGAGGAATGCGAGCGGGCCAATCGAGAGAAAATTCTATATAATATACAATTACATAGATAGCATCTATCAGTCATTATGTTGCTTTTCATTTTCTGTTTGATGTAGATTGATAGTTTGCGTCTGATGCATTATCAGGGGCATAGCTACCGCTACATCAGGCGTATCGATGGGAGCCTTCGAGATATAGAGGCCCGTTTTGGTCCATACCTGCATTAATCTAAGCGGGCGCCCATAAGATCGCATTGTTCTGAAGAGTTCTGAACAAATTTTGATATAGGGCCCCTCATGGCAAGCTGTGGCTCTGGTTTTTATCATTACTTTTTGTTTTAATAAAATTTCGCAGGCGTGTGAGCATCTATGGAAGTGGATTGGGGTACTGTTTAATTTAATATGTACCGAAACGTCTTTTGATGTGTTTGGAACAAGTGAATCTATAAGGAGTTAACATCAGTCAGCTGGTCGGTTTAAAGAACGAAACGCAAAGCCTTTTTGCAAAGTACTTGGGAAAAGTGTTGCTACTATCTTGCTTCTAATAGGAGTGGAATAGGGGAACGTGAAATACAAAAATAGACGTGTTAAGTCTACCTACATATCAGCCCCAATTTTAACCTAATAAATTTGGGAGGCGGGCTACGTATTAAATAACAGATCCACGATCCCTCTGACACTCCACCTTTCAAAACATGCCACTACATAAGTAAACGAAAATATATGTAAAATATTGTACAATAAATTGAAAAAAAAATCCAAGAAAAATTTCAGGTCAATAAACACAAATTTGCGATTGCCTACCAACAAAGCGGTTTTGCTTTATTGAAATTACTTTTTTCTTAAAGAAACTCAAAAAAGAAATTGAAAAACTTGCCTATTCAAATGAGGTGGAATTTGATAAAAGTAGTTTTCTATCAGAATTTAATTTTGTTTCTTATGCTGCGCCGCAACTCGCTTCAAATGAATGTGAATTAGATTCAACTATTTCGAGTTTGGAAAGTATTGGTTTAGCTTTTTTGGTATATCCTATTTTTTATTTATAAAACTTTATATCTATAAGACCGTCTTGTTTTTGTATTATTAAGAAAATGCTCTATCATTTAGTTGTATAATATAAACAAGCAGATTTCACGTTAAATATTGTTTGAGATAATCATGTTTGTTATGCTGTGGACGTAACGAATTTTGTGTAATCATACTGTAATATTATACTTTCTAATACAGTTCTTCCTTTTTAGTATTAGTTTGGAAGTAAACGTCGCCACTAGTTCCAATATTTGGGTCAAATGTTTGCTGTATCCGCAAATGCTTGTTTCCAAATTAGGCGATGCGGATTGCGATAGTAAAAAATAGGGTCGGAGTGGTTTGCCTTTACGTTCAACGAAGGAAATATTGAGACCAATTTATTTATTTATATTTATCGTACACTCAGAAAATATAATAAAAATTACAGGTGCTAATTTATTTTGAGTCAATATAAAATTGTGAAACTAAATGAAACGAGAAACATTTTTTCCAATTCTGTTTCATTTCTGTTACTTTTTATGTATTGCTACTTTTATCTTCTGTGATGTCTTGTTTTCGTTCCTGGGACTGTTGTCTGGACTAAATATTCAGGCTAGAATAATTAATCTACGACACTGTTAGCATTTAGAGCTATTCTCACATCTCCCCTAAATATAGATGCGTTGCAGTTCATATCGCGAACACAAGTGATAATTATTCGTCCCGGTCTTTATTTATATGTTTTATTAAGAAATATGTGTTAGTCGGTCATGTTGTTGCGAATTGTATTGTGATCTTTAGTCTATCAGCAATTAGGGTTACTATAGCCTGGCTTTTGGCTCAGTCGTGACATTTTCCGATGCGTGAACTTTAAATGGCCGGTACATTGTCTATTTATCTAGTACTTTCGATCGGATCTCCGCTTGATGGTCTTTTAACGTTTCGTTTTCCAATTCATTTAGTATATTATTGTCTTTATTGTTACAAGCTGTGGTGTTATCTTGATCTGTTTGATTTCTTTCAGATCTGTTGTTTCAATATTGACAGTCGTGTCTGGTGTTGTAGGAAAAATTTAATACTATTTCTTTCTTTAATGTATTGCATTTCGTACTTCTTAATGCTATTTCTGCACATGATAAACTATGAATTATAATAATGATTATGTATTTGATTTTTATGAATTTAAATTTGCAATGAATTAACAATACGAGGTGGACTGAGCTAGTATAAGTCGCAGTAGGTCACTGGACGCGGGTCGCTTCCAATAGATCGATCGGGAAATCTTTGAGGGAGGCCAATGTTCAGCGGTGGATATCCTGCGGTTGATGATGATGATGATGATATTGACAATGTAGGTAACGCTAATGCAGAAAAATGGACGATGAAGATTTACTTTCAATGTAGAACTGCAGAGCTTCAACGGCTATAGACTCACGAATGCAATACCTTTCTAATGAACATATACAAATAAATGAGTTGGGGTCCGATTGTGTTTGTTATTCACCGCATTGTTCGAGGCGGATGCTTCTTCGGATGGTTGATCGATGAGAGGAAATTGGTCTGCTAGGTTACGTGTTTGCAATAATTTCGGTTTGGTATAGTGTAGGTATACAAGTTTAAGAATTAGCTGATTAGTGATCAGTATTACTAACTTTGTGTTGTTGGTTTTGATAAAGCAATGAAGATTGGGAAAAGATTTATTGGACCTTAAAGGAATAACCAAGCCAAATATAAGTAAGCAAGCAAAATTAAAGTTATTCGAATTATACATACGCAAGTAATTGTAAAATGTATGGTTTACGTCTTGGGGAAATTCACGAGAATTTCTCGGAATTTGAAATTTATTAGAAACCCCTTTGAATATATTATGTTATAAAGTAATTATAATGTGTCTGGCTGGTAACTGATCGATAATGAAGAAATTATGACTTGGCGTGTATGAAATCTTTTGTCCAGTTAATTAGTTTATTGAGTGTTCATGCAAACTTGATGCACTTTCGATGGCGTGCGGCGTGCCTTACGCGCCACTGCGTCCGGCAACCACGGCTTGGAAATTATATCCCAAGTCTGTATAGAGATTTAGATAGAGCAATGAATATTGATGGTATTTGGGTGTACGTAATTGTTTGAGCATATTGACCTGTTTTGTGGTTATCGAAGGGTTAGAGATCTAAAAGCTATTTAGATACGTCATTTCATATGAAGGATTAGGTTTATACTTATAAAAAGAAATATAATCACCTGTCTACTGGTGGTAGGTCTCTCATATGTGAGACTCCGCCTGGGTAGGTATCACCGCAATATTTATTTCTACCGCCAAGCAGCAGTGTGTAGTCAGTGTTGTGTTTTGGTTTGAAGGACATTATAGCCAGTGTAACTACTGGACATAATGAGACTTAACATCTCATGTCTCAGGATGGCGAGCGCGGTGGAATACCAAACAATACTTTGTAATTCATGGTGTTGGATGGTGTTTCTACTGTTTATGGACGGCCGTATCGCTTACCGTCAGGCGGACGGCAAGCTCGTCTCGTCATTAAATACAATAAAAAAAAAGATAACTATGTTTCAAATAAGTCTTGTTATATGAAATAAATAGCCTACATTTCGTTTACTTAGAACAAATTTGTGTTCACCTTTAACCCATCAAGTAAATACTCAGTCCAAGCCCCATCCATCGCTTGCTCTTCCAGCACCAGTAAATCCTTGACATTTAGCATGACCTATCGGGCCACTGATCTCTATAAACGTTTGCCATCTTGAGTCACTGTGTCGTGACTGCGTCGAGGCGACGCGCCGGCGACTTCAAGAGAACATAGCTTTTGATATGGCATGGTCAATATATTGGGTGGAATTTAGGGATTGAAGAGTTTGCAAATTTTATCAGATCAGAGATATATCTTGCCTCATTGGTCTAGTTTCATAGGAGGTTCTGAGTTTGCTTGCATTTGGTATAGATTTTCTGAAACTTCCGCCTGGATTCCGCATCCTTGATAATGGCTGGTGAAAGAAAAATGAACTTTATGGAAATGCTTGTGAGTTCAAATCTATCCTACAATTTGATCTATAGTATTTGCGACATGTACGAAGCTCGGGTTGAGTAGGTGCTCAACTAGCATAAATCACTTGACGCCGGCGATGCAGCTCGCTGCGTACGCGCTTCGCTTGGACGTTACGTGAATAAACAACCTTATGACATATGCGGTTATAATGAAGGTGGATAGGGATGGTATTATTTTTATGATGTTTTTATATCGATATGTCATTTAAAGATAGGTAATGGTTAAAATTGTATGCCTTTTTAACAATCATATGACAGTAATGTAAGTTTGAATGATTATTTCAAAATTAGTCAACACTAATCCACCCCATTTTACAGGGTATAAGAGTGTTATTGTTTAGTCTGTATGCAATAAAATGTCTAAGTGTTGCCTATTTAAAGGACTTCAGTTGTAAAATCTGAGTTGTCTATTTCTAGATATTTTTAGTAATTTGTAATTTAGCTCGAGTTTTTGAGTATGGAGCGATATAGGCGCCATATGCCTCTTTGGAGCGGAAATAAAGTTCCCGTATTGCTGAGGATGCACATGTTACGCCTCTGCCTGACACTTTAAAAATAAAAACCAATGAAATAAAAAATCGATGATAACTTGTTACGTATTTCAAAACCATTTTTTTTTAATCTTTATACGGTTTGCACAGCCCTATCGAGTTGTGAAGTGACGTTCAGTGGTAGCACTTTGCGACCTCGCATTCTCGTAATGAAGACATATTGTTGAACCTCGTCGTTCGTGTTGCATTGACAGTCATTATTGGTGACTTATGGGACAGTATGAATGATTGTGTGCAATTTATATGTGATAAAAATGTGAACGAAATGTATACGAATAATTTAATTGATATCATTTCATTGTTTGGCATATTCTCGACCTATGTTTTTTTTATATTTTCACTTATTAAGTACTAGTGCATGGAGTCAGATTATGGATATGTCGTTAGTTATTTTCAATCTTTTGAAAAATAAATATATTTTACATTCAATCAAACGTATGCTTAATTAGCATAGTATTGTAGACTTTCTCTCCAAAGGAATTGATCTCACCAAGCAATTTTGGAAGTCTCGAAGCCTCAAACGCACTTTGTAGTTATCTCGTGTTTATCTAACATGAATTAAACCCATAGATGCATATCCAATTCCAAGTTGCTATGTCGGCAAGGATGCACGACGCTGAGCATCATGGCTGACAGGAAGCGGGCAGGTGCGTCGGCCGACGGCGGCGCGCGCGCAGCCAACCGGCACCCGCTGCCCCGCCGCGCCGGGCCCTATCTAACGCTCTTTGTTTTCACCTAAATGTTGCTTAGGTTCCTTGTATATGATATTAGATAAACGTTACCACGAAAGAATAATTTTTTGAAAATGAAATTTGTAATTTTTTTATGCTAAGTTTTTCTGTAAATCTAGCCGAGTATAGAGTCTAGCTATTGTGTGTAGAGTTATGCTTATTTCCTAGCTTCGCTGTTGGTCTGTTAAGCTTAAATTATTTGCTAATTAATGGCTTAAGACTTTCCTCCGCAGCACTGGTCTAATGCTTGTTAGCATTTACAAAATTCTTACCAACTATTTACAATGTTCTGCACCGGTCTTACAATAACAACTCGTATAGATTCAATATGATTCGTTTCATATTACCATATTATTCTTTATTCACACACATTGAATGTTATTTTTATGATCTATTCACAACCATTTAATTGGTTTCAATTTAATTCTTATAGTGAACATGCGTTCCGTATTAGGCATCAATTAATATGTCTATTAAATTTATTGTTACTGCGATGGACTGTAATACTTAGATTTATGTTTCCTCAATTGTCTTTACAGGCTTTGATGACCTTTGTTGCTGTTTTTCAATTTTGGATCTTATGTCTATAAAAATCAGCTCTATAATATATACTCTCATTCATGCGCAGGGGCCTCTTCTATTGAGAAGGTGCCTTAGTTCACCACACGGCAATGCGGGTTAGTTTTCTAACATCTGAAATCAATCACATTTCGTCTCAAGCTAAATTCTAACCCCGTTATTCATACACGTTTTATTGAGATACAACAATATTAGCCAATCACAACGGCCCTATGTCTACGCATTGCGAAGGCTGCCATACCGTTAGCACTGAGAAACTGACTTGTTATCACCGCTTTGCTCCGTCCTTAGATAAAAAACGTCTATGAATACGGGAGTGATTCATTAAATCAATCATGGTTTCAAACTGTTGCTATGCTAACAACGTTAGGGCAAGTTTGCAACACAGTGCAAAATACATATCTAAGATTTCTCTCACACATGATAGTGCTAATAAAGTGTAAACACAAAGCGGCAGGAGATCCGCACTGAGGAGGAAAGTGTGCGTTCCGTGCTGATAACTCGGGCGCGTCCGACGCGAAAGCAAAGGGCGCGAGAAAGCCACGGGCCATGATCTTAGCGTCATACCGTAGGTTCGTAGGTACAGGTCAGATTTCAATCGTCTCAAACCCTTAGAATTGATGGGAAAAATAACCGACGTTTTCTATAAACGATTCCAATCGCTTTTTTCGATCTATGTTAAAATTAGACCAATCAGAACAATGTTTTTGACATGCTTATAAATGAGTTTCGTGATTGGTTCATTCTCGGAATCGGATCGAAGATAAGATTGAGATCCTTTATTGAAAACAGTATGACATTCAAAAGATTGGATTGGTTATGCTGTCTAGTAGGGTCGACATGGCTTTTTCATGCTATACCAGCATTTCAGCATAGCGTATTATAAGTCTATGCGTTGACGCCGTTTTATATATCTTTGTCTCTATGAATATTTGGCTCGTCCAGGTTTAAATTGTCTCACAGAAAAGCATTGTCTACAGATAGTGAATAATTTCACTTGACTGAATGAATTCCAAGTCAAGATTGCATGCTGTTGCTCTGGCTTACAGCACATCTGCAGTTGATCTTATACCATAATTATCGAAATCAAGGAGAGGCGAAACTATTCGTAAAATCAAATCTGAGTATATGTATTTTCTTTTAACAGGCAAAATAAAAATGTGGTAAACGTTTAAACTCTTAACGTATTACGTCATATGGTGCTTGCGAAGAAATTCTCGCTGAATTTATAATGTCCCCGACGCAGGAATGTGAGCGGTCAAACCTGTCGTCTTGCACAAAACAGTATCTGTCGTCGAACCCACGCCCGCCGGCGACAGGGTTCGTAAACCACTGAGCCATGGGTTCTGGAGGTAGTTTTAATAAAAATTGTGAGAAAATATAGAATCGCAGAATGAACTGGTTTAGGAGTTTGATTTAATAATGTGGAAAGGAGAGTTTGGTGACAAAGCTCAGATCATCTTCAACCGCAGTTTTTTTATAAGACAGTGGTAAAATTGCAGACAAGCTAGCTGGTCAGCATGAATTGTAACCTAAAGACGAAATTTGTATTTAATTGGAGTATATTTGTTAAGCTATTTTTTACCCGTATAATGAAAGCATTTAAATGCAAAACCAACGAAATGTTAAGAATGTTTGCAATAATGTTTAATGTCCTTTGATAAACATACTCGTTCCAAAAGTTAACGGAGCATGTTGCTTAGTTCGCGCGGGACGTTTGTCTACGTCGAATCTTAACGTGTTCCAAGAAGTCGATGTACGGCTTTAACTTTATTGACTACTGTCTAGTTTTGTGTGTTCCGATTTTATTTTGCATTGACTACTGTCCTGGACCAACACCGAGGCTATATTTTTTCCCGGTTATTTGTTCCCATCTATAGGTATACGTATTGCAAAACAAAGTCCCTTTTTCTGTCTGTCTGTACGTTATTGATTCTCTCTAAGTCTACTGCACAGATTTTTATGAAATTTGGTGTGGAGACAGTTTAAGACCCTGGGAAGGTGAAAGGCTACTTTGTATCCTGGGAAAATACATAGCGGGACTTTTATCGCGGAAAAGTCGTTCACGCGGGCGAAGCCACGAACAAAAACTAGTAGGAAATAATATATTTTTATCTGATTTTTAAAATAGATGCCGCTAAACAGTGTTTGAAGGACCTTTGTAGCGAGAAAGATTTTTACACGGAGAGGAAGCCGCATGAAATATAGTCTAATATATTTTATGTTAATAGCAGGATGCCCCACCCAAGTGAAATGTATGCAGGTTATGCGAAAATATTTTATATGATTTTCTGTTGAATGTTCTGTTGGTATATTTTAGGCTAACCGTTATGAATATAGAAATGTGAATGCAATAAAAAAGGATGTCTAAAGTTAATATTCAAATTTCTTTTGTGTCGTCATTCTGGCCCGGACACAATTTATAATGAAACAGTAGTTGGAACTAGAATTTGTGAAAAGACTTGCCACATTACATTTTGGAGTTATAACTTCCACGAAATGTAATAAATCTGGTTCTGCTTCGGTGTATCTCTTCAAGGATGTTAACCTTTGAACCTTTATTATTAAACATCGTATATTTTAAAACGAATTATAGATTTTACGTTTAGTATTTTAAAAACTAGAATCACCGTCACATCTCATACTATGTAATTATGTATACAAACAAAAAAATTACAACTAAAAATTAATTGCTTATGTTACTCACATTCTTTTAAATGTTTATAAACTATATCAAGCAAAAAGATTTATTAGAAAAATAAAAATATCGCAATTTTTATATTCCCAAGTACCAGGACATCATAAATAACCAGCAGTGTTCGTACCGTATGCTCGACCGTTACACACTATATACGGCGCTCGGATGATATGCGTTCTACATAAGGCGTTCCGATAGTGACACTGGTTATAACGCTCTTAGAAAATCTCCAATGAAGTCATCGGTAACTGTAAATGCAGAGCGAAGGGATCGACGAGAAACGTATGAAGCAGTTATTGTAAAAAAATGCGTTTTTGTTTTGGTTCTCTATACAATAGATTGATCGGAAAGATATAAAATTTATTAAGGTAATTTATCGACCGATTAGTCCTTCAATTACAAATGAACGCGCTGTTATTTTTTTATTATGTTCTATATTTAAATACTCTTGTATTAATTTAAACCACAAATACGTGCTTTCATAAATATGCCAATAGATGGTGTTGTATAAAAACGATAAAATACTGAGTTGCGATGTCAAGATTCTCCTAGCAATGTATTTAAGGTTTCAAGTTCCTGAAAGAACAGCTCTTTATCATCGATAAGTTTTAGTTTAATACGCTTGTGGATGTTTTGAGGACATTAAACATTATTAAATAGATTAAAAATTCTTGCTACAGCAAGATTACTAAGCGTTACATAGTTGGCTAAAGTGCAACTAAATATAAATTTGACTAACGGACGATACATGTCTCGGCGGTCGGCTGATGTATGCCGGCCTGTTGCAACTGTATGGTATAGGGATCGATTCAGGAACACAGTTTGTCGGTAAGAACCATGATGAGTTGTTTTTTATTTCTTGAATAAGCAGGAGAACGGTTAATTGGATCCCCGATGTTAAATAAACTTCAACCTGCCAGCCCTGCCGCGGAGGAATGAGCTAAAATTAGGAAAGGATAAGGGATTCTATGGCCTATCAGATATTTTTCCATATGGAAAGTGGGCGGTATCCATTCTAATTAATTTATCTTGCTAATCCATACAGAATTAAAGCCATCCGATTATAGATCCTTACAAATTAATTTTGATTTAAAACCTAGCGTGGGTATCGATATGTCTCCTCGTCACGAAACTCGATAATAAATCAAGGACGGAACAATCTACATTTAATTTGCTTAATTTTTTCAACACCCACATTTGATGTTTTTTTATGTTTTTCTTTTATTTATGATCCATTCTTTGCGATAATTGTAATGTTGCTCGCCATATAAGTTTCGGGTGGAAGACCTCTGTGAATGATATCATTGCATTGGTGATCATTCTTTGTCTTATTTTTGGTACTAGATTTTTCTTTGCGTAGACATTTTTATTCCTAAGGCAAAATTTTATTCATCGTTCCTGGATATTACATTGTATAGATATCGAGTCAGTAGGATCTAAATTGGTATCAGCTGAATTTCTATCCTGTGTTTACGAAAAGTTAACTTTAGTCGTGTTCTGATTATCGCCTATACCGTATAATTTGACTGCCTTGGTGGCGTAGTTGTACTGCATGCGCGGTACGGTAGCGCTCTGAAGTCTTGGGTTCGAATCCCGGGTCGGGCAGATTGATATTTGGGTTTTTCTGTTCGGTATCGGCCCAAAGTCAGGAATTTGTGCCAGATATGACAATATGCTCGCCCCCTATCACATCATGGGACGGAACACACTTGGCGAAAAGTGGGTGCCCTGGTTGCGCCTCAGCATATGCCTTCGGGAATAAATGCATGATTGTTTTTTTATTACTTTATTTAATACCAAAATTCCTAACAAATTTTACTTCAAACTATATTTTGTCAATGTTCTCATTTTTGTATTCTAATTGACTCAAGGATTTGTAAGTCGGCCAGCTGAAGTTCTCGCGGCACATTTTCCTCAAACCGTTGCGTTGATAAGCCGAACAATCGGACAATTCTTCGCGAGACAATGTCGGTTCCCAGAGTATCAGATCGGCTGTGCAGTGCACGACTTTGCTCTTTCATTGCTTAGCAGTTTATGGCGCCTTGGTACTAGACAATCGACGATTCAGTGATAATGTTATTTATTATCATGATGGACGGAAGTTTATAAATTACGAGTAAAAGTTGTGGGTGAGATTGATGCAGGTAATGTAAAAGATGATTTGGGGACAAGGTATTTTTTTACATGCAAGACAAAGTGACCTCTCTGCACCTGATGGCATGTGGGTCCAATAGAATGTCGACTGAAGAGAGATGATTACCTCTCGGCAGTTGACACAATTATGCCGGCCTGTTAAAACCAGATATACACAGGCTGATCCCAGAACGCGACACACTTACGTGGCCCATTATGGCGGGTTTAAACACCTTGTGTACGGTGGTCGCTATTTGGGTGGATATAAAATATATCCTACCACCAGCAAAATCAATTGATATCTACGATAATTTGAACGTATGGACTTTTGGATGTATATTCTGTCTTAATTTTTAGTATTTAGGTCAAACATACATATTTAGTGACTGTTCGTGACTCTCGAATTGTTAAATGCTCAAGAAATAAATTGTTCTATACAGATAAATAATATTATTGCCACGTTAAGTTAGTAATGGAGAGTTTTATTACCTTCATATCAATTGTTGTAATTATGCTGACTTAAAATTTGATGTTATACTCTTGGAGAATGATCTTTTAATACTAAGTTAGTGAAGAAGGACCTTCAAAATACAAATTTTAAATGAATATATATTTTTTTATTTAATGAAAATTATTTAACAAATTACAAAATTCTTTTGGTTTTTTATCGATCTTCGTGTTCGCTCGAGACGCAGTTTAAAAAATACTATAATATAAAAATAATAATACTTCTGTAAGACTCCTATTCGAATCTTAAATGAATAGGTATCAAAATAAAATGTATTTCTAAAAACTTTCAAATGTAAATAAAAAACAAAACGCTGCAGTGGATCTTACAATCCTTAACCAGGTCAATCACAACTCTAGTTTCCCAGATGGTATAAACTAACGAAATCCATTAGATGAGTACGCCGTGGTAATGGCACAGTCGTGGATGCTCGTTCGTGCACCACAGCCTTCGTAATGATCACGACTCGCAACCTTTGTGTCGACGATGGTGTGAAAATTGGACCACCAACGGTTTTCGAGATTGGTTGGGTGCGCGGGCGCAGTTGGTTGTTGTTTTGGATTTTATTGGTTTGATTTGATTTTGATTTGACAATGAACATTTAAATGTAAATTTGGTTTGATGCAATGTGTGGTTAATCTATTTCGGTTAATTAGAACTGAAGTATTCTAATTTTAAAAATATTGTAGCTTGTGTACTAATTATTTATTACTTTAAGGCTTAATATTTATTATTGTATTTAGAATGTCGAGCAGTGTCAAATGATGCATTATAATTCACTTCTAGATAACGTTACTAATGTTTCTGATAGTATACCATCAGACGAAAGACTTGTTCCACTCTTTTTTAAGAAGTATTAAACATGCTATTCAGTCATAAATCATGATCCATTTCTCAGCCCTTTATCCACAAGGGTCAAAACAAGATCAGTAATAGCATTCTTCAACTCTCAATTGGTTTATTTCGGTTGAAGTGCAGTCGATGAACTATCGATACGTTTGTTTAACAAAGCTTGTGGTTGCGCCCACGCATGTTTTGCCTCAGCATTTTCTTTGTGCGTCTGATTTTGCATATTGTGGTTAGGTCTTGGAATTGTTTGCAGTTTAGTTCTGTGAATTGATATTAAATGAATAAATACTGTTGTATGTGTCTCCTTTAGAATTATTTATATACTTACTGGAAGATAATCCCATTCACAACCATACTTCTTATTTTAATACCAATTTGATTTCTAGAAAAAACTGATACCAAAATTGATTAAAACTATTTTTGGGATTTTATCGCGGTTTCTTATATTATAATTTTCTCCCTACGTTTCGAAGCCTTTGCAGCCTTCATAGTCATGGAGTAGACCAAGGTCTCGGTCATCCGAAAAGTCAAAGATACATATTTTTTTTAATATATACTTTTGTGGTCCGCTCTACGCTTAAAGAACTCACAGTGTCCCGAAGCCTGGCAGCCGGTCTTTTGGGTTTGTGTGATAACAATGCTTTAATCATTCATCCTAACTGCCGGGCCTTGTTACGTTCACCATATCAGTCGTTGTCAATCTCCAAAAGGCTTCAAATTCGTATTAACCTAAGGTCCTTGTCACCTCGGTTCATTGATAATCCGCGAGTGCGAATGGACGTGGTGTTAGGCAACCGTTCGTGTCTCCTCGCCGATGTGGCCAAGGTCGTGTTTACATTATGCCATATACAATGATAATATGGTGAGGAATGTCTATTTTCTGTTGTATGCATTGCGCAAGCGTTGCTCTGTTTTGATTGCTCCCCACCGGAAGACTTTCCGGAATATAAACCTCTACTTCTCCGGGATAAACGTTGCCTTCTTGATTCAAAAGCAGTTTATGTGTAATTATTGTTAGTTCTATTATAGAAGTTTCATTTAGTCTTTGTTTCACTGCGTACGTGTGCTCCCGATATTCGTAAAAACGAATGTATATACTTGTGGGTAATGTAGTTAGTTATACATCTCCGATATTTATGTACTCATATTGTTATCAAATTTATTGGACGTTTTTTTATCGCTTATAAATAAAATAAAATATATGCTCAATTTCATCCTTCTCATTAACATTATCAAAAACTTCTTTGTTACCTTCAGAAACTTTCTCATATCGAATCCTTCTTAGTTGAATTTCGGCCACGTGGCCAATCTCAATGGAGATCAGTCACGCAGGAGATATATATTATAGTGCGCAAGTGTGTGCGCAATACACAAGCACTCTTTGTTCCTTCACTCTCATAGTTCGGTGAGACGGCAATCCGACATGACCGGAGAGAGATCAGACGCAGGACCAACGGCTTTACGTGCCTTCCGATGCTCGTGAGTGCACACCGCCAAACTTTCACATATATTAGTATATAATGTAAGATTTTTATATCGTTAATAATCCGTGGTGATAAAATGAAGCGCAGTAAAGACTTAAATAAAAAAGTTTAATATCCGCTTTCAATACCCTCTATTACTAAACATCGCGGCGATTACGAATGCCAGCACAAAAAGTGCAATGAATCACCAGATTCGTATCTACGATAAAAACTATCATAATCTTGTACGCAAATAGGAATGCCGAGAGATTCACAATGGGCTATTATGGATGATAATTCTTTTGTTGTAAAAAAAAGTAGACTATATTCGTAGCGATGGTACCGGAATTCCGGGAATTTTCGTCCGGAATATTTTACCGGTGTTGAGTTTTGTCAAAATATTTGACCAATTTTTTAACATTTTGTATTAACAAATAATTTTCGTAGAAGAACGTCAAATATGATAAGACGTTCCGGTAATATTGTTTTCCGGTCATTGACCTTATCGGTATTTTTGTCTAGAACAGGTATTATGGCACGTTATAGGATATGTAATTAGCACTAATGGTAGTAATCATTGTGTTTATCTTCTCCCATTAACCTAAATCTTTAGTAATGGTTTGCATATTTCTTTTACGACTCATCTTTACTTGGCAAACGTAGTTTGAAGTATAAAAAATGTAAGCATTCAATAATATGCATTGTTTCTGTTTATATCCCAGACAGGCCGGCATTATTCTAGCGATTATAATTTGTCGACGGTCGCCTATTTGGACGAGGCTGTACCTGCCATTATGTCTAGTGTAAATACTTCGCCGACATAATAAAAAATTACATGTCTTTGTTTCGAATTTTATTTTGAATTGGTAACCCCGAATTATGACAGCCTGTGAAAGATTCATACCATATTTCACACACTGTGTCCATCATAACCGGAGACACTCGTCAAACGTTTCTTCACAAACAACGGCTCAACTTACACTGGACGAAACGTTACGCATCGCTTAAAGCCGGACTCTTCTATTTTTTAAAGCACGTCCGAAACCGCAAAACCGCAGCGCAATCTTTCATTTACCGTTACCGATACTAGGTTTTCTTTTTAAATCAAAATGGATAGTGTTTTTTCAACGGCATTTGTAAATTTGTATTTGTGACTAGCGTAGCGTGACCGTTTCATTAACTTGATGGTCAATAAGACGATGTTGGATGTTCGCTTCCATTGATATTTTCTGAATGTGGTACGTGTATTTGTATTATATTCAAAAATGGAACGGTATTTAAAAATGGAATGATATTTTTTTATGAAGAGACAATGAAGAGAGCAAAGAAGGTTATAATTTAAATTCTTGTAATATATTTATAGTATCTGCAGGTGGTTTAATTCTTAAAATTCTTAGAATTTGACCCGTTCTGAATTTAAATGTATGTAGGTATTACGTACGACAAATACATTGTCTTCTTGAAGTGTTTTTGCCGCGGAAATCGTCAATATATTTGAACACAATAATGCTCGAAAAATATGAACAAAAAGCAACTTTAAATTTACTATTTCAACGTAAAATATTCATGCATCATGAATCCTAAATAATTTATTTTGTTCTACAGCTGCAAGTTAAGGTTTTTAGGTTAACAAAAAATTTATTACGTGAGTAGTTGAATCAGTGCGAGATGACTTAACGTTCATTAATTGCTCTTTTGATGAGGATTATAAATAAAATACTACAGAGATGTTACAAGAATGTTACACTCAACAATAATTGTTTCGATACCAAATAGTTTTAGCCCGAATATTATTTATTCCGTCTTTCCTATTTATATAACACTTGATGATGCTCCCGACGTGGGCTACATGAAAACCTTCCTCGGTGTTAAAAGTCCATCAACTTTTCTGAGATACAAAGATCCGTTAAAACAAGCGATAATTCACAAAGAATACACACATAACTTTAGAAAAGTCAGAGGTGCGTGCCCTTGAATTTTGAATCTGCGGACATTCGTCTCACCAGTCTGTTCCACTAACTAGGCTATCGCCGCCAGCTATTAAGTCAATATATTTTGTGCAAAATTTCGCATAGAACAGTATCTTATCTGAGATGATCGAGAGGTTTATCTGTTTCAAAGATGACGTCATCATGCGCGATGAAGGTAAACGCGCAAAAAGTTATAATTCAATGTCAAATTATTACGTATATTTTAATGCACGCGTTTACCTTTGTAATTAAAAGTTCGTAATGATTATCATTTCGATGACCTGATGGAGGGCGCTTCTATATAATATTTAGAGGGAACCTGTGTTCGGCAGTGGACGTCAGAATGCCGATTATAATGAATATAAATAAACTCTTGTTTGTATCCGACTGTTTGCTGGTGGTAGGATATATTTTATATCCGCCCCGATAGCGACCACCGTACAGAAGATGTTAAAACCCGCCATAGTGGCCCACGTAAGGGTGACGCTCCGGGATCAGCCTGTGTGTATGTGGTTCCAACAGGCCAGAATCATTGTGTCGAATGCCTGGGGTTATCATCTCTCGTCAATCGGTAATCTATTGGACTCCAATCCGCTTATCCTCAGGTGCAATGGTAACCTCATACATTTCAATGTGTAGTTAAAACCATGAGGTATACACATTTGTATGACTAGAGCTGCGACAAATATCCCCCCGCGCATTTTTTATTATTTATTTCTTTGAATGATGAGACGAGCTTGCCCTTCGCCGGATGGTAAGTGATACGACCGCCCATAAAAATAGAAACACCATCCAACACCTTCAATTACAAAGTATTGTTTGGTATTCCACCGCGCTTGTCATCCTGAGACATGAGTAGTTACACTGGTTACAATGTCCTTCAAACCGGAACACACCAGTAACTACACACTGCTGCTTGGCGACAGAAATAGACATTCCGATGGTACCTACCCAGGTGGACTTACGCATATGAGACTTACCACCACTGAACGCATGGGCGTGTATTCGGTGTGGAGACCGAGACACCAATACAGTCCATAACTAGTAAATAATTTTCTTCATAAGCATTACAAGTTGAGCCTTTAAGCGAGGACCCTGACACGGTTCGCATGACATCACCATCGCGCCCACGTCTTGACTCTTTGGCAATGAATAAGTATTGATTTCTTTCTTTGTTTTTGGAGGTTTTCTTTAAATATTAATAATTATTTTTCTGAAAAGATTGAAGATGTTTTGATTGCTAAAATGGCTACCGTATGTTGATTAGTTTGCCGTAAAACAAAATCAACATTATTAAAGGCTGTATTAGTTGTCAGCACTAACTGTATTATTATTGATCTAGTTAAAATGGAATGTCCAAACAAAGGATCTCCGTCTCTTAATGTCGGTTTATAATGATATGCCGACTGCTTCGGTGGCGTAGTAATATTACGGTAGGACTGCAGTGCTAAGGTCTCGGGTTCGATTCCCGGGTCGGGCAGTTACGTTAGGTTTTTCTAGTCAGTATCAGCCTGGAGTCTGCCCCCTATCAAATGACAAAGAAAATGAAAAGTAAACGCACTAGTTGCGTCTCTGTCTACCCCTTTGAAGACAGAAGGCGTGTATGTTTGTTGTTTTGAAATGCAATTTACCGTCAAAGTCTATTATTTAGATAATAACATCAAACTTCCGTAATTAACGGAATTACGTATGGTAACTATAAAAACCCACCAGCGTATGTAAATGTAACATGAAAGTACAATTATCGTGGCCAATCATCGGTGTCCGACGAAACAATCGGTCCATGAAAATATACTTTTCCAACACTTTCACTAGCTTTTATAAGTTGATCGATATCTTAAACATGCATGGGATTTTGTTGTTTATTATAATTGCATTAGAGACTAGCGGCTCGGTCGCGTGAAATAGTTTATTCGGTATTAAAGTACTGCTTTATATTTTCTCGGGATAAAAAGTTTTTTTTTATGTTCTAGGCCACGGTAAAGTGACCCAACTGCAACTGATAAGTGGAGCGTAGTCCAATAGAATGTTGACTGACGAGAGATGATTACCCCTCGACAGTCGACACAATTATGCCGGCCTGTTGAAACTGGATTTACACAGGATGATCGCTGAACGCGTCACACTTACGTGGGCCATTATGGCGGGTTTTAACAACTTGTGTACGGTAGTCGCTATCCGGGCGGATATGAAATATTTCCTACCACTAGCAACCTATAGCACTTAGGAGTTATGATTCTAATCATAAGCTAATATAATTAAGTAATAATTAAATATTCTCATGTACCTTGACTTATCGTAAGTGCAACTATATTAGTCTATGTGATGAATAAAGCATTTTTTATTTTTTTGTTATTTTTATCTATAAGCGAAAGTATTTTCATAATCGGTTTATTAGTTTCTGAGATTAGTGCGTTTGAACAAACAAACTCTACAGCTTTATGTATTAGTACAGATTTATTTTGCTGTGTAATAGGCAATTCCCAGTGTAAAAGCTTAGATATAAAGAATATTCCAACTCGCATCATTACTCCCAAAGTTAAACGCATTCGAAAAAATAAAAACTATCTAGATTATTTTAATGATAATAAGTAAACGTCACCTGAATAAATATGTTTAAATGAGGCATCGTAATCTTAATACTATAATAACATCTGGCGACAAATGTCTTAAGTTTATGTTCATTACCATTACACCTATGTTACTAAGCTATAATTATTTGCATCACAATGATTCCGTTGTTGCTTTTATATATTTCTGTAATTGTATTAACATCGTGAGGAAACCTGCATACCTGACAAGTTCTTTATAGGAATTTTGGGGGTGCGTGAAGTATGCCATCCCGCGCTAGGCCAGCGTGGTGGACTAAGGCCTAATCTCTCTCAGTAGTAGAGGAGGCCCGTGTGCAGCAGTGGGACAGTATATAATATAGGGCTGCAGTAGTGAAGCGTGAAATTTTCCGAAAGGAAACTCGACAAACATATACATAGGTACTAAAATGCGAAAATGCGGTTTAAATCGTTCCAATGATAATTAAATTTTCCATAAATTATAAAAGGGAGAGGGAGCAGACCCGTGCCCAACAGTGGGACAGTATATAATACAGGGCTGATATTATTATTATAAAAGGGAAGCCGGCAGAAGTGAGTTATATAGACCTATAACTCACTTCTGCCGGCCCATATATCTAAGACCTATCTCTTCTTCTTGGTCGTGTTCTTCATTATTGTAGGCCGTGTCCCTGAAAAGCCTTCGTGGTTGTATGTATAAGATCTTTCCATTTTGTTCGATTTTCGGCTTCTTTTAAGCCAGTCGCGACAGATTATATTATATAATCTTTTTAATTTTGTATCATATCCCACTAACTCTTGGAAAATAAAACGTTATTTAATTATAGTTGAGCTGTAAACTCGGTCGTGTTGCTCTGAAACTAATTCGAACCGATCAAATTGATTAGCCGTGCGGTGCAATGAACTACCAATCCGTAATAACCTATGAGTAATCTCTTCTTCTTATACATCTAGATGCTCAGTATCCGGCTCATATTTAGTATTATTAAATGTGATTACAATGTTCTTTTACGATAATTTAGAGGGACTGAAATAAGGAGTTTCATATATTGGTTGTGTGTCGAATGTTGCTGTTTTTGTAGACTTTTTTAATTGCACAGGGCTTTAAACTAATAAGTTGATTTGTTTGGTAACGCGGCTGCTCATAAACGTATAATATAGTCACGGAGGCCTATTCCGTCAACAGAGGCAAATTCGTCTTTTTTTATAACTACTGGCCTACTAATCGAAGTATAGTTTTGACAGCTATATAGGCCAATAAAGAAAATAAGAAGAAGAAATAAAGAAGTTTATTGTTGGAACAAAGATAAAAAATTAAAAACACAAAATCCTAGATAACATAAACCTATGTAATATGTACATAATATGTAAAATAAAAGGTTTTTTACTCTCTTACGGCTATCAAAGCTGTCATTCGAATAGTATGCCTGCAATTGCAATAAGACGGATTAACACCGGTAGACGGAATTGGACCTTATGATATACCAGAAGTATTCAGCTTACGGAAGAAATTGTTACTAAATATATTTTAGTATCGAATTGTTATTTATTATTTAGATATCAAAACTGGTAAAAATTACATATAACATGGAATAACTAATCTTAAATAAAGGTTAATTTGAGCTCCATTCGTATTTATTATGGATGTTTCAAATATTTCATAGTCTTGAATTGCAACCAGATGATGTCATGAAGTACACGATGAACTATTAAATACTTGCGCCCGACATGATCTATTTCCTCGTAGTGATTGGCTATAATAAACCCTGGATAGGGGCCAACGTGCGGTGCATCGTGACCTGAGCCCGTCTTCGACTTTCACTGATATTGCAACAGTTCATGACGTTCATGTGTAGGCTTTGGGTTTTTGATTCGGTTTTGATGATATTGTGTTGTGCTAATGTGGGTTTTTGGGTTTTACTTGGATTAAAATATATTTATTTAGAAGCTATTACAGCTAAATTTAAACTCGATATCAAAAGAGGGTTATGTTACTCTGCTATAAAAACGATATCAGCAAAAATTCGAATCTATAGTTATTATAAATAGTTATTATAAAACAAAGTCCTCTTCTCTGTCTATCTGTATGTTATCGATTTTCTCAAAATCTACTCAACGGATTTTTATGAAATTTGGTATGGAGACAGTTTTAGACCCTGGGAAGGTTATAGGCCACCTTATATCCCGGGAAAATTTACACCGGGACTTTTATCCCGGAAAACTTTACACGGACGAAGCTCGAGCAAAAGCTATTTTTATACAATTTACTTATATTTATTGTCTTTGTCCGTTAGATATCAGACATAGTGGTGGGTCAGGAAGCCAACGTCACCGCACGCGAGGCGCTGCTCAGCTGGGCGCGTCGCTCTACAGCTAAATACCCAGGAGTGAGGGTCACAGACTTCACGTCGTCGTGGCGCGACGGGCTGGCCTTCAACGCGCTCATACACAGGAACCGTCCTGATCTGATTGACTGGCGTAATATCAGGTGAGTGATATTAGCTTAAAAAATAAAACATTATTTCATGTAAAATAAATTGGCTAACTGTATGTAATTTTAGAGAATACATTTTTTTATGTACCAAATCAGGGGTGGCGAATGATTATTGGTTAATTTGCCTTAATTAAAAAAAACCTAACTATCCAACTATCAGAGTGATCCTTTTTAGCGACCTTTCTTCCCAACAAAGTTTTTGGTTGGAATATTATACGCGTGCCCGAATTATTTTGTCTGGTTCCGCCATTCGTACGCGTGCCAATGGTTCGCCATCCTTGTACTAGACATTAATATTTTGGTGAAATCTTTCGATTTTGCTAAACATTTTTTGCATTTAATTTATCCTTTCCTATTTAATAAGTAATAAGTAGGTAATTTTGGTGTGACGTAACATTAATGTAAGTATATTTCCTTCAGATCAAGACAAGTCCGTGAGCGCTTGGAGACAGCTTTCCACGTGGTTGAGAAGGAGTATGGAGTTACTAGACTATTGGACCCTGAAGGTGAGTTCTTCTTGGCATAACATCACGCTTTATGGGGTAGACAGAAGTGTAATACGGCCACATTTCGCCAGCTATCATGAGGTAAATTTTGGGTAGGTATGGATAATCAAATCCGGCACTATATTGCAGTATTTTTTCTGAAGTCACGAACTAGCCACCGTCGCTTTACTGCGCGTGATTTGCGCCAATTAATTCTAATTGTTATTAAAGAGATGAGTTAGACTGATTGTAGCTGGAACTACATTCCAGATTTCGTAAGCAACTGCCGGTTTAGATAATCACGGTATTTCTTCACGACTGCAACGATAAACAGTAGTTATACAAATTTAACACACTGTTAAGTAAGGTTAGAAGGCCTTATTCCGTCAATAGGAGCGAATCCGTCTTTTTTTCTTTACGGGAGTTCTATTCAAAGGTCAGCTTCTGTACCCGTTTAGGTTCGAGAGTCAAAAACCATCAGCAAAGTTGCTTGATGTAAGGCGACCTTACGAGAATATCCTCACACCCATCACTAAAACTCCAGTAAGCCAGGATCGGCAGCGCGCATGATCCTGAGCGGTGAAGTTCGCGGAGTTTTGGGGAACCTTGGGATTCTTATATCTGTCGTTTTGTTGCAAATAGAACGTGAACCAAAAGAAAATAATACAAAAAACTGTGCCCTCTCCAATTCCTATACCTGTATCTTAAAAATTACAAATATTCACACAAATGGCTCATAGATGTATTGAAACCCATTGTTAAGATTAAGTCTATATAACATCGCATTAGTATTAACTGTCATGGTGTTATAATTAGTATAAAAAACACATACAACTCTATCAAACCTTTCAGATATGATTCAATTGTAATTAAGATTCAAGCCATACGAATTAGATTTGCATAAACCCATTCTGTGACGTCACAAAGGACGCCATCAACTATGCCATAAGAAAATGTGACACAGAAGGACGGAACAGTTGACGCTTTGGAAAACCCGCGATATATCTGTCTCGGTTAGTTATGTGGTGTGTTGGGTTTGTTGGAGCAGGACGGCGTGAGACGTGTGTTGAATTTGGAATGGAATGACAAACTGATTGATACGTTGTCTTTAAAATTGTTGTATTAATTAGTGGACTTATTAGGATGTTTATTATGGTAGTAAATCACACGCCCCTTTTTGTTAATCTCTTGTATGTAAATGTAATTGTAGGTATAGATTTATTATACATAAATAAAATATTCAGGGAAGTCAGATAATTTTATATCTTATCGTTATAGGGATAGTGTAAATTTACAATTTATAAAAGTGTGAAACGTTAGCCGGAGTAAGATGACAGAATTTTCGCTTCGCTCGTACCTTGGAATTCTTTAAATCGGAATTTTATTGCAAATGGAACGAGAACAAAAAATTACATAAAGGCAGTACCGTCGCCGATTCTTATGCTTGTACTTTAAAAAAATACAAATACGTGTCGGACTTGCACGCCAAAGGTTCCACTTTCCTTTTCGTTTTATAAAAAAATCCGTCCTAATACATTTAATAAACATTGTAGTTATTTTATATTACGGTTCAAAAGTTTTTTGCTTTGGAAAGTCATATAGATTTGCTGTCCGTTGATTTTTTTTTATTAAGAGACCCTAAAGAGCCAATCCTTCTGCCGAACCATCGCGCCATGCTAAACAATAGCTCGTAAAACCACGGACACATTGAATACCTGCTTGACCCGACGCAATGACGCGTAATTGTATAATTATAGCCCGAGTAACGTGAGAACGCATCGTATAAGTTTTTAGAGCTATTTCCAAGTGACAGTAATGACTAAAGGTATTGTAAGCCGGTCTTAATTAAATCATATGAAAACCTGACAATGATTTGGTAATCCATCTGTGAGCGTTTTTTTGTGTGCAGTCTTTGTAGTTATGACAATAATTAGGGTTATAATTCTTTAATCAGACCGCCAATTATCTCCTTTCAGCCTTTATTGATTCAATATTAAGCACAGTGTTTTGTTTATAGTGAACAATAAAGCTATGAAATTATTAAATAAAATAAATATTAGCTAATGAATTTTATAATAGTCATAATCAGATTATTATAGTAATAAATATTACTTAGACGACAGTCAATATAAAAACTAGCTTTATATTATTGCAACATATAATATATTCATTATGAGCGTGCCCTTACTGCCCATCGAGATATAGAGGGTTCAACCCTATTATGAAAGAACGAGAGACCCACACACTCCAATAGCAGCATCTCACTCGCACAATGCCGTCACGCTCAATAAACGTCGATAATGTTTGTGAATCGAATTATTGATGCATATCATTGCAGAGAACAATGTGACAATTCGATCTGTAACAGGTGCAAATAATAGAGACAGATATATTTATAGTCCGGAATTCAGGTTCTCCCAATAAAATGTTATATATCATTTTGACATTGCGTTTCTAAAGAAACCACATACTCGTCTTCACCTTCGCTTGCATTGTACCAAACATCATCCATTAATAAATATTATCCCGAAAAATCCTGGTTTTAGTTTTGTGATTTTTTTATCATTTTGTAGTTTAATGTGAATATGGCGTGTGCGTGGGTGTATTTGTAACGGAAAATACGATGTTGCTACTGCAACTAATTCCCTTAGAGTAGTAGTAGTGGCTTTAGGGCGCGTAAACATAAAATTACTTTTTATTAATATTTATTTTGTTCGAAACTTACACTTTTTTATTTAACATCTACACCTCAAGTAATTTATTGTAAAGTGTTATTTTCAAGTACATAAATATGTGGTTTCATTTAGTAACGCGATGTCAAAATGACCCTGTATATGACGCTATTTTTTCTTTTCCAAGTTGACTAAACGTGTAACTCATCTACATTCTGCAGCTATGTAAGGTTTCATGTTGCCATTTAGCGGCCACGATTCCACGGTCCAGGTTGAAACTGAGCGTCAACTATAATGATTTCTTATGTTCATTTGAACGTTAGGCTTCGAAATAAATCATTTTTCGGATTTATCGCGGTTTTTTATATTAAAATTTTCTTCCAACGTTTCAAAGACTGCAGCCTTCATAGCTATGCGCGGACTAAGGTGTTGGTAGCCCGAAAAGTCAACGTTATAATAGCTATCTATATATCACGAACATAGATATGTTTAATTTTGATTGTGTTAATTTTTATCGGGCGTAAAATAACTATAAAAAGTCGTGATAAAATCCGAAAAATAATTTCATTTTGATGAGCAGAACACCTCTGTGTTAGGGAGGCCCAAAGTACATTCTTAAAGGATATTGATATTGGACCTCTCAAGACCTGGCTACGGATTTAAACTGACACGGAAACCGAACCTGAGACTTCGGCAGTCAGCACCGCATACATAACATAATTACGTCACAGAAGCAATATTTCTAAATTATACAGTAAACCTTCATAGTGTTAGACTTAGCACAATGCACTCTGATGTTAAGGCGTAAATAATCGTCGCAACCTCGGGCGTTGTATTGTTATCTTCGCGATCGCGTCGACAAAGCGGCGACTAATTGCAGCAATCATTGCTGATTGTAGTTTGCGTGGTGTGCTCGGATTTCAAGTATGAACTCCGTTAGATTAAGAACAGACTTGTGATAAGAATATAGATAGTATATGTTCAAAACAAACATGGCAGTACATTGAGACGTTTAAGTCACGTATTCCTCACGGATACAAACGATAGGATGTTCTTAAAGATATTGCTGAAGTGGAACTAACATAGATGGACATATACGAGGGCCATTATAAAATTATTGATGTTTGTTAGTTTTTTTAATAAATGCCTCCGTGGCGTGGTTGTATTACGTGCGTGGTGCGACTTTCGCTCCGTCTTTTGTTCGTTCGTTCGATCTCGTGTCCAAATCAGAGGTCGAGCAAAGTGATACTGCGGTTTTTTCTCAGTACCAGTTTAAGGTCTGGAATTTGTATCCGATAAGGTGATGGGCTAATCCCCTATCACATTATACGACGAAATACAAATTACTATAAATGTGTGTGTATGTATGTGTTTCTTAATATATTTTTTATATCCTCAGATGTGGACACCCATGAGCCTGACGAGAAGTCGCTCATCACCTACATCTCGTCGCTGTACGAGACGTTCCCGGAGCCGCCGCCGGTGCACCCGCTGTTCGACGCAGAGTCGCAACGCCGTGCCGCAGCATACACCGAGCATGCCGCGCAACACCGTGCCTGGCTGCACGAGAAATGCGCCCTGATGCAGGTGGGTCAAAGCACAGTCTCGAAGGTCCAGATTCTGGGTCGAAGGACCAAAGTCGGGGTCGAAGGATCAAAATCTGGGTGGAAAGACCAAATAATAAACAATATAGATGGAATATTAATAAAACATCATTAAAATTATAATAAAATCCGGTCCGCAGGCACATTGAAATGAATTTATGACTTTTAGGTGCTGCATTCAAATTAGATTAATTGGTATTTAAATGCTATTTTTAATTAGATTTATAACCTGCAGTGTTAGTTCATATTTCTATAACCTATAATTTTATTGCAACGTAAAATACATTTCCGTTCCAGTTTATATCTTAAACGAGTATAGCAAATTATTATTCGTGATTTATATCTATATTTACGTCCCACTGGCGCAGGTTGTGATATATCCCACAGAGTGGTTCAATGTCGGATCGGTAGAGTGGTTTGTTTACTTTCAGATCTGAAGTGCACAAAGGATTTGAACTCGTTATAGCTGCTTTGATATTTGTTAAACTTGTTATAGATTATTTAGTTTTAAAACTTGTTACTTTAGTTTCAAAGGGTCATAATGATATCTTGTATTTTGTTAGTCAATTGATCTGGTTTTCTAATAAACTGCGTTGGATAGTTGTTGCCGTGTAGATTCTATACAATTCTGGTCAGAGGAAGTTAGAGCAAGAGTTTCCATTGACGCAGTCAATAATATTTTAATTATTTTTAATAGATGCAACAATATATTTATTACGTGAGTTCATGGCTGGCACTGTACTAGGATCCAGGCCTGTATCACAGTAGAGGAAAAAGGATGAACAATACATACATTTTCATGCAACCAAAGTTTATTTTCTTGTTCTCAATTTTGTCTATCTCTTTAATCCTTCAAGTCATTATTCACTGATGGAAGTAGATAGAGGATGATCATCACAGTTAAATTTCGTTTAATTCCATTTTACTTCTAAAAAACATTACTACACCTCTAATTTTACCGTTATATTTAATAAATGATATTCGTGTTGCAGGACCGTGCTTTCCCGTCAACTTTGATAGAAATGAAGAAGCTGCTCAGCGAGAGCACTCGGTTCCGCAACGAGGAGGTGCCGCTCAGGCAGCGCGAGAAGCAGAAGCTCTTCCACCAGTACAGGGAGCTGGAGGTACGCTCACACCCAACACGTTGACAAGAAGTCGTTACAGACTGACTGTTCTTAACGGTCGATTGGTGTTTGATTGGCTGGTTGTGAATGAAGGATGTACATTATTATAAGCTACTTACTAGTTGACACGACAGACGTTGTCCCGTCTTAACTATGTATTTGCAGCGCGCATTCTGTCAATCTCTGACAGTTATTTCAAACAATTGACAGTTATATATCATTAATATTCTCGTTAAGTTTTCTTAAATTCCCTAATTTTCCGCGCATTTTTTTGAATTTTTTCTTTCATAAGAACCTTCTCCTGACAATAACAAAAACAACAAAAAAAAAATAGTGTAGTAATATATATAGATGTGTAATGACAGCGAGCGTGTAAAACTATTACTAAAATAATGGTCCACTATGTACTTTTTAGAGGCAAAAATTAGCCAGTATGTTAATTCAGGACATAGTCTGTTTGTGTACCAAAGCAAATCGTTCAGCGAATTTTGCGTTTACTTATAACATATTCCTATATTTATCGGGGAAAATTACATAATAGGACATTATTCCCATCACATGGGCGGTTCAATGGTAAACAACCTTAAACGTTAAACCTTCGGTGTTGTTCCAGAAATACTTCGAGTCGGTAGGCGAGTGCGACATCGAGCCGACGCTGCGGCCGGACGCGCTGGAGCAGGCGTGGGCGCGGCTGCTGCTCGCGCACCAGGAGCGCGAGCGCGACCTCAGCGACGAGATCCGCCGCCTCGAGCGTCTGCAGCGACGCGCCGAGAAACTGCACAGGTACGACCAATGACGTTTTACAAATAGACGCGTCATACACTAACAAAATTGCACATAAAAACAGCGCAGTATTTACTATAGTCACAACCCTAGCGGCTCGCATTGATAAAGCCCGAGTGTACCCGAGTATGTCCGAATGAGCACGAGCGTCGACCGCCCCGTCGTCATGATAGTCGAATAAAATGCATTTATTAGTTAAAAAATAAGTTAAATAGTATATACCTATTACTAACGTATGAAATGAAGCGTTTTTTTTTCATTCACAGTTGGAGTATAATGTATACATCGTCTAAAAACACAGGAAGGCATTTTATTTATAAAAATACAAAAGTTAGTAAGCCGACTAGCGCCGACAGTGTTTGGAGGTTGACTAAGTGAATGTCGGGCAATTACCTTACTTTTGTCTTGCCAGTATTGAGCTCGGACAACGTATCTATGTAATAAAAACATCTTAGGGTACGACAATATTATTATTACAACTCACAAGACACTACTACACTAGACATGTTACATTAATCGACGCGTAACGCGGCCGTGTCATGTTATCTTCGAGAAATGTGCGTGGAATGGTATTCTGTAAGCCAAATTTCTATAGTCCTAAACATGATGCGTTGTGTTACGTGCTTGTTACGCACGGTTAAAATAATGTGCGGGATAGAGAATAAGGACCCTGTGATCGGGAGGCCTCCGTGACGTGACGTCCTCTTAGCATTCGCCCATGATGTTTTACTTAATAGGTCGAAACTGGTCGGCGATTCCCACTACGTAGAAGTTAAAACCGTGTTGCCTTAGACTAAGTCAATGTTGTTCAAAGCCTTATATTAAACAGACGTTTATGATCAGTGTTTTATTGCAATACTCATTAATAGACAACAAGAGTATCCATATAATTCGCATATGCACAAAAATTTATGTGGGTAGTTTAAAACAGTTTGGAAAGTTGAGATATTTGAGTGTTACGAGTCAAATCTAGAAAGGAATATGAATGATCATGTTGGTAATTTGGTTGATCAGCCACCAACACATATCTATGTTTACTACGAAATATAGTAGTAATAAGTTATTCTTTAAAAAAACCTCAAGAGAGGAATGGTCCTTCGAACTGGATCATTGTAATGATCATGAGACCATAATATATCGATTTGCATATTTGATTGCCGGAGGCCTTTTAGATTTTGATTTTCTTTCTTTCTTCAAAGGCGACTTTAGATACTGTTTGCTATTTGATATAAAATTATTATAATATTTAATCCAAACGTATTCATCCACAGAGACATAAAACAAACGGAATCCGGCCTCGACAACGTGGAGCGCCACATCGAGAGCGAGATCCGTCGCGTGGAGCGCGGCGTGCACCCCGCCGACGCCAAGCTGGCGGCCGAGCAGATCGAGCAGGAGCTGCGCGCCATGGAGCACACCATACAGGACATGATGCAGGACGCGCACGCGCTGCGCGAGGGACGCTATCCGCAGGCCAACGAGTTGCACAGGCGGTGAGTTTACATGTATTTCTGCTTCATATAAGGAAATAATATATGTTAAAAATAACTTAAAGATAAGTGCTTAGAGATCCAGTCAAAACCTTTGCAGCAATGGTGACATATATAATAATAATAATAATATCAGCCCTGTATTATATACCTGCCCACTGCTGAGCACGGGCCTCCTCTACTACTGAGAGGGATTAGACCTTATTCCACCACGCTGGCCTAGTGCGGATTAGTAGACTTCATACACCTTCGAAATTCTTATAGAGGAACTTCTCAGATATGCAGGTTTCCTCGCGATGTTTTTCTTCATCGTTAAAGCGAACGATAAATTCACAAAGAATACACACATGATTTTTTTAGAAAAGTCAGAGGTGTGTGCCCTTGTGTTTGAACCTGCGGACATTCGTCTTGGCAGTCCGTTCCACACCCAACTTGGCTATCGCCGCTTGTGACATACAGTATAATCCGTTTATTATGACTCTGCCTATATTGACCAACCTCTTATTATGACGTAATTACACTACGAAGTTTGGTTTTCATATAAGATTCTTTATAAAAAAGTCGGATATAATGACTTCCCTTACAGTGACATGTCGCTTATTGTGACCCCTTTTAATAAATTATGTCCGGTTATAATGACCGACATGATTCTTTACGCCTTCGGTAATGTTCGTTGATGCCCGACGACGTTCGGCACGTGGCTCGTTTTTATTTTGAATCTCAGTGATGGGGAAGAAGAAGTCGAGGAAGAACCATTACCTACCGCAGAAGAGGCATTAAAAGCTGCACAATTATTATCCTGATTTGTTCATAGCAATATTGAAAACGATAATTTGACCATAGCGATGTCTTCTATACATAATAGTATTAGAGACTGTTTTTACAATAAAATAAAAAAACAAAAGCAGACAAAAATTACAGATTACTTACATTAAAAAATACAACTTTTATGTACATACATACATACATTTTATAAGTTACTATGTTTCTCTATTAAAGTACTTAAATACATGCATACCATTTACATAAAAATGTTTTTTTTTCACAAAACGCTTTGTATGACGTCCGCTTATTATGACGTGTTTGTCAATTCCTTTCGATGTCATTATAAACGGATTCGACTGTATATACAAGCCAGTAAATAAACTTTATTTTCCCCCTAGCGTGCAACAACTCCACGAGCGCTGGTTGAACGCGCGTCAAGCGTTCACCGGGCGGCTGCTACCGCGCCTCTCCTCCGTGCGCATGCCCGTGCAGCAGACCACGGTCCACCGCGAGACCAGGACCGTGTTGGAGACCAGGGTGCACGACGCGGACCCCAAGTTCCAGCTGCTCAGCGAGGCCGTCAAGTGGTGTAAGGAGAGACTGGTGAGTTGTCATCATAATCATGATGAGCAGCAGCAGTAGAAGAAACAGCCATAGGGTGTCTTGTAGTACTAAATTTGTTTTGAATATAAATGAATTATATATTTTCTGTTTCTTTCTATCATAAGCTGTCTAGTGTAAGTAGGATGGAACATAAAAAGTGATTTAAAAAAAGGGAAGTATGGGAATTCTACTTGCTGATCTTCCTAGAATTGTATTATTGTAAAACGATTAATTCTTTCTGACATGGGTGGGAATTCTAGTTAGAGTTTTCAAAATCGATTGAAAGTAGGTTCTCACTGAACTATGCGAATTATTTTGATACATTTTTCATTCTTTTCTCACAGAAAAAACTACACGAAGCCGACTACGGTTCAGACTTGCCTTCGGTCCAACACGAGCTGGACAAACACCAACGCGAACACAAACAGATCGACCAGTTTCATTCTAAGGTACCGAAATCGTCGCTACCTCCTGATAATGAAATATTTTTCTTATAACGCCTTTTTAAATCTTTGAAATAGTTATATACTATAGTCCTTCCTAATGAACAGTGTGTACGTCGTAGTTTTTTATTGCTTTGAATGACGAGACGAGCTTGCCGTTCGTCTGATAGTAAGCGATACTATCGCTCATAAACAGTAGAAACACCATCCAACGCTTTGAATTACAAAGAATGTTTCGGTATTCCACTGCGCTCGCCATGAGACATGATATGTTAAGTCTTATTATGTCCAGTAGTTACACTGGCTACAATGTTCTTTAAACTGGCACAACAATGACTAAACACTACTGCTTGGCGGCAGAAATAGATATTGGAATTGTACCTACCCAGACGAACTCTCACATATGAGAGACCTACCACCAGTAGAAAAGTAGTTAAAAAATATTTTGGCTTGTTTCCTAGAATATTTAATACACAGCAAGACAATTTATTAAGAAGTTAGAATTTGTTTAAAAATATTTTTAACAAACACAAGTCAAAGTTGCATACCCTCCAGATTATTTAGTCTATTCGAATATAATCTCTATGTGTAGATGATAAAGCATATTTTTCCCATCCAGGTGGAGCAGTGCGTCCACAACCGCGCCAACTTCACTGGCGAAGAATTGAATCTATACAACCAACATTTGAGCCAACTGCAGAAGTTGTATGCCGAGTTACTGTCAACCAGCACTAAAAGGTTAGTATACAGTCAGCGTCATCAGCCACAGGATGTCCACTGCTGAACATGGGCCTCGTCCAAAAATTTCCCGATCGCCGTACTGGAAGCAGCTCGCATCCAGCGATCTCTTGGGACCTTTATGAGGTCATCTGTCCGCCTAGTGGGTGGACGTCGGACGCTGCGCTTGCCAGTTCGTGGCCTCTACTCCAGAGCCTTCTTGCCCCAGTATTTATATAAAAACAAGCATAATTGTGTATACCAGCGGGGATAATTTCTGGCCAGTCGACACTATTTGGACCCTACTTTACTTACCATCAGGTGCGCTAGAGTTAGTTTATCGTGCAGGGAAAAACATCTAGATTGAAGTGAAATACATTTTTCATGTATTTATACCGAATACTCTGTGATTTATTAGTCGATTGGCTCGATTATTTTATTTATTTTCTACAAGAAGTTCTCGCGCCGGCCCTATTATAATTCAAATAAATTTCTATGCACTTTTAAAGGCAATAATGATACTAAAGTAGAAGACTTCTTATTTTTCTAGTACAATGCCCTAATTTTACGCCAAAACATCTTACTTCTCAAATTCAGCTTGATATATTATTTTTTTGCTCTACTTTTACATAACACTTTCTCCACAGAATCTCAGATCTGGACGCGCTCCAGGACTTCCTCCAATCGGCCACCGCGGAGCTGAACTGGCTCAACGAGAAGGAGCAGGTGGAACTGTCCAGGGACTGGGCGGACCCTCACATCAACCTGCCAGCTGTACAGCATTATTATGAGGTGAGTGGATTTGAGTGTGGCGCTTAAGTGCATGCTAAATTGAGGTCACGTGACGTAAGTGCTTTTGTGATTAGGAAATAAAGATGAGTAGCATTCGGGTAGTAGAGATGTGATATAGGTGCGTTATTTTTTCGTGATTTAGTGATTTACTTATCGATTAAATGTCATCGATTGATGTGTATTTTTTATGAATTGAAAGGATAATACTGGACATTGTGTGGCAGTATGTGAATTGATAGGATGAAGAGCGTTGGACAGTATAAATAAAATTTTGTGATACCCGTATAATATTAATGTTGAAAAATGATCGTGCCGTAACTATTGTATGCCGTGCGTCTTATTGTGAAATTGTGTAAAAAATAAATATTTTTTTACTCACAATACTCAATTTGGCAAGCACTGTTCTTTCATAGTTAATTATATTTTCATATTACATTGTACTCAATTTTGTAATAAAAACATTGAACATGCCGTATTCGAGACAATATCGGCAGCAAATATCGATGTTTTTGCTTTTAGCAATATCGATTACTTCATGAACTAATTGTTCCCAATGCTTTTAGTACCACAAAGTATTTTGTTTATTTTTATGAGATAAAAAAGAAGTTTATTCTAATTGTTTTTCATCTTTGATCGATATTTAAATCGATTGATTCGATTTACAGTGGCAGTCGATGTAATTGTTATTCATAGTATGTAATGTAATTTTAAAATTGTGGTAATTCCATCAGAAGGTGTATTGCCAGTAACGATATCGATTAAATACATCGATATTCAGAATAAGTGTTATTACCTAAATTGTAAAGTGTACAAAACGTGTCTAAACAACAATTGCATAACATCTGATACTTAAATCGACTAAAAATTTATATAAATACTCAATTATTCACAAATTAATAATTTACACATAGATTCGATTCACCCACGATTTATCGATAGTCACAACCCTATCACTTGTAGTAAAGGACACATTCATAAGTCCACGCTAACACCCCATGAAGTGTAAATAATAATAAGTTTTTTCACAATAAGTTACAATATATTTTGTTTCCCGTGCAAGCATTCATTCGGAGAAGATAGCGAGGTTTGTTTTTACACCATTTTGAAAATTTTATTTGATATTTAATTTATTCTGTGTTGCTTGTTGTTTTGATTTATCGATGTGCTTATTATTGCGATAAAGAACGCTTGTAATATATTTTTATCGATTCTTGTCATCGATAGTTTGATCGATTAACAGTTCTTCCCTTTCCGATTTTAAATTATAACATTGTAATGTACCTCTACCCTATAAAATATCGAATTCAGATGTCATTTCCCCCCCCCCCCCCCTTATTAGGCCTTTAATAAATTCCGTTAAATATCATCTTTAAAACAATAGCCATAAAACTTCGCATTGCCTACACGTTAACAACTATAAGACTCTGTAACCACTATATAATAAAATCGATATTCCTGCAGCAACTGATGTCGTTGTTGGAGAAGCGAGAGCTGCAGTTCAGCAACGTGATTGACCGTGGGGAGGCGCTCATCGCTCAGCACCACCCCGCCACGAAGACTATCGAGACGCATTTACAGGTATGTTGTTAGAACTTTGAAAGTTTTGAGGGTAGATGAGAAATATTTTGTGATAGAATAGACGGTCAGTAATGACTTGTTTCACATACAGTGGTTTTTAAACGAGGTGCTAAGTTCGAACCCCAGATCGGTATTTCCATCGATACAATGTAGCTAATGGAATTACTGGACATTATCAGACATAATTTTTTAAATTCAATAATTTCTTAGAAGAAAATCGATAGGAAACATGCAAAATTCATTCAAGCTCAGTGTGTTTAGAATGTGGCGAAAAAGACGACACGACTCCGTATCATTTTATTGTGATTGGTTGAGAGACTGTCATGTAACTAACGCATCAGTCTCTCGACCAATCACAAACGTTAAAATTAAACATCGACTTACGAGTCGCGTTTTTCAAGCATTACTAAGGGAGCTGGATGGTTTTGATTACATCTTTAATCCGCACCATTTAGAACAATTTGTTGATTCGTTAATCACTTGTGAGTTTAATATAAGCTGAATTCAAAATTATTAAGTATTGACTTACGAATTTCGTTTTTCGGGTCATTGTAAGGGGCTGGATGGTTCTGCATACATCCATAATCTTCTGCCTCCAATTAAACTAAGAATTACCTGGAATGGTTACTCACTTGTGTATTGAATATAATCTAAGGATTTTTTTGTGCAGGTTATGCAGTCGCAATGGGCGTGGGTGCTGCAACTCACTCTATGCCTCGAGACGCATTTGAAACATACCACACAGTACCACAACTACTTCGAGGAGGTGAAGGAAGCTGAGAAATGGATATTGAAGTGAGATATTTTTTTTTTTATCTATTAACTGACGAAATATGGGTGTGTCATCTGCCTACTTCTGTATATGAAAAAGGCGTTTTTTTGTGTTTATATATTTAATAAAAGGATGGTAGCAGAATAAGCTGCATGATATGTATATTAGTTAATAGTATAGGTGCAAAAAAAAACTGTTATACTCTAGCCATATGAATGAATAATGAAACGTCTAATGAGTTTCGGCTTACCGGCTTCTTATATAGCGTGGGGCCTTATTATTCTTATTTTAAAGGGGTTATAAACAAGAATTTCTACTTTCTGTTCTGATAGAATGCATGTGTAAAAATTGGTATTCAACTATTTTATTAATGATATCATTAAGTTTTTTTTTAAGCTGTCTTTTATACTCAAACAAGAAATTAATGTAAAAAATTGTTTCAGACGAGAAGAAGCTCTAAACACCACCTTCTCGCAATCGGAATTCACTCTCGACCAAGGAGAGCGTCTACTCAAAGGCATGCAGGACCTTCGTGAGGAGCTGAACACCCACGGAGCGGCGGTCTCGCGCCTTGTGGAGGAGGCGCAGGACGTCAGGCCCGTGAAGCAACGCCGCGCGCCCGTCACCAGGCCGCTGCGGGCGGAAACCGTCTGCGCGTATAAGCATGCTAATGTGAGTAGATGGGGTTTTGTTGAGTGGGAGGGAGAGAAAGGAGTCCTAATGAGTGTATACGGTAAGGTAGAGTGAGAGGGAGATAGATGTGTGATCGATTGCCGTTGTGAAGTATATGTTTTTTGCCAGATATTAATAGATTCAGTGTTTCTAGGTGGTGATTATATAAGTTAGGCTTAACATCAGTAAGTCAGGAGTATGGTAATTTTGTTCGTAGTCGAATTTTAAAAGACTCATTCAAGAATAATTAAGAACCGTTACCGACTTATTTCGATATTTTTTAAAAAGCATTGTATCGAACATGACTACTAAATACTTATCGATTTCACCATCCTAACCTAACCAATTATCACCCACAGGTTGCCATCGAGAAAGGCTCAGCGGTGACAGTGATCGACAATTCGGGCCGCAGCCGCTGGCGCGTGCGTCTCGGCGGCGCAGGGACCGAGGTTCAGCTCCCGGGCGCTGTGGTGGCGCTGCCGCCGCCGTGTCAGGAGGCGCTGGACGCTGCTGGGCGGCTGCGAAACTCTTTGGACAGGGTAAGTTTGGTCCTTCGAGCCGGATGTTCTGTTTTAGCAGTTATATTACATGGTAGTAATTGACAGGTTACCTCATTGTACTTGATGGAAAGCGAAATGGGGTTCATATATGTCGACTGACGAGAGCTGATACTCCTCGCCAGTCGATACAATTATGTCGGCTAGTTTGAACCGGATTACTTAGTGCTGGTTGTCTGGGTGGCGTATTTTATTACGGTATGACTGCAGTGCTGAAGTCTTGGGTTCGATACCCGGATCGGGCAAAATGATGTTGGGTTTTTCTACTCAGTATCAGTCCGGAATCTGGAATTTGTGCTCGATATGGCGATAAGCTTGCCCAATCGTGGGACGCAATATACATGGCGGAAAATAGGTGCACCGGTTGCGCCTCTGCCTACCACTTAGGGATTAAAGACGTGAGTGTGTGTGTGTGTAATTAAACAATTTGATAAAATGTTTTCTAATCGAAACAGCAGCCGATGGCAAATGAACTCATTTATGATTCCTATTTTTAAGTAAATATTTAGTTATAATGAAAATATATTAATTATTATAGCACGAAGTCCATCCTTAAGCTTATTTGTGTTCTGAATGATCGAAAAATAAACAATATAACAAAGTTTGACCACCTCTATCGTGGTTATGTTTGTAATTAAGTAATGACCTGACTGATAATGATGTATACACGGTTTAAGGCATTGTCACATCAAAAGCTATTCTATATCGTTTTAAATAGCTCTCGACACATTGGCTCGATCAAAGGAAAAGGGTTAAAAATTAATGAAAAAAAAAATAATATCTATATTTTCAAGTAGAAACAGGGAAAATATAATGTTTTATGTATTTTGCAATAAATTATTTAATTAATATATTTTTTTTTGTTTTGTATTATGCCATTAATTATCAAACAAATAAGACATAATAAATATAGTTATAATGACAATAGAAATAACAAAAAGTGGAAATAAACACAACAAAAATTCAAAAAATATTCACTAATAACTCCATAAAAACAGCTCTTCAAAATAAAATATAGCAAAGCATTAAAGAACCATAGCTTAGTATAGCAAATACTTTACCGCACCCTTACCTACCTCGAATCGGTCAGTACGCACTCAACTTCCGCAACATGCGTTTACCGGACTGTGTTTGTTCCGCGGATTTGCTCGCAATGGTGTTAATATTCATGTTCATGTTAAAGGTGATCCAACTATGGCAACGGAAACAACTGCGCATGCGCCAGAATATGATCTTCGCGACCATCAAGGTCGTTAAAGGATGGGACTTTCCACAAGTGAGTATAATTTTAATAATCTATATATATATAAAAATGAATCCCTATTTCCCTTGGTCACGCCATCACGCGTGAACGGTTGGACCGATTTCACTATTTTTTTTTTGTCAGGAGAAGGTTCTTATGAAAGAAAAAAATTAAAAAATTGCGCGGAAAATTAGAAAATTTAAGAAAACTTAACGAAAATATTAATTTTATATCACTGTCAATTGTTTGAAATAACTGTTAGCGCTTGACAGAATGCGCGCTGCAAATTCATAGTTAAGACGGGGGACAACGTCTGTGGGGTCAGCTAGTATATTATAGATGTTATATCAATAAAGATATGTCATAGGTTAACATTCCAATATAAAAAATGTAAACATACATTTTTAAAATCTCTTTATTTTTATTCGTGATCACGTATCAACCAAAACCCCACAGCAGAAGCAGGAACAAGTCAGTCCCGAATCATAAGGCAACCTCTCTGCCTACCCCTTGAAGATTAAAAGTGCGTGTGTGCGCATATTTATATATATTTGTTGTATAGTTCGTGGCGATGGGCGCCGAGCAGCGCCAGGCGATCCGGCGCGCGCTCAACGAAGACGCGGAGAAGTTGCTCGCGGAGGGCGACCCCGCCGACCCGCAGCTGCGGCGGCTGCGGCGCGAGATCGACGACGTCAACCGGCTGTTCGACGAGTTCGAGCGGCGCGCCAGGGCTGAGGGTGAGTGACCAATATTATAGGGGAAAGTGTTTCTATTTTTTTTTTCTCTTTTTTTTTTTTCTTATATTTCCTACTAATCGAGATCGTAATAAGTTGTCGCTTTGGCAGCTTTAGCTTACTCCGGTAGATATCCATGTAATCGGAGGTCGATTGGGTTGTTAGGTGATAGGCTGGGCGCAGGCACACTGGACGTTTTTTGATATTGTGACCTAAAAATTTTGCCGGACAAGGTCGCTGAATTTTTTTCGCTCAGGATAGCGCAGTAGCTAATTAGTATTACTTCGGGTCATCCTTAACCGTATGCTAGAAGGCAATGTATAAAATCGTTTTATAATAAAATATAAAGAAAACCCTTTGCTTAAACTGCAACATACCACTAAAAACTAAAGAAACTAACAACACGTAAATCTGTATGGTGGGCCATATTAAGAACCGAGTTATCTTCGATCACACTACCTTCTACAATAAGAGTTCTCTTATTTTTTTGTACTGACTCGAAAAACACACTAAACCTGGTAAAGTAAAATATTATCGATAATTCGGTCATCACTACACTAGTCTGTAACTATAGTCGATAGGTGGCGCACTATGTATCAAATAACGGAACCTCTTCCCTCTCCACAGCCCAATCGTTAAAAACACAAATAAGACAATTTATAAAAACAATCCAACTTTGTTAAATCATTAGAATAAATAAACATAGTCGACTAACGAGGGAAGTAACCTTGAATGAGGTCTTCAATACATCAGCTAGTTTGCCCGCACTAATGAATCATTATTGTATATTAGCCGGTGACGAGATCAATTAAAAATAAATTGGAAATGATTCCGACGACGACGCTGTTCAACGTCCCATGGACGGGAATAAAGCAGCGGCCACAAATAAATTGATACAGAAGGTTCACTTAGTATTGTCATAGGTTTTTTTTAACTTATAAGATATCGTGCAGCTCTTTATTGGTTTTTGTATTATAGAATTTTATTTTTACTTTTTATTTCAACTACATACTTATGGACATACAGTATTTGCTAGTGGCCCCAAACTAAGCTGCTCCTGTATCTAAGGTTGCCATAATAAGGTTACAGCATAAGTGATTAACCATAAGTAGAAAACAATGCAATTTATGGTACTTAACTCTAAGGTTTAATTTATAAATATGAATCTAATATTATAAATTAGGTGAACAAACAAATTAATCAAAGAATATAATGGAACTAATTGAATAAATAAACAAATGGCCAGTATCTTGCCTTTTAGGTAGGTGTCAGACAAATAAATAAAAATGGCAAAGCCGCTATGTATAGACCTGGAACTAACAGTGTTATACTTAATCGAAAAATGTTCTTATAAACATTGATGAATTATCTGCTCTAATTCGAAATAGTATGGAAATATAGTTAATTGTAACGTTAAAATTTCGTCGTGTCACACGTTTTTCTATGGCCATAGCTGGTTGAGTGCAGTTATTGTTACTTATGTAATTGGCTAATCTCATACTTCTGTACAACCACTTTGTTGTGGCGAGTGAAGTACAATAGACCAAGAGCACGGTCACAAATGGACTGTGTGGACGATACCGCTTATCTGCCGCACTGTACGTTGCACTTCGCAACTTGATTACACCGCTGTCACATTTTGATACTTGACTGTTTTGGAAATACTATTTTACCAATTTGCAGCCTTATTGTGTTTTCGAAATATATTAGGGGTCTTTTAATGACAAAAGCTAGGGATATTTTTGTTTAGATGGTTATCAAATTTATTTGATATATTTTTTTGTTAATCACTTAGGTTAGTTTTTTTTTATTGAAGGTTTTTTTAACTGTTTTTTCTTATATTTAATATATTTATTAGTGATGAATTAATTTAAGTTTCGTTATTTCAAAATTTTTTCGAATCCCTTTTTTTCATAAATATTTGGTTTTCCATACCAAGGTTAAGATACTCAAAGACACTTACCTACCTTAATGAAACGATACTGAAGAACATTTTTTTTAAGTTACATACAAATTTGACCTAATTGAATTAACAAGATCAAGGGTTATAAATATTTTCTTAACTGCATTAATTTAGTCTTTGCTTCAAGTATCAAAACACATTTCAATCGTCCCATAGTACAATTATTGTCATTCAAAGGACGCATGCGTGTCCTACGGCAGTGGTCATTTAGCATGCGCGTGAGTGGGTCGAACTTAAAAAAAAACTTTAGTTTCGTTTTTTTACCATTTTTGGTGTCTTTTTGTAAAAAATTGTGTTAATATTTTGTAAGTTTTTTATAGTTTTAAATGCGGTGAAGTTTTTTTCTATTTTAAATATTTTATTTTAATCAACTTCAGTGTTCAAATAATATATTTGTAAACTATTATTGTAGAGTTTGTGCTCTGTTAGTGATACGCTGATTCAAGTTAATAAGTGAAATAAATCAGTTCCAATTATAAGAAATAGACGACTTTCTTGAGTAAACTCTGTGAAACGACTTGAGCCATGAATGTTCATTATTATTATTAGAAGATTTATTATAAGTATAGATAAAAGTCATTTAATAACTTTACGACCAATGAACTTACAACCGTTATAACTCAACTGTTAGCAAGAGGATATATATTTTAATTGAGGCCTGTACCTATTATTCCTTCTAAAGTGTATCAGTCTATATTTTTTAAACATGCCCCTGCTCTCGCAATCCCAAGTGCATATGTCTACCTGTCATTTGCTCTTAACTGACCCTGGCAACATTAGACTAGCTATTGCTCGCGACTCCGTTCGTGTTAACAGTTTTTCCGGGATAAAAGTCCCGCTTAATATGTTCCCGGGATAAATATAGCTTATCGTACTGGGGAGTAATGTAGCTTCCTATTAAAAAAGTAATATCGGTTTATTAGCTGCTTAGATTAGCGCGTTCAAACAAACAAACTTCATGTTTATATATTATTATAAACCGTATAAATACCTAATTATAGAATCTGATATCATAAATACAGCAATATATCACACTGTTAATTGTAGACATTATGATGTTAGTGGAAAGGTTAACTGTTGCATTATGTAAATATACAACAATCACTCTTGCCAGTACATGTTAAACAGTGTTTAACCAATCTATACTATTATATAAAGTTGAAGAGTTTGTTTGTTTGAATGCACTAATCTTAGAAACTACTGATTCAAATTGAAAAAATCTTTTAGTGTAGGATAGCCCATTTATCGAGGAAGGCTATAGGCTACATACCATTACGCCGTGACCAATAGGAGCGAAGCAGTAATCATTTATATTATGTTAAATGATTAATCTTTTAATAGTTAGTAGTAGAGTTATTGAAGAATCTGACAAAATATTGAACGAATTTGATAAATTAGTTTTTAGTATAAATCATAATTGATATCCTATTAAAGGTAAATTTTTTTGAAACTTCATAAAAATTCATTTAATAATTTAAAACCTGACTGAATATAAAAGTGAAACAAGTTAACAACTTTGTACATGCAATTGTTATTTTTAATTCGTTTATACTGTAACTGTAATATATATTTGATTAAAAAATCAGCCCTTAGAGAATTAATTAATTATTTCAAATATCGAATTAGAAGCACTGGCTGAATTTTATTTTTAATCTTAAAATATCAGAACTCTGTATTGGAATTTAATAGTAATATATTGATCTGAAGTTTCTTTGGTTCCTATAATTGATTATTTAGCAGGGAGAGTGTGGTGGTAACTGAAAAAAGTTACTATTTCGATTTTCGTACTTAGAATTTGTTTAGGATTTTGGATCCCGTAGGATATAAATTAGTCGCATTATATAAATTTGTGTTTTTTTTATGTAGAATTGAATAGTTTTTTGTTTTCTAGAATCTTTTGTATTGGGCAATGCATATTTTATCCAGCAAAGTAGTGGCTGGTTCTTATTAAGGCGATACCTCAAGGTCCATTTTCATACATTTTGTTTCACCTTTAATCTGGGTAACTAAACAAGTATTGGCAAGTAAAGAATTTAAATTCACGTCTAGTTAGTGATTAGTTCTCGCAGTTGAAGAAAAAACGTAAAAATAATTAATAATCATGGATATTTCTGCCTTTAAAATTTCGTCATATTAAATTTTAAAGGCCGAAATATCCATGATTATTAATTATTTTTACGTTTTTCTTTCAACTGCGAGAACTAATCACTAACTAGACGTGAATTTAAATTCGTTACTTGCCAATACTTGTTTAGGTACTCAGATTAAAGGTGAAACAAAATGTATGAAAATGGACCTTGAGGTATCGCCTTAAGTTACCCTATTCCTAGTCTTTGTAGGTTCAAAGTAATATAAATGATTGTTTATTTATATAACTCATTATCTCGACTAATCAATTTTTATAACAGATAATAATAAGACTAATATGTGAGTGCTAAGTGACAGTGACAAACGTAAGTGATTTAATTGAACATGAAGAGGATAAAAAGGATATTCTCTTTCGGGAAAGGAGGTAATGTCTCACATTCTTTGTTCTAATCAAACAACGAAAATTGTTTCCACCTTCAGATCTAATTCATTATCTATTTAAGGAACAGATTTCCCAGATGATGTCAGTCGACATACCTCTGCACACCCACAAGGGCCATGTATAAACTAATAAAAATACCCATGTAACGACTTTTTAATAAGTTGGCTGTTTGTGGACGTCACAGATGGAGGTAGTAATGTTGAAGTATTTTATGCGTCTGGATTCGTAACCAGGAAGATTTTTTACAATCGCTAACGCTAACGTTATGTATGAGAATGAAACTAGCGATAGACTTACCGATATCGATGTTATTCTCATATTTTTTTTTATTTCTATTAACGTTTGCGATTGTAGTAAGGTATCTTGGTTCATGCCTCTGGTTAGCTTTATCAAAACTTTAGATTATCATTCAGTTTAGGTCTTCTGGCGATACTTCCTTACAGTCGTACACCCTTGGCGAAGTGGTTATCGTCATAAATGGTCAAAGTTGCTTGCGGCTTTTGTGAGACTTCTCTATATCTGTCCCTCCCGGTGATACGTTATCTATTATCTAGACAGACTATTGGTTTAATATGTAAAAAAAATACTGGCCTTAAAGGAAATGATTTCGAAAGCATTAGAATATTGGTTCACTATGTAAAAATCTTTTACTGGCCTTAAAGGAAAGGAGTTGATTAGAACTGTAGGTATATATTATATATTAGTAGATATTAATTAGCTTCGTGAAATATTCAGATCATTAGCGTCCTGACCCCGTGAAGCAGATTAGTAACTTGTGAAAAGTGATTATTGACATCAAAATCAGAACTTCTGTCAAACTTAACGGGTGCAGTAATCACTAAAGGAATTGATTCTCTCGTCGAGCTTTCTCACCCAACCAACTTAGATTCGGTCTATTCCTCACAAACTTACCAAATATAAAGCATTACTTATTTATAATTATGATGGTGCTCATAAAATCTGGATTAAGTGTTACATTGCTCCAAGATTAACGCCTTATTGGTGGTCTTTGTGTCCAAAATAACCAAGTCACTGAATCATTCGATTCAGAGAACTCTGTTCTGATTTTGACGTGTGATTCAGTAGGAGGCGTGAGTCAAATCATTATTCGTTTTGATGCTTGGATTTATGAATGGGATAGTAATATTAATATCAAATAAGAATTTTTACTTAAGACATCGACGGTTGGGTAGGAAGCAGTCAGCAGAAAGGGTGCCACAACATATAGTTACTACTAAGATGTATAAATGCGGTCTAAAAATCGTACTTATCAAAATAAGCTTTTATATAAGTTATGAAAGAGAAGCCGGTAGGAATCGGATTATATGGACCTTTCGCCCCTGATAGGTAGCGAACATTGTTAAATGTTGATATAGCATATATGAGTTTGGGTTCTTGTGATATTTGGATTTTCTAACATGATGCTCCATGTGACATTGGGCAAGTGGTCGGTTAGAACTAAGTCAAATCCTTCCCACATCATTGTTCTAAAAATATGTTTCAAAATTCTTCCTACATCATTCTTCTAAAAAGTGTCTTACCTACACATTGGAGTTTTAAAGTTTTATTAATGACTGAATGAGTGAATCCTCCTAGCCAAATTTTTGCTACGACGGCCAATCTTAACAAAGATCAACCAGATACGCCGGAGATATTATAGTGCATAAGTGTGTGTGCAGTGCACAGGTAAACTCTAGGTTTCTTCACTTTCATAGTCCGTTGAGAAGGAATTCGACATAGCCGAAGAGAGATCAGGCGCAAGACCAACGGCCTTACGTGCTTTCTGAGGCACGGGGGTATCACACCGCCAACTTACTGACTTCGAGCTGCGAAGTAATTTTTAAGATGGAAAAACCCGATCATAATTGTTTTGGCCTGACCCGGGATTCGAACCCACGACCTTAGTGCCATAGCCGTACTCTTACTGCATACGCATGCATAGTAGATTTTGTAAATAAATTGAATTTATGAATAGAAGACTATCAGCTCCGGTATAAAAGGAAAAATAATCATAATAATGTTCAATAACTACTCTATGCTGGATCCTACGCTAATACGCGGTGATGTCATGTGACCAGTGGACGCTGTCCCAATTGCAAGGGCAATTTCGTTTGACCTTGTCGCCTTGTACAGATTTAGTTCACGCGTTGAAGATTATCAGCCTTTTATGTTCCACTGTAGTAGGGCTTCCCTACAGTTAGGTGTGTTTTCCTTTTAAATATTTTTCGTGTTGCTTTATGGATGAAAGAAATAAATCGAAAGAACAAATCGGAATAAATTGCCTAGTTGTGTTTTCTTTTCAAAATATTTTTCGTTTTGATTTATGGATGAAAGAAATAAATAATCCAAGGAACGAATCGATATAAATGTTCATCGGCCTAATTTTAATTGGTTTGTTTTCGAGTTTGAACTGGAGATAGCTATGAGCAATGTTTATGGGCCGCGCTATTACAAAGTAGATGATATTTGTTAAATTATTAGAGACGAACAACAGCACGCGGATTATCCCGTTTGAAAAGACTTTCCCGGTACAAATTTCGTTCAAACATCCTACGACGCCACTACTTGTGTGCTAAATTCAATCCAAATCTGTTCAATTGCTTCTGGGTTTACTTCTAACGAACATTCAAACATTTTCTCAAACTTTTGCTTTTATAATATTAGTAAGATATATACGTTCCTAACATTGCCAATTACCTACGGGTTATTATTATTTCTCTTTTTGACTTTATACTCTGGCTAGTGTTATCGTATTCATTGTCTGACCCTTTCGTCCTAGACACATAAAATGTAAAGGACATTAAACTGAACTTTATACAGAAAACTTGTGTATGTTGGACCCAATCTCTTAAGCATCAATGGACTTTTTATTAGTACTTCGTTCTTTATTGTCTGATAGTATAATAATATCAGCCTTATTCGTCACATGTGTAGAAATTTACTACAGTTAATTTGATTTTCTTCGTTCAACTTTCCAACCCTCTTTTAAAACTAATGCTTCACATATATAAGGTTCCTTTTTGAATAATTCAAAAACCCAACTATGAAAGGAAGTAGAAATAATAAAAGTCAAATATTTTTCACATTCAGTATTCGAAAGCCAGACAGCGATAATAATGGTAATGGTGGAAAACTCGTGTGTTTCAACATTGCCAAGTGCAAAGACATTAAATAGTTATAGACTGGCAGCAGGAACAAATTTGTGCTCCGAAACTTTTTACAAATTGGTGATAAGTCGTTGTCTTTTTTGAAATATCCGAGTTAGATGTTACAACGTTCTTAGATATTGATACAAAAATGACATATTTACAGAAAATATGCTAATATGCGCATTAAAAACGTGCAAATCACGATATGTAACAAATATGAAGTATTTAATGTTTGTGTTTTGCTATTTCACAGTAGATTGAGTCACCATCGCATGAGCAAAATTTTTATCTAACCAAAACTTACCAATGTCACACTCACACACACACCATCACGCATTTATTCCCGAAGGGGTATGCAGAGACGTAACCAGGGCACCCATTTTTCGCCAAGTGTGTTCCGTCCCATGATGTGATAGAGGGTGAGCCTATTGCCATATCGGGCAGAAACTCCAGACTCCGGGCAGATACTGAACAGAAAATCTCACATATCACTTTACCCGACCCGGGATTCGAACCCAGGATCTCAGAGCGCTTTCGTACTGCGCATGCAGTACAACTTTGCCACCGAGGCAGTCCAATGTCCGCTCTATATAATCTTACAACTCTTTGGCCAAGTGTTACGTAACTGGGGCCTTATTCTCTATCCCGCACGTTATGTTAACAGTGCGTAACAGGCACGGAACACAACGCGTCATGTTTAGGACTATAGAAATTTGGCTTACAGAATACCATTCCACGCATATTTCTCGAAGATAACATGACACGGCCGTGTTACGCGTTTACACTATCATACAGAATAAGGGCCCTGGACGTCGCCGAATGCTATAATGTGAAAATATTTGGTAGACATTCGGATTCATTGAGACGTTTTATTTCCTTGACAGAGATTTGGATTTGGCGTTATTGAATTTTACGTTTATTGTAGAAGTAACTTAATATGGCGTTTCCTACGTGCTTCAACACTTTTAATATGTCCTTTCTTTGATTTTGGGTTTTTGTGGAGGAATCATTTTAGATATTATGCCACTGTTTTATATCATCATTGTAGCTCTTATGTGTTATATCGTTTACAAACCATTGTATTTCTACTAAACGTAGGCATAGAGTTAACAACGAATTTGTGTTCTGAATTCTTGCAGCTTTGACCATACTGTAATTTGATTAAGTTAACGTGGGTGTTAGTCAGCCTTTTGGTCACAATTCGGTCGGTGCGTGATTTGTTATGAGGATTTATAGCTTTTGCTGATAGGAGAGGATCTGATATTTCTATTTGACTGCATAGCGGTAAGAACGTCGCGATGTTCTTTAAAACTTTTTTTTTTTATATCAGTAGCTAAGGAAATTTACATATGGTAGAGTAAACGATTATTATCGGCTATAAGTGGTCACCACAGCTGTTAAATACTAAAATTGTAGTAGACATTATTGTAGAGGCTTAAAACCCGTTATAGCGGTCCACGTATGTCGTGTTCTGCAATCAGCCTGTGTACATGCTGTTTCAAACAGGCCGGCATAATTTAGACGATTGGCGAGAGGTAACCATCATCTCCCAGTAGGCAACGGCTTGGCTATGCCTTTATCATTGCCATGGGGGGGCGGATGCTGCTTACCAACAGGCGGACCGCTTGCTTCTTTGACTACTAAGAAAAAATAGAAAAAGAATAACTTTTTTGTCGACGCAATCTGGACCTCATTTCGCATACCATAAGGAGTAGCGGGATAACTTTGCCCAAAAAAAAACATCTGGCTATGCGCTGATTTATTTGGCTACCGTCAAAGTTTGCGTTTATTAAAACGGGTCGTGATAGCTCGTCGGTTGTCGGACTGCGGTAGTGTTGCCATGCAAGATATTAGCGGCAGGGACGTGTAATGACGTCGCAATGCGCCATATTACAGGGAAACTAAATTAAGGGGAGCCATGCAGCGTGCATGTTTGGTATGCTAAATGGTGCGGTGTGGATTTGCATTTGATTTTTTTTTACTGCTACTTGGAAATGATAAATGCAATTTTTAGGGACGTTTTCGGTGTATGGAAACGTAGTAATGTTTTAATGTTTTTAGCTGACGAAAATGAGGCAATTTGGGTTTGAAAATCAACTGCACAACCCTTCAAACAATAAAATGATCGTAATTAGGTAATGTTTAAAAATCATTTAGACATCGGAAAATACCAATTTTGGATTCAGCGAATAATAAATTAACTGAGTTCTGAAGTAAGAAACATACAAATACACGTCGAATTGATAACCTCCTTTTTCGAAGTCAGTTAATAATTACTTAATAAATCACATAATATATAGTTTATAAATTGTAATTACAAATATAAAAAGTAATTAACGAGGCTCCTACAACGTACTTAGTGTCAAAATCCCTTTGAAGTGAAATGTACGAGCTGTATCGATTTGACGAAGTCTAGGCGTGGTCCTGACCTGAAACCGGGAGCCTTGTTACAATATATTATATGGCAATTTGATTTTATGAGATTAGAATCAGAATAAATGAGCTAGACTTGGAGTATTTTTTTGATTGAGCCGTGTTACAATAGTTTAAAGTTATATGGCAATATGATTTTTAGTGATTAGGATTCGAATAATTTCATTAGAGACAAGTTTTTGATTATTTTGTTGGGTGTAATGATAAAATATTGGAAAGCGTAAATATTTCTATGTTTAAATGTTAATCCTAAACTAAAACAGTTGTAGATAAGACTTGCTTAGCCGTTGGACTATAGGTAACCTAAGGATTGTAACATTTTTTTTGCAATTGTTGTTCATTATGCCAGTTTCAAGTTGGGTATTATTTATTCATTTAAAATACTAGACTAATTAATTTCATTTTAAAATAGAAAGAGGTCGTATATGTGTATATTGAGTTCCTTGTGTCCATAAACAGGAGTAAGGATTGGCAAAAAATTAAAAGTATTGTTATAACGGGGAAATTAATGACGGGGCTGTATGAGCTAGAACCCTTTGTTTTCCCAATAAAAAGAGAAAATAAAAAAAAATCTGTAGTTTAGTTGGAAAAGTTGAATAATATTAGCGGCATTTCTGGGTGCCAAATATCCGAAAGGAAAGAGTTACCCTAAAAGAACTTACTTATGGTATTTTTAATTGCCATAAATTTGAAAGAATAGAGTAACTGCAAATAATGTCTTAACTTGAACAAACAAAAATAGATAAAATGCAGTAGACTATGAGATTCATATTATATTCTTTATGTAAAGAAATAAATATTTAAGTTTTCATTACGTTAAGCTAAAATTAAAAAAAAACTAATTTAAAATGAGGTTTATGTGATAAGTTTTAAACCTCTTTTTAGATTTAAATCCAATAAAAAAAAAGTCAAACCATTTTCACGTGCAAACGCTTTGACTATGAAATTTCTAACTGCATTGTATATTATTGCTTGATGAAATACAGCCAAACACCTAGGAATTTGTTAATTATAATCAATTATAATTAACTACATTTACATATAATTTACCAATATTCTCTCTTCCAAATAAAGTTGTAAGTTCTCAACGTGGACAAACTACCATTAATAGTATAAAAATGATTAGTAAGGCGGTAAGAGTCCAATCAAAATGATTGCAATAATGATGTCATGATTTTCGAACACTCCGCCGCGACCTTGTGCTCGCGTGAAATACGACCGAATTGTGACAGTGATAACGTTGCAATTTGCAATTTCCAATCGCACTCGTTGTAGGTGGCGCGCCGTGCGCAGAGGAACGGTACGGTAGGTGATTTGTAGCGGTAAGATTTAAGCTGAAGAAACTGGGAAGCACAAAAAAAGAAATTTCTTCGACTTAATAACATGATAAATAATAGTTTTTTTCAATAATATAGAAGTTTTAATAAGTGTAAAACAAAAAATGACTTTTTTTCAATTCTAAAAAAACGTGATAATAACAAGTTTTACTTTTTTTCCAAATAATATTTCGGTGTTAAACATAATTTATGCATGAAGAACAAGAAAAATTTGAATATATTGCGCGTTTCAAAGTCGCAGTTTGTAACGAATGATATAAACACTGTAGCGTAAAACTTTTTGCGTTAAACTCGTATCGCGATAGATTTAATGTATGTTTCACACGCGCTTCGCGCATGACGCTTCAATTACTCAAATTATGCTTCACAACGACTAAATCACTGTAAAGTGTTCGTTAAATTGGATGCACCTCGGGAGCTGTGATTTACGTCATCCGTTGGCAGAACAGATATCGGGATGTATTATATTTTTTTCTTGACAGAATTAACACCCTCTCCTTTGAGAAAAATATTGCATCCTATGTAAAAATATAATGTGACTACGATAAAAGTATACCGAAAAATATATATACTAATCGCATAAAAAATCTATCGCGTCAATTTAAAAGCACCAGAATCGATACAACCGCCCGTAGTGTCGGCGCGCGATTACGTAACCTAACGGGCTCCAGACGTTTATTTCGCGACGCAGTTGCCATACCGTTCCTCCCTACACGGCGCATTAGCAGATCAACTGATCCAAGACAATTTTTCAGTCGGCCCACTACCTCTGCGGTGCAACGGTGCACCAATTTTTATACATTTTTTATACTTACCATTTAATAGATATTAAATGTTAGTTAAGTTTATACTTGTGTACGTCGAGAGAACAGTAGAGAGGAGCTATGTGTGCACGCATCGACCAGGTGGCGTTTTTTTTTTTTTAATGTTTGTATACAAATGTGTTTGTGTTTTGTGAGGTGTTTGGAGTTCAGTTTGCGAAGGATACGGTTTGGTATAGTTAAGATATTTTGATTTGAGACACCTTTTTGTAAGGTATTTCTAAATCCATTATAAATATGATAGCTATTTAGCACTTACCTTCTAGTTAGGTTGTTTTACCGGCGTAATGCAACTATTGATTGATTCACGTGTTGTTAATGTTTACATTGCCGGTGATTTTTTAAAGAGAATACGAACAAGTTACAATTTCAAATTGAAATCCATGTAGTTAATGTATAATTTCGTATAATACAAAATTATATTGTGAGGATAGAAATATTGTAAATATAACACTTCAGCATAGTCCTCACGAATGCACCGTTTTAAAATGGCATTATTTTTTATATGTAATATTTAGAGAATCATCTACCTGAACTAATTCAGCCTAGACGAAAAGTCCTCTACTGAAGAGCCATCTCAAAAACAAGTATCTACTAGAAACTTAGATCTGTTCAGCTAATAAGACAATTTTTTAGATTTAAGACTATAATATGTTCCATTTTTAAATTCATTTATAACTATTTTCAGTCAAGGTTTTTGGCTGTATATTTTTTTTAGAACTATAATAGCTTGTTCCATTTTTAAATTTATTTGACATCATTTGCCCCATTTTTGACATTATATAATTTTATCTTATTTTGTACTATTCGTGAAGTTCTACATTCCATTTTTGATCTCCGTTTATTTCGCGATCTATTTATATTCGCATGCCGCTTGTAGCATTCGTTCCAGTGATCTGTTGAAAAAAGTAGCGCTTTGTTCATGACGTTAGTGCACAAATATGTCTCGTTAATCATCAGTATCTATTCAATATTGTATCTGTTTTAAAAATATGTGGAATACAATTTTTGATTCTCAATAATTGTATACTTTAAGGATGTCGCTGTTTTTATTTTCATAGAAAAGTGTTTTCGTTACATTTAACTTAAATATTGGTTTCAAAATCAATTCTCAAATTCTTGACTCATCATTGTTATTAGAATTGAAATTGCTTTGTACTTTAATATTTTTGAACTTTTTAATATTTTGATGTTACAACGAATCACAGTTTTAGCTACTTTAGCCGAATTTCTATCTAAGTGACTAGGACAGCATAGATCGCGTAACGTGTGACGCTCGGAAGGGCGTCGACCGGCCGAGAGCGGTCGCCGGTGACTGGCTGGCCGGGGATCAATGGAACAGGCTCGGTGGCGCGCCCTAGGGCTAGGTTTAGGCTAAATTCTGGACTAAGGGTTGCTGACGGGTTTTGGGACGAATTTTGTATCATATATGATGCACCACAACTGGGAATAGACCTCTTTTATTTAGGTGATTGTAGGTTATGTTTTTTTTACTCTATTTATACTATAAATTGGTTGGAACGGTTATGGACTAAATATTGACTATTGATATTTTTAAAATATTTACTTTTAGGACCAATAAATTGATCATTTTTATGTAAAGAAATAAATATTGGAATCTTTTTTTAACATACATGTCATTGCCATCGTCTGTGATATAATCTGTCTTATTTTTCGTCATTTCGATTATAATAAGTACACAAATATATCCTTATATCAAATATAGTATTGAAATGGATTTGACCCAAGCAGTCTATGGTATATCCTCGGCCAAATGCGTCTGAATTTTCTATTAAAGGATCATGTGGGTGAATTGATTTTAAGTGATCATTATCTATCATAACTACATACATACATACAACAGTTATATGTTGGTGATGCTTTGTTGATGTTCAACAATAAAGAAATAGGAATGAGTAGGAGTTTGATGATTTATTAAGTCCTCAAAAAATACTAAAGGGAAAGAAATTAACATAAACTCGCTCTCTTTACAGAGGAATCCAAAAATGCCGCGAGGATCTTCACAGAACAGTCGACACACCTGCTGGAAAGGCTGGAGATATTGGAGAGGCAGCTGCACGAGCGGATAGCGAGCCATATCCCGCGTGACCTGGACACGCTTGAACACCTGGTGCTGCAGCACAAAGACTGGGAGGGGGCGCTGCACGCGCTGTCGAACGATGTCGAGGAGGTGCAGAACACGTTCAGAGGTATGTTTTTACTTTGTTATTATGTATATAAATGTAGGTGAGAAGTTTATTTCTTTACATCTCAATTAGGTGGGTAAAATAGTGTAAACTCATATAATTATGATGCCTTCTGTAAAGTCAGTGACCGTTCTAAACCTAACAACAAAGTTTTAAGGTCACGGCAGTTTTCTGTTAGATTTTATGGGATGTAAAGATTTTAAAATTGTTTCATTTAAAATTCAATTTTTTTTACAACGTAATGACAAGACGAACAACTTAATTGATAGTAAGTGAAGGAGCTCTCCATAAATAAGGCATTCAGAGCCCGAATTTAAAAGAATAAACCACTGCAGTGAGTTAACCGCTGGGTGGTCACTCAGGGAACCTTTAGTTCCTACATTACTACTATTTAGGCTTACTAAAGTAATTAAACTTTAAACGCATTCAGCTACCAAAGATATTGATCCTTTCCCAGCATCTGATCAACCATCTCTCATTCCAGGCATTGCACTAAAGACACCGGCGATGAAGAAGAGCCTCGACAAGGTGATGGGCAAGTGGAACGACATGCAGTCCAAGAGCCAGCTGTTTGTTGAGAGGTATGGAGCTTATTTTGATACTTATTATCTATAAATCCTAGGAAGCGATGAGGAAGATAATCGAAAATCTGGTTCGAATTACCACTGCCTGTATCTAGGAATCTTTTAAAGGCTAACCAATATCTGGCTCGAAGAACCACTGCCTGTATTCAGGAATCTCTTAATGGCTAACCAATATCTGGCTCGAAGGACCAACATTTTATTATGAGGAATCGTTGAAACTTTTTTTGAGGTATTGAAACAAATTAGTTTAGCTAGTTTTACGTATTTACTTGTCAGCTGGTATGCGGTACCAGTTCCTCGTGTATTAGATAAATAATAATTCCATTGTTCTAGTAAACGAAGTCAAAGGATTTATCCATCACAAAGTTTTTAAACGTGATTAACCTTATTTCGGCAGCGTTCTGGCAAAATGCCAGATGGCCATCGCTTTGTTTGGCACTGGATGGCTGCCATAGATATCAACAAGATTTATAATGGGGGTTGTGCAATCGGTCAATACTTGGCCGGTAAGCATGGGGTCATGGGATGTTTAAATGCAACGTGGATGTAAAGGGAATTTTGTTGATATTTGACAAAAATGTCCATACGTAGGATCTCCACTATCTATAATGAAATTTGTATAAAAGTGCCAAATATTTATATATTTTTCTATTCCCTTAATAGATTTATAAATAAATGTAGAAGTTCTTTTTAATGGCATGTTATAACATCTATATTGTATTCATCAGTTACTTGCGGTTAAGCTAAGTATGCAATTTTCTCAAGCAACGTTGTGTTCATCTTTAATTGGTACATGTATTAGTTATTAAGCCTGTGTAAAGTGAATTAGACTGTTGAATATACGTACTGTTGATGTTCCTATTATAGTATATAATAAATTTAAAAAAATGTACCGGTAATTAAGATGGAGAATCTGGACTCCTGTGTCTAGTATACTGGTTGTAAAGTCGATGCCGTTTCAGAAAACCTAACTTAATTATTCCAAATATTATGTCTACTGATTTCACTTGCCATGTCTACTCTGAAGTTTATGAGTTCACCACCCCTCTTTAATTCCTCTTTGTCTTTGTAAACAGCTGTCATGTCACTCGTGACTATCTTCACTCAAGTAGGTAGGATGAAAAATAGTAAACAAGTTTATATCATAAAATATTAGCATAAAATATAAGGAACCATGCATATCTTAGACAAGTTCACATTTCTGTCCAAAATATTAGGTTACGTTTACTAAGCCGAATGCATTGTGATTATTATGATGTGTACGTATGTTTGTTCCAGACTGAAGTTCGTGGAGATAGTAGTAAACAGTATGGAGGAGAATCACCAGACGATCTCAGAATTTGAGATCAAGCTGGCGCAGTTCAACGACCTGCCCAATGACGTCGAACTGCTTAAAGACGTTAGTATTATGGTGTTTTTGATTGTAATTTTTTGTATATTCACGATTAATACGATTTTTTTTCATAAAAAAATTTTCTTTATTGTTAAAATCTGCTTCAGGCCATGTGATAGGCAAAGTTATTGTCATTAAGCAAGTAATAATAATTTAAATAGTATACTCTGAAACAAAGTTTTCAGCATGAAAGTGGCTTAAATATTAATCTTACATGCTGCTGTTATGATCACTTTTTGGTCCAAAACTCAATACAATAATATCTCATAATTTCATCCCTGCAGATGCACGAAGACCTGCTCCGCATGCAAGTAGCAGTCAGCAAGCAGCAGATCCAGGTGGATCAAATGAACGACGACGCTGAGAACTGCAGGCGTCTGGTGCAGAGCTCCCGGGAAACGCTGCCACACTCCTCGCTGCCGAGGGCCGGCAAGCATATCGATCTGGAGAGGCTGGACAAGGAGGTCTCTCAATTGAATAACAGGTGGAATGGCGTGTGCACACAATTGGCTGAGAGGTGAGTTGTACACCGAGACAGGGCGGCATAATTGTGTCAACTCGCGAGGGATAAAGATCGTCAGTCAACACTATCTGAACGCACTCAGATGTAGAGGGCCCATTATGCCCATTATCCTATAAAAAAAGCAACAGAAAAAACGCAAAGTAGAGAATATAGATTCAGATTAGCATTTTGTCTTGTTTGATGACTTAGTTTGAGGATTGTAGAGATCGACCTATTGGAAGCAGCCAGCTTCGATTTCGATCTGGAAATCTTTGGGAGAGGCCCATATGCAGCAGTGGACATACTGCAGCTGATAATGATGATGGTAGAAATGATTATAGTCTAAAAATATATCTAGTTCTTTTTTTATTGCTCTCTCATTCCAACAGACTACGAAGCTGCGAAGCCGCCTACCAGCTCCTGCGTAACTACAACGCCGGCCTGGAGAAGGAGGCAGAATGGATCGACGACACATACAACAAGCTGCAAGCCCAGCCTCCCATCGAAGTCAGGCCCAAAGAGCAGTTCGAACCCACCAGGGTACAGTATATACAACAGAGTGGCTATCTTGTGATTTAATACAGTTTTTGATCTAGGAATCAGTTGCCGTCTATTTCCGTCATTGTTGATTGTTATGTGGTTGCCGTCTATATACGTCACTTTTGGTAAATCGTGCTATTACAGTATAGTATATCTAATTCTACTAGGATGAATGTCGACCTAACTTATATTACAGACTAAGTCATGATAGCATTTGTTCGAATCGAAATACTCAAGAACCAAGCGATAGTAAGTTGTTTTAAAACGGTAGAGATTTCTTTTTGTTACGTGCACACGAAAACGTGGGTATAATTTTTCTGTTAAAACCACAAGGGTTTGGTGATGCATGATATAATAAGTAATTAAAATAAATTAATCCACAAATAATTGAATATCTGTAAAAAAATTTGCATGTATAGATAATAATATTATGACGTATAATGGGCACAAATAACGGCTATCCCCTAATATATATAGTTCCTTCACATCCCTTATTAATTTCATAACTTGTCCCAAATTCTTTATGACAGACCACGTGAATTCCACGAGAAGTTACTATTAAATCGCCGAGTAAGCTAAGATTTGGCAAAAAAATATTCTAAATTTAATAAAAAAATAGCACGGTAAAATAACGTGTATAGGCGTCTTTATTGTCATAGAGAACTCACACTATTATAAAAAACATGGATATTAATTGTATGAGCATGATTAAATATTCGGGTGTTGTGGCCTACAGAATCTACTGACAAGCGTTGTGGAGAGGACGCCTAAGATCGAAAAGGTTAACGTTGACGGTGGAAGATTCATAAGAGAGGCGAAGGTAAATATCCTTGTGCTAACCCTGAAATTACTGTGTTTCTATTTCTATCGCATTGTGCTGAGTCATCTGAGCGTTTGGTGAGATTTTCCTGAGATGACGTCATATGACGTCTAGATTATTTTGTCTTATTTTGGACTTATACCACATTGGAATTAGTCTGAATATTAATCAATAAATTACATTAAATATTTATCTTATAACGTCATAATACGTTGTACCAGAAATTCGACGTGATATTACGTCTTATCTACCAAACTCAGATGATTCAGTGGTTGTAATCGTTTTGATGAATGGATTCTGAAAGGTTGCAAGGTGTCATACCGGTCCAGCGTCTTCTGTCTTGTCACATTGCTTCTCGGATGTTCCTTTTGTCTCTGGGTCTTTTGTGGTCTGTACAGCGGTGTTTCATGCACTACAAGTTTTTTAATTTAATTTTTAACGCATGCTAATGCTGCGGCTGCTTGCCTAATTCTAACGCTTGAGCGAAAACGTTTTAAAAATAATAACGAAGCTTGATTTTCTTATAACTAGTTTCGCTTCTCTACTAAACATTAACACGTTTTGAAAGAGACGTTTGTTAGTGACTGGAAAATATTAAAAAAAGAAATGCAATATATTACTGCACAGTTTGTGACTAAAATAAAGATGGCCGCAATTACTAGCCATTATAAACGGCAATTTTATTTGGAATACAACAAATTTCGTTGCATGCAGTGTGACCTGCCGTGTATAGAACATGTGTTAGTGTTGCCAAATTATAATGAAGAAGCTACCAATATGGTAGGTTAATTTGTGTTGTATTTTAATGTTTGTTTTTGATGTTTCAATGTATATAAAACGCTTCGGGGCATAGACAAGTGCACGAACATGTCAAAGAGAACTGCACTCAGCTCTTGGTGTCGCACGCTTAAACCTGTTTTCGAACAGGGATTTGGCATGACCTTTCGCGGTTACGGAGCTGGACTATCAGTGTTGCCAGTTATTGACGTATGGAAGACTACTACAAAAAATAAAATAAAGAGATGATGTAAGAATGTACATTTTGTAAAAGTCAGTGTAAGTATAAAAGATACTACATGTCGTATGTGAGGTTATGAATGAATTAATTCTAATATGCTATAACATTGCAAGCAGATTGTTTAAAATTAAATTGTTTTTAATGATTAAATCTTTAGTCAAACTCAGTAGAAAGCTACTTTTCTACCAAAAACAGTCTGCTCAAACTAACAATACAAACCTAACCCGCTTCGACCCTAACACGATAGATACACTCGTCACGATGCCAGCGGTACTCGGAATGGCTGTGCGAGGAAGTCCATCCGTCCCTGGACATGAGGCAGCTGAAGCGCCAGGCCGACGTGCAGCAGGCGGAAAGGATGAGGAGGCACGGCATGAACGTGGATCCTGAGAGGGTTCCCGTGGGAGCGGAGAGCGTCGCGAGGGAGTTGGACGAGCTTAATGCGAAGTATCAGAGGCTGCTGGATATGTTATATGAAAGGCTGAGGAGGATAGCAGCGGCCAATCCAGGAGATATTGTTACGCTGGTAAGTGATGTTTTTTTTAAATACCGGAGACCAATAAGTTATAAGGGTTTGTTTTGTATGTAATCGAATACAATAACAAAGTAAAATTATTTTATATCAGTTTTATGAATTGATCTCATTTTTTATTAGTGTCCGGTATCTTTTTTTGTTCTATTATGTTATACATAGTTTTTCGTAAATACTCATTACCAGAACCAGATATCGTAAAGGTCGGTTTAGAACGATTTGTTATTTTTTTTAATTTTCTAGTAAAATCGTTTGACAATGTCATTTGTTTTGCATTTGTAAATATTTACCTGTTAAATACATTATACAAAATATAGGTATACATGCACGAAATATTTAATGTTGACCTGTTCGTTAGAAGGAAATAACAACAACATTACTTCATATTTTAATTAGATATGTTAAATGCACGCCGTGTTAAGGAAAATATTTATATTATTCAGATGAAACAACTATAACATATTATGTAGGTATTAAATAATAAAAAGGACTGTTTGATTGAAGTATAAAAATATTAAATGTAGGTTTATTGGAAGACTGCTTTGGTATTGTATGGAGCGAGATTTTTTCACATTTATATCGCGACTAGGTTCTGAGCACGTCTTTTAACATCTTATAAGTATTAATGCTTCAATACAAAATATGTCCCTATGTATTATCATAAGTAACTGTTTCATAGGTGAGAAAGAGAGAAAACAGTTAAGGTAGCTCATATTTTAATAAACAATATATTCAAGGTCCTTATTTTCTTGAAAACTCGATACTACACCAGAAATATATAACACCATATTTTTTTAGATGTTTTGCTTTACAATTTACTAAAATTATAAAATTACGTAATACGGAACGCGTAAACATTTGAATAGTAGTATTTTTTTAATGCTGCCAACATAATGTCATTATGTTCGATATTCAAATATTTATAGTGAGAATTAACAATGACGTAATAGTACGTGTTTATAGAATAGGAGGTAAATTGGCGCCACACGTGAGTGTAATGTAACCTTCATGATGTCACTCGATATTGTGGGACCTTGGCAGAGGATTTTTATGTTCAAATTATAATTAATTGGCTTTTATGGGTCTCCATTGGTCGCGTAATTCCTTAAGATTTTAACAGCGTTATAAATACCTTATGTTTTTTTTGTTACTGTAAAAGGAAAAACAATATTGTTAAATTAATCAATGGGAATATTAAAAACGTATATAGACGTCATCTGCCCGTAAGTGCATATTACATTAAAGTATAAGCAAAACCGTATCGTTCGAGAAATTTATATATGTTTTGTACGAATTGACTGTATCATAATATAAAAATATCATACATTTTGCTAAATTTACCTAACGAATACTTTACCTTTTAAAATAACAATCAACATCAGTCATATCTATGAAAAATATTTCGATCGTTCTATTTGGACGCAAAATTTTCGTTACATTAAGTTCACATATTTTAAATTATATACAAAAAGAACAACTAACTTCAGCCATTACTTCAGCTCTACCTAAGAAAATATAATCGATATCTACTTGGACGCAAAATACGGTTCTAAAGGCGCAACATTGGAACAGCTCGCGTGGGACGATGTAATTATTAACCAAAAATCGTAACCACAGATTACTTGACATTTTAATGAAGCAATGTACCGCTCGTACCATTTATTCTCTGCCCACTCCGTGCCCATAGCGGGGCGTGCGTGGGCCCACAAGTCTGTATTGTTTACCGGTGACTTCATTTTATTTCCTCATAGGATTGGGTATTTTTTTTTAATTTGCTCAAAAGGAAAAAATAAACGTCCTGTATGTAGTTTGAGGATGTTTTTTAGAGCAACCTGTATGTGTAAAAGTAGAAATGCTTGTTTTATGAAAGTTTTTAAGTTTTATTTATGTTTAGAATATAGGTGATCAAATACAAAAGTTATTATTAACTGTATTCATATGACATTGAAATAATTATGCACTTTATCCATATACTTAGAAATAATAATATGACGATGATTCATTTTGTAACAACACTAACGAAGGGCGTAGGTGGAAACTTTTCTAAAATTATGTGTACACTCTTCCTTCAATTCACAGATAGGTACAGTCATTCACAAAAATAGCTAAACAATTCAAAATTTCAAATCGCCTTTAAACTTTTACTTCACTTAAATTAAAGTAACTTAAGGTGGTAGTTTAAATGGTTTTCTTTATTTTAGATAAAGAGAAATTGTAGGTGTTTTGATTTTAGTTAATGTGTAAACGTTTTGAAGTTTTGAATTTGTGTAGCTGCTTTCGTAACTGACTGTACATTAAAGTTTCTGACGACACTTTTTTACGTTTAATTACTGCAAATCTTTGCAATTCATAATCTATTAAGATGGATATTGCAGGCGCATGTTACATCACACCTTACAAAGCATCGAGATGACGTTACCGACAATTTGGAACTTGTGAAAAAAAACTCCCGGTCTTTGGTTAACTAAGCGAAAAAATTATGAACCATGTTTTAAACACCATTTGATGGTAGGGTTGTGTACTAATTAAGATTTTTTTGTGAAAAACAAATATAGAACATTTACATTTAAAAAAAAGTGCCTAAGTGTGATTGTATAGAGTAGGTATTTGAAAAACGCTGTTTTATTTTAAATTAAAACGGTTTTAATTTTTAAAAGGTTTATAAAGATCAAAGTAGGGATTCTAAATATAAGTATTAAATAAAAATATATTATATTTGTAGTGGTAAATGTAATGATATTATCAATAGGTATTATGTCATTTGATTATATAAAACATTTTCGTTAACAATCTCACTATAAAATATATTTTCTGACAATTGGCAACCCTAGCGGAGGTGTCGTGTCATTGACCCCGTTTTGGTCCGGCGATTGCAAAAACTAAATGCACGTATTAACGTCGCGTCATGTTTTGAAGATTCCTTTTACTACTAGCGTTTTCCTGTCTAAGAGGAACTTGCTTAATAACTTGAGGACTTGTATTGTACAGAGATTCGATTCCCAGATCGAGACATTAAATGCAACTTAGACGCTGATTATTGTGATTTTCAAACTAAGGACGGTATTGGCTAATTTTGACAGAAACTTCTACAGTCATTTTATATTTCCTGAAATGTTGCTCGTAGCGTCGCTCGTCGTACGGCCTCTGCCTCTACAAAAGTCCATTACCCCATCTGTACGACACTATCGCCATCTCTTTGACATATCGCAATGTCTAGTTTTGCCGCCAAGCAGCAGTGTGTAGTCACTGTTGTGTTCCGGTTTGAAGCACATTGTAGCCAGTATAACTACTGGACATAATGAGACTTAACATCTCATGTCTCTGGATGGCGAGCGCAGTGGAATACCGAACAATACTTTGTAATTTAAGGTGTTGGATGGTGTTTGATGTTTCTGCTGTTTATGGGCGGTCGTATCGCTTACCATCAGGCGAACGGCAAGCATGTCTCGTTATTCAAACCCATAAAAAAGTCTGATTTCTAAAAAGGCGTGATGCCTATATTCAGTATTTGCCTTAGTATTTAGGTGATCAACATTCTGATTTTACTCTATATGGGTACTAATATTGGCCTCGAAATGGAACTATTTCCCTGCTGAGGTACCTCAGTCCGCCCCGTGACCATGAAGGCTGCATACTTCGAAACGTCGAGAAAAAATTGTATTTTAAAAAATCGCGGTAAAATCCGTAAATTAGTATTATTTCCTTACTTTTTTATTTATAAAGTTACTTCTTTAATATTTTTAAAATAGCAATGCATGTAAAACATTAAAAAAAAAATGAATCACTCTCCGATGGAGAAAATTAAGATCCAAGCCACAGGTGATAAGGGATTCAAAGTGAAGAATCTCTTCATAATGTGTGGCCTGTTCAGCAATACTGCCTTCTGCATCTGGACTCTGATCCAACGGCCAATTCTTCTGAACTGACTGACTGACTGGACTGGCCCAAGAGCTTCTGGAGATAGTATTCGAAGCTCTTTAGTATGATATGTCAACTTATATATGTTTTATATAATAAGTTGACGGGAATGACAATAGGGACAATAATTATAGAGTCCACTAACAAGCAGACATGATTATTAGTTTTAGAATAAGTATCAATAATGTGATCCGCGCTCAGTACGTTACAGTTCAGGTGTTCGCACGCCTAGCTGCCTCCGGTGCGTGCGATACGAAACAAGATCGACTTAGATCGTGTAGAGAATATGCTTGGAGTAATCGAGTATATTCCATAGCCTCCATGTCACAAAGAGTGCACTATAGTTGAGAATAGAATTGGTGAGACGGATGTGCGCAGGTTCATAATTCAAGGCACACATTCTGAGTATTTCAACTTACATTTTTTGTCAATTATTGTTTGCTATCGGAGAAGGAAAACATCGTGAAGAAACTTGCATGCCTGATAAGTTCTATACAAGGATTTTGAGAGTATGTGAAGTCTACTAACCTGTCTAGCAAATGGGTGGACTGAGACATAAACCTTCTGAATATAAATCCTTCGTAGTTTCCAATACCTACAAGAACAACTTACAATATGGTTCGGCCTGTGAGGGACATTTTGCTTTCAAATAAGTCTCTGGTCTTATTTTAGAAAAGGCTGGTCAATGGTCAAGTTAGTCTCCTGATTTACAGTAGTTTTCCATTATCGATCCCAATCTCAATCTTCAATCCCATCCCGAGATTGAACCAATCAAAATAACCCATTTGGAAGCTTGTCAAAAAATACTTTGTTCTGATTGGTCCATTTTCAGATAGATCGAAAAAAGAGATTGGATATATTGAAAATGGCGGTGTATAATTTTTATTTGTTCAAACTAGCTTGATTTAAATTCAGAAGCAACGGCGCTGGTGATCTAACGTTTAAAGAACGAATGTCCACCACACGCTATGTTTTTGAATAAATTTGAAACCTGTTACACCGGTTAGGTTTAACTGTTAGTATAATAAAATGTGTCAACAAGTTTATAGACGTGGCTTTATTACTAAAGGTATAGGTAGAGAGCCAACTGATACATTTAGTTCTTGCTTAGATCCGGCCGATGATGTGATAGTAAAGGATATTGTTATCATGAACAGTAATTTAAGTTTCGGACAGTCGTAAGCTTTTGGAATCCAAGAGATATTTTTGTTTACGTTAGGTTACCTAAGATCTTCTTGTACTAGTTTCACATTCAACGTTAATCACTACATAGTATAAAACAAAGTCGCTTTCTCTGTCCCAATGTGTGCTTAAATCTTTAAAACTACGCAACGGATTTTGATGCGGTTTTTTTTAATAGATAGAGTGATTCAAGAGGAAGGTTTATATGTATAATAATAACATCCATTAAATAGTCAGCATTGCACCCGTGCGAAGCCGGGGCGGGTCGCTAATTTTGTATAATTTCATATCTTTAAAAAATAAACTAATTGCCATTTTTTTATTTGGAATCTATTACCTCGCCGGTTTAAACCACGTATGCTGCCACGAAATTAAACTATTTCAATATTTTTTATTATTATTATTCGTCATAAAATTATTCATGACCGCAATAATGACATCATTTGATGACGATGATTCAATTGCGGGCAAAAAATGCTTCCACGATTCCGTCACGCTTATACACGAGGTCTTGCAGAGGCGCTTATAGCGATCAGAGTAAACCGGATTTTGATTATGCACGTCATATTAATCTAGAATTAGTTTTCTCACATTTTCGCTCGATATGGCGATAGGCTTGCCCCTATTCGATGCCTTCATTAAATCGTGGCTTTTTCTACTTACCCGTGCCTACCGTTTTGGTGTAAAAGGCGTGTGTGTGACATTATTTAATACTACTTTTGCCTACTAATTTAATAATTTAGCTATTTTTGCAACACGTCTTCGTGGACGGGCATGTCTGGGCATATGGAAGACCGGCTTGCGCCGAATGGGACCCATTACGTACATTAGGGCCGTGGGGTGGGGAAGGGTGTGCTTGTAACAGACCACTGTAGTAATAGGTATCAGGGAGCGACCAACATGCGCCAGATTTTTATTAATACAAAATGTAATGTATGTAGCTTCACGAAATTTTAATGTTTTTTTGGGATAAAATATAACATACTAGCTTTTGCTCACGGCTTCGCTCGCGTGAAGGAGTTTTCCGGGATAAAAGTCCCACTATATATTTTCCCGGGATAGTAGCTTATAACCTTCCCAGAGTCTTATACTATCTCCATACCAAATTTTGCTATCTTATACCACGTCTTAGGTCACATCCCGTTCCCGTGGGAACGAGATAAAAAGTATCCTATGTCCGTGTCCTGGTTCTAAGCTACCTCTCCACCAATCTTCAGCCAAATCGGTTCATCCGTTCTTGACTTATAAATAGTGTAACTAACACCACTTTTTTTTATATATATTATAGATGTAAAAGATTAGTACAATGGATTGTGCTGCAGATTCTCGACAAACTAATTTCGAGTCTGTAATATACTAAAAATAAAGTATACATACTAACGTACAAAATAACGTATAACTACATGTAACAAGAGTTCCGTGACCCACACTATCATGGGCGCGTGAGCAAATTGTAAATAAGTAATTATACCGCGATGACGTAATCTAAACGTTAACTAAACGCGGACTCGCGGGACGCGGTCAAGGTCTCCGTAGGTGACCGTTTGTGGGACGACTGTTAGGGGTCGTGATAGCTTTAAAGGGGATTCGATATCAATAAAGGTTAACGTTTAATTTGATAAAGTTTACTCTAGTATTAAAATTGTAATTCATAACCTACTGAACGGATTTTGATGGAATTTGGCACATGGATAGTCCACAAGTCGTAGAGTGTAAAAAATGTTTAAGAATAACATATAAGCTACAGTTTAAAATGCAGTGGGGTTTTCTGGGTGCAATTTGCACGGACGGAACCGTGATCATAAGTTAATATGAAAATTTAGAGCTTGTCACGAGCATTCATTATAATTGTGGAAGTCTAAACTAATCAGCCGTTCAATTTTTAGTAGTCTCCAATGAATAGAACTCTGTTGAAGAACCAGTAACTGCTGGAGTAAAGTTCATGAGTAGAGATAACGAAGTCGCCCAAGCGTGACGCACTCCAACTAGGCGGAGTGACGATTTGCGAAGGCACTGGTAGAAAATGGATGAAATAAGCTGGAGAGAAGGTAAAATGGCGCGTATTGGGGAAGCCATATGACCAGCAGTAGACTGCTAAAGACCGGTGATAATATCATGGTAAAGGCTGTTGATGATGAACTAATAAAACAAAATAAAAAAATACTATTTGCGTCTTAGTATACCTACTTCAAACCACACATGTTTGAAACACATGAAAACTAAATTAGTTGGATCGATCGCTTGCCAAGGTCGTTTGTAAAGCCAAGGACTTAGTGACGCTCATGGTTAAATTATAGTGAAACGTATAATTATTTTATGTACGTATAACGAATCAACATTGCAATAAGGGTCTCTTTACAATGTCTCGTAGTTTTAATAATGATGAAGTCTTTCTTGTACTCAATTCCGTTTTTACTCTAAAGTAACTTGAGTTTAGGACTAGGGTTCTTAACTTTATAAGACCGATACTCAAAACCATTTCAATTCATAAATATAAAAAACGTAATCAATATCTTTTATATTCAGTCAGGTTAAAATAAATTATAACCTGATTGAATATAAAAGTGAAGCAAATTGTCAACTTTATACAAACAACTGTAATTCTTAATTAATCTATCTTGATGATATGAATAAATTAGATCGAAAAATCAACCCTAAGTCATTGTTTTGTCGAAATGTTTGCGGAGTGGACAACACACTTTAGGTTTCAATATGGGCATTATAAATATTATTTCGTCGGTTCCTGCGTCGGAAGGGGCTAAGGACTTAATAAAAAAATAATTTTGAAATCTTGAAGAGAGAGTGAACACCCGTGAAAGCGGAAAAACGGAGCGATGTAGTCGCGATACTACGGCCAAGATCTTTAAATAAAAAAAAGTAATCCCAGTGTCGTAATTCTTTTTCACGTAACACTATTCGTAATAGCCCGTTTTGATAACAGGAAAATTTCAGTTCGAATCACGTGGCTAGATCCATCCACAGCTAATCCAAACATCGGCTGATTAATTTGACATCGGGTGGATTCGTGAATGTACTGAAGTAATTTACTTTCGAAAGTAAACACTCGGTGATGCGAAAGTATTTTTTTAGTATTTCTGTACTTTTGAGATTGATGACTCGCTTCAATGTTTATAGCCATTCTGCGTAGTCGGAGTGGTGGACTAAGGCCTAATCCTTCCGATAGAGGCCCGTGTCCAGCAGTAGGATAGTATATAATACTGGGCTGATATTATCATATACTGAATGCCCTTATCGCGTTTTCAGTCTCATAATAATATCAGCCCTGTATTATATACTTGCCCACTGCTGAGCACGGGCCTCCTCTACTACTGAGAGGGATTAGGCCTTAGTCCACCACGCTGGACTAGTGCGGATTGGTAGACTTCACACATCTTCGAAATTACTATAAAGAACTTCTCAGATGTGCAGGTTTCCTCGCGATGTTTCCCTTCACCGTTAAAGCGAACGATAAATTCGCAAAGAGTACACACATGATTTTAGAAAAGTCAGAGGTGTGTGCCCTTGGGATTTGAACCTGCGGACATTCGTCTTGGCAGTCCGTTCCACACCCAACTAGGCTATCGCCGCTCGTTTGAGTCTCATAAGGCCCAATAATGCTCAACAATATTCTTTAAATTGGAGCATAATTAGCACTGTTACTTAGCGATAGAAATAGACAATTCTTTAGAAATCTTGAAAAATACGTAGGATGGGTATAACGAATATTTCTGTGAAGATGCCGTCACACAACTTGACCCATGGCGTGAAGATCTCCGCGGGTAAATGCTTGCGCTGTGACGGCGTATGGTAGATTAGGGAACGTGCACCACCCCCCGCACCCCGCTCAAGTTGGTCTTACTTGGTCAAGTTGTTTAACAGCGCCTTACTGACAATAAATACATAAATGGCTTCTAATACATTGCATTTGAGATTGGACACGTTCAGGCGCCATATTTTATAGCAGATGTGGTTTATGAACGTTTCTAATAGATTGTGAACTGTCGGCCGGAAAAATGGTCATATATTTCATGTTCAATATAAGATGTATTTAGTTATATAAGCGAATTAAATATTCTCTATTTTTTTTTTATTTGAAGAATTTCAAAATGTACCTTGGTTTATCACAAGTGCCTACGAGATGAATAAATCATTTTATAATTTTTTATTATTTTAATATCGTCCCTAGAGGTAGGCAGAGACTGTAGAGAGAATGATTAACGTGATATTCTTCATTAATATAGCTTTTTAATACGTGGTATACTAAAGGACAACAAAAGAGAAACTAAATATTTTATTTTACCATAGTTTAAATTTCTCGTTGTGTACACTATCCAGACAAATCAAATTTACATAAAATGCATTTAATGTATTAGATCGCGTGTGCCGATACATTTGTCCGACAGTGTAGCGTTTGTTGCGGCTTCCCCTCTGAATATTAGAGGAGGGTTGGCTTGGAGAATGAGTGCACAACAAAATATAAAGAGGGACGGGCAGACATTAAACAAAATCGATAACAGTTTGCAAGGATATTGCTTTAGAGTGAAAATATTGTTGGCGATATAGTAAATATGAGTAATATAGAATGTAGTAAAAAGGAGACTAGAACTAAAGCGCCTACATTTCACCATATTTTTCCCGTGATGTGATAGGGGGCTAGCCTATCGCCATATTGGGCACAAATTCCAATCACCGAGCTGATATTGAGTAAAAACACCAATATCACTGCCCGACCTGGGATTTGAATCCGGGACCTCAGCGTGGTGGTCGTATCGCACACGATATACAACTACACCGCAGCAGTCATGCAGGTTCCATGTGTTATTGAACCTAAAAAAAAAGATATTAGGGCAGCATTTAGTTTGTACTTTTGCAAATGCACTATTCATCGTGTTTACAATGGACCTATAGAATGTATTTTCCTGACAAAACGATGCGTTACAAATCGGCCAAATTGTTACAGCGCGTTGACCGTGCTGTGGGTCTGTGACAGCTTGAATACACAAAATAGCTCCCTCTGGGATTCAGAATTGCAATGATGCATGGACCTCAATGCCAAGTGTCAAAGAGATTGATGCCGGAGTCTTGAGGCTTTGAGAACAGTAAAAAGTTTGTAAGAGTTCTTTTTTTTTAATTTATATAGGTGGATAATATACGATTTTTAAAAAAAGGAACGCGTGATTCTTTCTTTTTCTTTCGGACGTTTTAATTGAAATTGGCTTGTTTGTAATTGTAAGCTTTAAGGTGGTAGCTCAAGGTCCATTTTCATACATTTTGTTTCGGCTTTAATCTGGGTAACTAAACAAGTATTGGCAAGTAAAGAATTTAAATTCACGTCTAGTTAGTGATTAGTTCTCGCAGTTGAAAGAAACATGTAAAAATAATTAATAATCATGGATATTTCTGCCTTTAAAATTTCGTCATATTAAATTTTGAGCTACCACCTTAATGCCCATAAAAAATAAAGGCGAATAGTCGAGATTATTTAACCTGTACAAGTTTTTAAAACGTAGCATATTATATTTAATGGTACATTTATAACCATGAATAGAAATCATCACATCCAAAATAGCTCATTATCCACATAGCATTAATACTTAATGAAGGTAGCTATTGCACGCATAAACAAACCAAAATACAATCTTGCCAAGAAAATTCGGCGCAGTTGCAATGAACAGACCCATCCAAACCTCATACGAGATAGCGCGATGAAGTCATTAGATAAAACGTTTGCAATAAACCATTCTTTAGGTATAGCATTGCACTGAGTAGATATCGCGAACTATTCGATACGATGACGTGACGCGAAATGTGAAGTGTTTTTTCAGTAACGCGCGCGCGACGACCGGCGATCGACGCTTGCGCCTTAACACTGTCGAACGAGTACCGCGTTGGCAATTTCGAATTTCGAATTTGTGAATTGTTTCGTTTGTGTTTTGTGCCAGTGTTTGTGATTTATGTGAAAGAAGGTTGTGATTGTGAAAAAAGTTTTTATGTATATTGAATCTCCGACGAAATTATTGGCACTGAATGGGAAATGCAATCGCTCGTGTTTATACGATCGAATTATTAACTTAAACAAAATCGTTTCGGTACACTACGCAAGAGGAACGTGAGAATATTACCGAAAATAATCGATTTTCTTTTTAAAGCGCAAACGAATTTTACGATCGTTCCGATTTTATTATTTGTAAATATATTGTTTTTTATCTTTACTGCGTGGGTTATGATAATCGAATATAACGATAAGTAGGTGGAGACATGTCAGGCATTTATAAAAAAGTCTACGTTACCTGACCTCAACCGACATGCGTGTTAACTCTATAAATGTCCATAAACAATAATTGCTACAACATTGAGAAAACATATTAAGTCGTTCATTTGCAAGGTTAAGATTTATATACATTGCAATTAACAAGTTTATTTTGTTTTTTTTTTAAGATGATTTTTTTGTGTCATCGCTTGAAATACCGTTATTGTTCATGATTAAACCTATTTAAATATTTAAATATCGTTAAATTTGCAAGTAAATTATTTAGTTTGCATAATTTATACAAAAATATTGTACCGTGAAATGAAGTCGGTCATTTGTCATTATGGTTTATATTGTTATGTAAAAATATGTTTAACGCCTTTTTTTACATTTTTATTTAGTAAGTTTTCAATTTATCATATTTAAAAAAATACATTTGTTATTTTTTCCGATTTTTTTAAAACTTAGTCCAATTTAAACTTTAGGTATAAATAAAGGCTCCGGAAAGGTATCCTCATGAGGCTTTTCAAACTAGCCATGTTCTAAATTCAAATTAAATCCTAAACGTTCATAAGGAAATGTTTTGACCACATAAAAACTGGCAAGTGCTTTAATTTAGTTTCGTGACAATAGTTTTCATTTTTTCCGGTCGGTTACACTACAATAAACAAATATTATTTCCTGCCAAATATTTCGTGTAAACTATAATTAAACTGTCTCGGTAGCTAATATCGCGGTTTGACTGCCGAACTGAGATCGGGCGTTCGTTTCCCGGGTCAGGAAAATTATATTGGGTGTTTCTGATCAGTATCAGTCCGGAGTCTGATATTTGTGCCCGATATGTCAAAGCTTTTCCCTGATCTCATCATGGGAGGGAAAAGTTGGTGACTAGTTACAGCCCTGCCTACCCTCTCGGGTATAACAGGCGTGAGTGTGTGTGTTATCAAAGTTATATTACAAATGCCTCATAAATTCATAGTTAGTAACGCAAACATGTGTAGGTCCCGCGTTAAATCATCTTTCGTAATCGGTTTCGAGAGAAACGGAAGTCTGTTTGAGTGTTTGTTCGAACGCGCGCGTTTCAGTAATTGCTGTTACGGTCTAGTTTTTGATATTTATGGATAGATTGTGAGGATACAATTAATTTTAAGTTATTTGTTGACGGAATAACGTTACTTATAGTTTGACAGCCTCAGTGGCGTAGTTAAATGAAATAATTTATTTGAATTTGTAAAATGTTATACATTATTTAGATTCCGTCAATATTAACTCTACCAACAGTTCGGAAAGCAGTTCTCACTAGAGAAGAACGGGCAACAATCTCGGATAAGAACGGGAAAGTTGTAATTGTACACAGTACGACTACTGCGCTGAGGTCATGGGTTCGAATCCCGGGTTGAGCAAAGTCAGGAGCAACACCAACCGCTTTACGTGCTTCTAAAATTCACCTTTTTACTACTCTCTAATTAGCGTAAGTCACAATAGTAATGAGTAATGACAATGACATTGAAAATAGTGTCGCGTTATACAAAACACTTGCTTCCTACTGTAAGGTCTCAAGCGAAGCGTGAACGAACAATTATACGGGCCGGCATAATTGTAACAAGCCACCAAGAAATTGTCACGATAATACTCCCCATAGATGTTAAGTTTCTTAGGCAATTAAGGTATTCAGTTTGATTTTATTATTGAACTAGCTTCCGCTCGCAGCTTCGCCCGCGTGGATTTCGGACTCCAAAAATGGAGCCGGTCGCGAACGTTCGAGAATGTTCGTTTTACGAAGCTACTCGCTAGGTGATTCGCTAGCCTCTAGGTGCCAAGCAAGCCGCCTGCCTGTGCGTTCGCGATCTTATATATATACAAAAATAATCCTTATAGCATGATTCAGTATTCACGCGTGATGGCTTATTATTAGCGTATTTCATGTATAACTTTGGTGTTTCTATACCGATTTCTATGATTCTTTTTATGGAATATTTAATATTTTTTAATTTTTAATAAAATTAACTTTTTTAATTAGGGATGACTGAGAGTGTTATAAACGTAAGAGTAGACAAATATAATGAGAAAGCTTCGAACTGCTAAGCTATCGGGAGTTACACGTGTTATTGTGAGTCAACCATAAAAGATAGACATATGCTGTCGTGGGATATTTTTACATAATTTTAAGGAGAACATTTCCGTCATACATGATTTTTGTGTAGCTTTAACCATTAAGGTTGCACACGCGACGGAAGCTTAAAAAATGGAGTAACTTCTCCCGTTTTCCCAACATTTCCCTTCACTGCTCTGCTCCTATTAATTATAGCCTGATGAAAAGTATACTATAACCAGCACAGGAGTATGACAAATAATTGTACCAAGTTTCGTCAAAATCCGTCGAGTAGTTTTTGTTTCTATAACGGTTATACAGACAGACAGACAGACAGACAAAAATTTTACTAATTGCATTTTTGGCATCAGTATCGATCCCTAATCACCCCCTGATAGTTATTTTGGAAATATATTTCATGTACGGAATTGACCTCTCTAAAGATTTATTATAAGTATATAGATAGATAGATTAGATATTGGTAGAGTTTCTGGTAGTTTGGAAGGCGTTCTCCAGGATTCAAGTTCCACTATGCAGTTTTTCTTGATCTAGTGTAGTCCGTATGTACTTACAGTATGGATATTTATCGATGTAGTCGTCGTGTGCATTTGTCCTCGTATTGGTCTTGACATCAAAGAAAATGTCTCAAAATATCCTTCAATTGAAATTAAACTAATTTTCCGATTCTATCGCGGTAATTAGTGTTATATTTTCTCCCGACGTTTCGAAGACTTTGCAGCTTTCATGGTCACGGGGGGGACACTAATTACTGCGATAGAATCCGAAAATTAGTTTAATTTCAATGTCTAACATTCGCGTAAACATAAGAAATCATTATCCTTCAATTGTTGACGCTGTTTAAATCTACAATAGATGCTACGGACTAATGATGATGAGTGTAGTCTATAAGTTTTTCCAGGACATGGTCTATCCAAGTGCCAAATTTTATCCAAATCCGTTCAGTCGTTTCTATGTTTATTTCTAACGAACATCCAAATATTTTTATACGGGCCCAGTGCCTCTACTACACCTGAAGGTAAGTAGAATGGGGTCCAATAGAATGTCGACTGACGAGAGATGATTACCCCTCGACAGTCGTCACAATTATGCCGGCTTGTTGGAACCAGATATACACAGTCTGATATCGAAACGCGATACTTACGTGGGCCACTATGGCGGGTTTTAACACCTTGTGTACGGTGGTCGCTATCCGCGCGGATATACAATAAATACTACTCCCAGCAAATTATTAACTAACCAGCATTATGTTAAGCGATGTAAATTTCTTTAACCCAGTATTACATCATGTCCTCAAGGTCGAATATTTGTCGACATTTCATCGAAATGATATCGATGCATTGACATGTGTAGGTTTTATGTGTAGATAAAGTATTGATAATGCATTTTGATATCGATAATTAATTTTAAATTGTTTACTTTTCGTATATGTTGGTAGTGTTGAATGATTGTGCTAAAGTTTTTTTGCGATAATAATTATAGTAAGCAATTGTATATTTCAAAGTTTGCACATAATACGGATGAATGAAATTAATGAATTACACAATGTAATGGCAAATGGCCAATATTTGCAACAAAATTTTACTTGCTTTTAAACACTTCGCACATGTGATATCGGTGTGTAAAAACATCTTTTCTCCTTCGTTGGGGCTTTAGCTTAGTCCATACAAAATTTCATCAAAATCGGTTCAGTAATTTAACGGTGAAAACATAACATACAGACTTACTGTCGCATGTATTTGCAGTAGGAATATTTCTTTTGAAATAAAACAATTTTTAGGATTCCATCGCTACTTTTCGTATTATAAATTTCTCACCAATTTATTTATTTCATCATCCAATATTAAAAAATTATTTAAAATTAAGAAAATACCTCTAGTAAACTTTACTTCACAATATTTTAAGGTCTGCAAGCATGCATAGAAAATAACACAAATCTAAATAGGTAATAGACGTAGCGTATTATCCTCGCGTGGGACCCTTGACCCCCATTATCAGTGGTATAATAAATCGCAACGAGTGCAACCTTGTGACGGCCCGTGATGACATCAGACGAGATTTAATAGAAATGCTGTTGTTTTTATATCACACTAGCTTTTGCGTGCAGCTCCACTCGTGTGATAAAGTCTTTTCGAAATATTTTCTCGGGATATAAAGTAGCTTATAGCACTTCGGAATAGCTTTCTATTAGTGAAAAATAATTCAAAATCGGTTAGTTGTTCTTGATATTAACGCCTGTAAACAAAGTCTTGCTTTTTATATTAGTATGAATTGATCTGAATTCGGACTGTTGTATAGGATAAAATAATATATTTTTATATTATATTTGGAATAAATTACACTTACAAAGCTATTGAGCCTATTACACTTACAAGGCTATTGATTATTGAGTCACTAAACTAGGTAAAGAAGGAAAATCTTTGAAGTATATTTTTACAGATACGAAATTGTTTTCACCCGCATTGACGTATACGAGTCTTTGAGATATTCAAATAATATTGCTAACAATAATTGCGTATGGTTATAAATGGCAATAATTGTATATCTTTATTGGTAGCAATATTTGCTCCGTATAAATAATGTTAAATGGTCAAACATTTTTACGAAATAACAATACAATGGGTCTGGACTTGCATGACAGATTTGGATGTCTGACAGTAGTTCCGGTGCGTTTCCGGTCATATTAAAATTTAGTACAATAATTTTAGCTTCACAAATTCGTACCGGAAGGCGGTTTTTCATTCTTGTCCAAATGTTTATTGAAAATTTAGTAGTATACATATAAAAACAAAACAAACATATGAATTGCAAACCACCTCCTTTTTGGATGTTGGCTTAAAACAAGGGAGTATTTGATTTGATTCCGAGTATTTCTAGAACTTTATATTTCTACATACATTATTCATTTAAAATAAAATAAATAAAAAAACCTTTTATTTCCTGCTAAAAAAGTTACAATTGTAAATATTAATTACAATTACAATTTTATCAGAATATAAACATCACAGGAATTAATTATTTACTGTGTTATATAATCATTTTATGTGATATAATTATTATTATTATATTTTTGCTGAACTGCAATTCATTGTATTTAAATTTGTGTAAATAATATTGCAAGAACTACTCTCAGTCGAAGGTAAAGGCCTCCTCCAGAGACAAACCATTATTCATTATTCATTTAATAAATTATTCTTTACAATTCGATATTACGTTGAAACTTTCTCCTTAATTCCTGCAATGCCTAATGAAGGAAACTCAACCGACACCGTGTAATGGAGATGTTAAAAGTGAAAACCGCATTCTATTCCATTCCGCGGTTGGTAGAGATTGCATTACACAGGTGGTACGATAATTGGAAAGCACGTATCTCTTTACCAATAATCGTTTTAATACGTGATTTTGATAATTAACTATTGTTTTGAATCGAGCAGCAGTTTGATATTTTGTTTTAATGGTATAGTCCGGCAAGCAAGCAAGTTGGTGTCCTGATAGTAATATTCATCGCAAATAAAAACAATGGAGCTATTTTAGCCGTCGAATATCTCCGTATAAAAATGCCACGTCATCATGGTCCGTTAGCAGTCCATTGCTGGACATGGGCTTTCTCCTAAACTCGCCATTTTTTCCTTCGACTTGTAGCTTCCAGTTTTTATCAGCAACTTTGCACAAATCGTCACTGCACCTACTTGGACGACGTCCGACTGTCTACAATGGCCTCCAATTCTACAAAATAACAGAGCAAGCTTGATCTATTTCATCAACTATTATTTTTTGTTAGACATTTACTGGTAGTGGTAGGTCTCTCATATGTGACAGTCCGCCTGGGTAGGTACCACCGTAATGTATATTTCTACCGCCAAGAAGCAGTGTGTAATCACTGTTGTGTTTTGGTTTGCAGAACTTTGTAGCCAGTGTAAACTGGACAAAATAAGACTTAACATCTCACGTCTCAGGATAGCGAGCGCAGTGCAATACCAAACAATACTTTGTAATTCAAGGTGTTGGATGGTGTTTCTACTCTATGGGCGGTCGTATCGCTTACCATCAGGCGAACGGCAAGCTCGTCTCGTCATTCAAAGCAATAAAAAAGACAGTGGTAGTACACGATTTGGGCTATTCTTTCACCCCGATATGGGCTGTTCTTTCACTGTGTGATCAAACATTATTTGCCCAAGTTACGATATTTCCATCACAACCTCGTAAAAAGCGATTGAATCACTCACACGAGTCGCGAAGGTCTAGCGTTCGCCTTCCCCGCCTTCAGAATACAAATGGAATTGTCTGTCTGCGCGTTTGATTGTATACAGTTTGCATTCGGTTTGACGCCTTATTCGTGTTTCATTTGCATTGTTTTTCTTTCGTTCTGGTTCTTTTTATGGGCACCAGTTGATATAATTGCTTTATTAATATTTTCGAGTTATTTTCGGTGGTCGGTTATAAATACCCGAGTTTCTTTGAATATCTTTTTTACACTAAAGTGATGTGGAAATTGAATTAAAATAAAATTGTTCCATTAATGGCGTAGTTTTTTCCCATTTTCTATATGTCGGTGAACGAGCCATTGCTGTGATCAATTTGTGAGCAACATCATTCCTTACAACTTCTTTAGTTTATTTACTTCTAGTATGTCAGTAGAAAGTAACATTAGTTAAATGTTATAAGTGTCTTGTTATGTCTTTCTCTATAACATTCTACTAGAGTTTATATACTATAGTCACAATTAAAATACAGACGAAATAAGTTCACTAACCTGATCAGTTCAAGTTCATAGAGTTCTTTCTGCACCACTGTCTTTATTTAATGTTTAAATATTACGCCATTAGCTCATGGCTAAATATAGGTGACTCAAATGATCTTAGGTTATCTTCGATTTACTCATAAACAACTTAATCACATATTTTAATAAATATATATCAGTCTCGAAAGTCTGATTATAACGTTAATTCGTCTTAATTTAATGGTAGTGGGTGTTCGAATCCCAGGTCGAGATTTTTTGTAATTTTTTTACATGAATTTCAAAGATCTGTTTGCTGTTGTTTATTGCTGTAGAGATGGTTACTAGCACGCAAGTGACTTGTACGTTCTACTTATTTATTTTCATGAAGAGTTACTCGCTCGTCTACTTACTTCATTGTACGTGTTACGAAAAATAATTACAGAGTTGTTCATTCGTACCCATGAAATGATAAGTTTAGAACTTTGAAGTTTTAAAGCATAAGAAATCGAAATCAGAAAGAAAATAAACAACAAACTGAAGACAGGAATTGAGATTGTATCTTAATTAACTTCGGATTAAACATTTACTATCGAAGCCAGATGTGAAACAGTAAACACAATAATGAGTCGACTTGAACATTTCGCTATGGAAAGTGGGCGTAGGCAGAACCTATTACAAGATATATAGTATTATTTTCAGTTCAAGATATATGGTCATATATTCGAGCAGTGGAACGAGGAAGTAATGTTGTTTTCTATTTAATTTTCTAGGGAATATAGAATGCAATCGTGTGTGTCTATAGCGCGATTGCTGAACAAATACTCTTCCTAATGCTTCATGGTTTAATTGTAATTTCCTTTAGGCTGTGGCCTTTCATATTTCTTCGGTAATTTAATGTACCTTTAGTCATAGCAAACCTTCTTCAACAATTTATTACTTTAACTTTGATTAACTCTGATTCTATGTGTTTTCATCATCGTCTACTAAAGATCAAAACCTGTCTTTTGAAGATCAGTTTTGCTTGAATTCTCAACAAAATATCAAAGTTTTGTAATATCCGTTTAGGACACAGTTTATAACTTTTAATCTTGAATAAATTTATATCAACATAAAAGGATATTAGTTTTTAACGTGGTTTACGTGGGATTTTATCTTCAACTGCGTATGCGTCTATAAAATAGTCTAGCAATTTAGTTATGTACCGGTTACTCACCGTTAGTCACGTCTTAGCTTATTCTCAAGTATTAACCTATAAATATGTTTTTCTTTTTTTACTGTATCTCAATTTTATGTTTTTATTTACATTAAGAAAATTATTTTGGTCGATGAGTTGTTTTATTTTTTCAAAACAATGATGTAATTTACTTCGATGGCGCAAACATTGACTCAGAAACCATAATCACTACGCGAATATATTTTAAAAGAACGACGAGAAAAGCCTATTAGTAATATTATAAATGTGATTTTAAGGATGTTGGAATGTTAGAAGTAGATGCAGAGACGCTGAACAAATTTTGATGAAATTTGCCAGGAAGATACATGACCTGGATTACCGTACAGGCTTTATCTCCCGGAATAATCAGAGTGACACCTTTATATCAAAAAAACCTTTCACGATAACGATATAGAAGTAAAATGTAGTGGTCTTCTAAACCTTCCTATTTCAGACGATCTTAATTGTGTCGACTAGCGAAGGATCATTATCTCTTGTCAAAGATTATCTGACCCTACTTCACTTACCATCAGGCGCAGTGAAGTCACATTGCGTAAGCCATATACAAAACTTAAGAACCATACTGCAATATTTGATTATTCTACCCTCGAGTTCTTTTGGCAGCTCTACGCTTGTTTATATCAGCAACGACATTTGCGTTCCTAATTAGATTTATGTTCTTATTGATAACATTTATCACTGATACCGCTGCAGTGTGCACGCGGATTTCATTGTTATTACCCGTCGATATGGATTACTTTTGCTTCTTTGACCCTGTGAGTTCTTTTTTTGTTTTGTTTGAGTCTTGTAGTGTTTGGATTGTTTTAGCATTTGAATGGATTCTTAGTTCATTAATGTCAGTCTTCTTGTATATTCGAATTTGAATAATATTTTGTTAATTTCTGTCATCGAACACAAGGAAGAATTGTCGTGTTCTGTTTATAATTCAATAACCAGAAGAATCACTAGGCATTCTATATATGTTTACTGTAATACTATTCTTATGTTAGTGTTTATTGTGAACAATTTCCATTAATCTATCTTAGACGACTAGATGACTTGCATAATTCAATTACCGCTGTATTTTGGCACTAATTGGATAACAGTTTACGATGCCGGTGTTAATTTATTTTGATTTTCATTCGGTTATGTTTATCTTTCCTTTCTTTATCGATTAGCGTTATCGATATTCGTAATATCGAGTAAAAGTACGCTCGTACTTTGTATAGTAGGAGTGTAATTGTCTCTGCTTTTGATGCTTTTTAGTTATTATCTACTCCTTTATTATTAACGTTTATTATTATTTGTGTTCTCTCTAATTACGTTATGATATGAGATATAATGACTAAGATCAGTAAAATATCCGAAACGTCAGCCTTTCTTTTGTCTCTATTTCTTTCCTCTAGGAGTGATATTCATCTACGATTCTTCTAATGTTATATACTTAGTCTGGCCATAAATACTGTTACACTTAATTATAAAAAAATATTACATTTGAATTTCGAATCTGTCATTTTTATACGATTGTTCATTGTGTTTTCTCATTTTGGCGCCAATACATTGTAAAATATTTTGCGATATTAAAATGGTGTGGGGTGATAAAGAGAACCGAATCGCTGTGATAGCATTACACAAAGTAGGTATGGAGCCAAATGCAATTTTTAAAACTCTCCATACACTTGGTATTAGTAAAATGTTTGTGTACCGGGCTATTAATAGGTACAATGAGACCTCCTCTGTTTGTGACAGAAAAGATCTGGCCGTCCACGTAGTGTTCGTACGAAAAAGGTGGTCAAAGCAGTAAGGGAAAGAATTCGAAGAAATCCTGTCCGAAAGCAAAAGATTTTATCTCGGGAAATGAAGATAGCACCTAGAACCATGTCGCGTATTTTAAAAGATGACTTAGGACTTGCAGCCTATAAGAGACGCACTGGCCATTTCTTAACTGATAATTTAAAGAAGAATAGGGTGGTAAAATCGAAACAACTACTGAAGCGGTACGCAAAGGGAGGTCACAGAAAAATTTTGTTTACGGATGAGAAAATTTTTACAATTGAGCAACATTTTAACAAACAAAATGACCGTATTTATGCTCAAAGCTCTAAGGTAGCTTCCCAATTAGTCGACAGAGTGCAACGTGGACATTATCCGACTTCAGTGATGGTTTGGTGGGGTGTTAGCTATGAAGGAGTGACTGAGCCATATTTTTGTGAAAAAGGTATCAAAACATCGGCACAAGTGTATCAAGATACCATTCTTGAGAAGGTAGTTAAGCCCCTTAACATCACCATGTTCAATAACCAAGTATGGTCCTTCCAGCAAGACTCGGCGCCGGGTCATAAAGCTCGGTCCACGCAGTCTTGGTTGGAATCGAACGTTTCGGACTTCATCAGAGCTGAAGACTGGCCGTCGTCTAGTCCCGATCTTAATCCGCTGGATTATGATTTGTGGTCAGTTTTAGAGAGTACAGCTTGCTCTAAACGCCATGATAATTTGGAGTCCCTAAAACAATCTATACGATTGGCAGTGAAGAATTTTCCCATGGAAAGAGTGCGTGCTTCTATTGATAACTGGCCTCATCGTTTAAAGGACTGTATTGCAGCCAATGGAGACCACTTCGAATAAGCTTTTTATATTTTTAATTGTTTTATATTTATGTATTAAACTGACACACTGTAAAAGTAATAAATGTTATTTGCAGTTAACAATTTTCTTTTTTCTTTATTACAATATTTATGGCAAGACTAGGTATATGTTATGATGTTATATTAGGTGACTTGGTCCCACTTATTTTTTTTATGAAAAAAAAAAGAAATATATGTTACACAAAAGTGTTTAGTTGATTTGAATATTTGAATTTGCACAGCTATTTATAAGGCTGACTGTACCATCTCCGACGATATTTATGATCTAATTTGAATGTTATATTTGTTGGATTATTCTTAAAATAAAATATGGAAATCTTGCAGTATTAAAACGAAACATCACATTATAATCTCCCAGTTCGCATATCTTTAGATCTAGATGTAATTGTAGTTAATTAAAATATGCTGTTTGTTTTCAAAGTGGCTCGTTCTAGGTAGTTCTAATGTTTTCCTACACACGTCTCAAGGACACGTTCAACTGAATACCGATTGTTTTGACTATGTAGAGTTTGTTTTTACACGTTGTTTTGGCTGTTTGTTTTGATTTAATTAATGAACGTAGTCTGCTATACTTATGGTAATGGATTTACAAAATCTATATTATTTTAAGCGTTTTTGTGTGCTTTAGTTTTTTTATACGTACACGCCAAACTGATCCCACTGCACCTGATGGTAAGTGGATTTGGGTCCAATAGAATATTGACTGACGAGAGTTGATTACCCCTCGACGGTTGAAACAATTATGCCGGCCTGTTGGAACCGGATATACACAGGCTGATCCCGGAACGGCGATTTGTGGGCCACTATGGCGGGTTTTAACACTTTGTGTACGTTGGTCGCTATCTGGGTGGACATAAAACATGTCCTACCACTAGCAATGTTATGCTTGGTTGTTCATTAATTACCGAACTCATGACACGTTTTTTCTGTTAGTTTTTTACGACTCATATTTGAAACAGCTGACTTAATTTTTATAAGACTGGCAACATAACGAAGTACTGCGATCTTACACTTATATACTAAAGCCTTTGCCTAGGGTTCAGGCTGCGTGAAATAGTTTCTTCTTGGATTAATGTAGCTTCCTACTACTAAAACAGTTTCAAAATCGGTTCACTAATTTAGATTAGCTCACTAAGATTAGCGCATTCAAACAAACTCTTCAGCCTTATAATATTTGTCTCTCCCGCGACCATGAAGGCTGCAAAGTCTTTGAAACGTCGGGAGAAAACTAAAATATAAAAAACCGCGATAGAATCCGAAAAGTAGTTTAATTTCAATGTCTAACATTCGCGTAAACATAAGAAATCATTATAACATTAGTATACATAGTGGCGACTGTTCGACGGAAAAGATCTAAGTTCCTCATTCAGAACAGTTTCGAACAAACACCGCACTGAACTATTGGGATTACATGTTTCTCGCGTGTTGCGCAAACATGATTTATATCGGCAGCCGGAAAAATGTAAACGGGTCACCGGACCGCGGTAATGCCACGGATTTGCTGTAATGTATTGCTACATTATGTCTATTTTGATGTTCACAGAGTTGATTAACTGGCGAATATTAATTGTTAAATTGAAGTGTTTTTAGTGCAGGTTGATTTATGTTTTTAAGGGCCTGTTTATTTTAAACTTTTTATTGATTGTAATTGTAGGCAGCTAATGTAGATAGTACTCATTTTTAACCGACTTTAAAAGAGGAGGTACTCAATTCGATTGTATTTATTTTTGTTACCTCAGAACTTTTGACTGGGTGAACCGATTTTGATGATTCTTTTTTTTATTTGATAGCTGGTGCTTCCCGTGTGGTCCCATTTAATTCATTGTTGTTGGACCCTTGACTTCAGGGAATCAAAAACTCTTAAAAACATGTCGTCAACGTATACTGATTTTTATTAACACAAAAAATCAATAATAAAAACTTTTTATCAAAAAATGATACCGTCTTAGTAAACAACTAAAAACCAAAAAATACTTTAACGTCAGCTATAAACTGGTTACCAATTTTGGAGTCGGTGACCAATTAATATTAATAAAAAGAAACGATATTGATTTATAAAAGTATTTCGCTTACCGGATCAGACAAAAATGTCGTTAAACAAACCTGACATTCGTCACGAACCTTGGAAAAGATGAATGGTCCAAAATTCATCATGCTATGATGTAACCTATTTGTCAACGTTTACATTTGCTAAGGCGTACAAGACTTTATTACAAGGTGGTTGAGTTTAAATATAATTGGCGTGTGTGTTGGCGCTCTCGATAATCTCGGGGCAAGGTGAACACCGTTGTTGTAGCTAATCGTATTATTAAAATTGACTTTTATTTGCTTATGTTGGTACTGAAGTATGTAACTAAATAGTGTAGGTACAAGTTTCCGATGAGTACTAAAACTTAATCGATATTAACGCGATTTTCGTAGCGAAACTTCCTTGACACATGGCATATCGATTATTCGAATTGTGTATTATCGAATATTTTTAGAAATGGCTATGGGCTCGTTCCCTATCACATCATGGGACGGAAAATACTTGGTTAAAAGTGGGTGCCCTGGTTGCGTCTCTGAATGCCCCCTTAAGGGAAAAATGCGTAAAGTGTGTGAATTTTTTTTTGAGTAGGATAGGCTGGTTATTTTCTTTGCCTATAAACATACAATATCATAAGAATTTCATGCGCTAAAAGTAATAAATAAGTTCAAAAATCCCGGTGTAATACGAAATGCTACCAGCTGTAGCTTCATGATGTTTCTCTATGAGACATTAGGTAGTAATACTCAGTTCGAATTGCCCCATTCATACAGTAGACAAGCTCTACCCTACCAGACGCTGGTTCGCCCTGGAGCTAGGTCGCTTCTGTCAGGTCTGTCCAGAAATCGTTAGGGGAGGTCTATGTTCCGCAATTTCGAAGTTCCCCATTTATGCTATTAACAGGCTGTACCCTACAGTACGTACGAACAATCTGGATCCAGGTCGCTTGACAGGTCTGTCTAGAAATCTTTAGGGAAGGTCTATTTTTTTTTTTTTTTTTTTTTTTTTTTTTCTCTCGCGGAGATAGTGCCTTAGAAAAGATCTTTAGGGAAGGTCTACGTTTCGAGTTAGACTTCATGTGGCTGATAATGATGATGTGGCTCTAGGCCTTCAAAATTCATTACCCACCTGCGTCTAATGGTAAATGCAAGCTATACTAATATAAAGCTGAAGAGTTTGTTTGAATGCGTTTATCTCAAGAACTATTGAACCAATTTCGTTTTTTTTTTTTTCACTTATAAGAAGCCACATTACTCCTTAATGCTATAGGGTACATTTTACCCGGGAAAATATAAAGCTGAACTGTTATCCTGTAAAAAGATTCACGCGAGCTAAGTCGCAAGCAAAAGCTAATCTAAATATAATTTGAATGCTCAACCGACTCTTATTTATTCTTACTTGGTATTTTTTAGCCTTTTAATTTAAATATAATAGTCTTTTAATATTTTTTGCACCTTCCTGTAAAGTGATTAATCACGTATGAAACGTGATGTGATTGTTAGTATATTTGTAAATTTATTTGTTTTAATAAACCTCTTATCCTTTTATATAGAATTTAATTATGAAAGACATATGCACCTGTTTAAGTAGATTACTAAAGTATGTCCATAACAAGCCGATACGTCTATCAATTTTTAAAATTAAATAAATCTGAATTAAAACTATGGTCTACTAGCTTTTGCTCGCGGCTTCGCCCGCGTGAAGGAGTTTTCCGGAACAATTTTTTTTCGACGTTATATTATGACGAAATTACACAAAATTATTATAAATTTTAGCCTACATGTTATTCTGATATATAACCAATATTACTGTAAAGTTTCATCCAAATCCGTTCAGTAGATTTTTTGTGAAAGAGGAACAAACACATACATCCATCCTCACAAACCTTCGCATTTATAATATTAGTAGGATATACGAAGCAGAAAGCTCGTCCTATGAGTATGATTACTGACGCCCAGAATTCATTCACGGGTAGTGGGTACACGTCTCACGTCGCGACGTCTGTTGACATGGTAACGGCGATCAATGGGACTCCCCTCTTTTATAATCCCTATTATGAACTACAGTTAAATGGCCATAAATGTTATTTAGTTTATTAATATAGCTTCAAAATATGGCGAACTGTAGATTTAAAAGTCCTTAATTACTAAAGCCCGATATTTTTATCGACGCTTCAAAGCCAATCTTATCTAAGCGACAATCAGTAAAGTTTTGAGTTGAAAGTACTTAAAGTTTAGATTTTAATATGAATGTTCGTAACAATTAAACATTTTATTTTATAAAGATATAGTTTAATGATATTAAAATTGTTCTAGACCTACAAAACCTAGATCAAATGATGCAGAAAAAAATGGGTATTCAAAATATTTATATAATTAACTTTCGGTATATTTGTCGCTTAGATAGGATCGCCTTTGAAGCGTCGATATATAATATCAGCCCTGTATTATATACTGTCCCACTGCTGGGCACGGGCCTCCTCTATTACTAAGAAGTTTTAGTCTACCACACTAGCCTAGAACCTGCGGACATTCGTCTCGACAGTCCGTTCCACTGCCAACTAGACTATCGCCGCTATCCGAGGTCAATAAATGATCTCAATCGCAATCTTCGAATCGATCGAGAATTAACCAACCAAAATAAGTCATCTGTCATATCAAACAAACTCTCTTCCAATTGGTCCATTTGCTCAACCGATCCGAACATAGGATATTTTTTTTTATTGTTTTGTATGACGAGACGAGCTTGCCGTTCGCCGATGGTTAGCGAAATAGTGCCGAAATCGGTCATTAAGACCTAATTCACTCCGCTGGATAAGCAAAAACGAATCGTGAAACCCAATCATAGATTAGAAATTAGAATGGAAACTCGTCGCCGTTTCCGCCTTAACGCTTCGCTTGATGAGGAGAAAACTGAATTTTCGTTCACAATTCACACCACAAGGAGGGCGCCACAGTCTACTAATCGTGGAGAAAATGAATTTGCATCTGCACATTCAAATATATAAATAACATTAAATAATCATTAGCTAATCGGTTGTGTTACCTGTAGCTTAAAGACCTACCTAATTTATCTCTGCACCACCTAAAGGACGACTGGTAGAAAATGCGTTTGGCATTAAATCCGCCTATATACTTCTCTGTATAGTATAAAGTGTGAAATAAATAAAGACAAGGTTTGATTCAATGCGTTTCCACGAGTCTAACTTTCATCACAGCGTCGACTTATAGATGCCCAGCACTGAAACTCGATGAGTTTTGGGAATCCTTATGTATTATAAAATAAATTCCCGCATCGCGTCTGTCTGGACGCGATAAACTCAAAAACTAACGAACGGATTCCAATGAAATTTGGTATGGAAATAATTTTAGACCCTGGAAAGATCATAGACTAATTTTTATATCAAAAAAATTCATTCACACGGGCGAATCCGCTAGCAAACGTTAATTTCTAAACTCTTTAAACTTCAGTCCATTCGTTCCTGAATTACTTTCAAATGATTCATCCTTGAGCCTGCATCGTCAATAATAAGCCACCAAAACGCCTTAATTACCCTCCTTCTTAAACTACCCCAAGTCATGTTTGGTAAGTTTTCGTATACCGTTTTAAGTACAAATTACAAAAAACCTCACCTGCCCAACTCTGCTTCTCTATCTTTTATTATAATAAAACAGAAACTTAGCATCATGCCCGAAACTGACTCTACAGATTGCCACATCACACATGTAATGCTCCCAGATTGTAATATCAACTAACAAGTCCCCTTATCCTATTAAAATGCTATAAAACGCATCTGAAGCGATTACGGCGTACAATCGCACTCCGCCAGAGCACGTGTGACAGCGTCAATATGGCAAGCAGCCAGATTTTTATATGCCAAGGAATAAATACAATAGTATATATAGCAGCGTTCAATAAACCCGTTCAAGATTGTTGGACGTCTTATAACGTTCGAGTTTATTGATTGATAGAGATTTTCATGATGATTTCTTATGTAGAGAGAAAATTTTAATACAAAAAACGCAATAAAATCCACAGAAAATAAATGCAATAGTATATATAGCAGCGTTAAATAAACCTGTTCAAGATTGTCGAACGTCGGACGTCTTATAACGTTCTAGTCTGTTGATTGATAGAGATTTTCATAATGATTTCTTATGTAGTGAGAAAACTGTAGTACAAAACCCGCAGAATAGTTTTATTTCAGTGATTTTCATGTTATGTTAGTAGTGGTGGTAAGATTGTCTTAACGTAGAACGTCTTATGACGTTTTGAATCTGTTGATTGATTGAGATTGGTGTTTTAGAATTAATAATTGGCTATTTAAAGGATATTGGTTTTAATGTTGAGGATGGTAAAATTGTATGGTCGACGCCTAATGACGTCTGTAAATTGATAGATATTTTGATGTTCGGTTTGGTGATTTTGCCGAATTTATTGTTTGAAGTATATTGTACTTATTGTATTGGATCAGACTATAAAGTCCCAATGTTGGGCAAAGGCCTCCCCAAGATCCTTCCATGAATCACAGTCCTGCGTTATAAATTGCTTGAAGTATGTAGTGTTGAAAATATGGTTTTATTCTTAATTCTTTCAAACCTTATGTCTGGATAATTCCCGAAGATATTTCCACTTATACAAGAAATATATTTATCGTTATTATTATACATTTTGCATGTCGTATCTCTCTTAACCCTCGTTAATTCATAAATATTCATTCCTGATTTACAGTTTAATCAAAATGAATATGCGTGAAAATGTTCATTCCACAAGATTTATTCGGAACGTTTCAATTAATTGCAGCCTTGTTCGGGACACATTTTTCATCGTTTTCCTCAATTACTATGCAAATAAATTTGTCATTTCCTTAACGGATGCCCTTGTTAGTAATGTTAATGCTTAGGTTTCAATTGATTTGTGCAAATTGATTCCGGTGTGTTACGTGTGTTATTTTTTTCTCTTTTCTGCTTAGTTTTCTAGCAGTTTAACGTCTTTGGAACTGTTTTTATAGTTAATAAGTCAATGTTGAAAACCAAGAATACATGTACAATAAATTAAAAAACATTTATTCGGTAAAAAATAGCTCAACATAATAATATCAGCCCTGTACTAAATACTGCCCTACTGTTGGGCACGGGCCTCCTCTACTACTGAGAGGGATTAGGCCTAAGTCCACAACGCTGGCCTAGTGCGGATTGGTAGACTTCACACACCCTCAAAATTCCCATAGAGAACTTCTCAAATATACAGGTTTCCGTAAGATGTTTTCCTTCACCGTTGGAACAAGCGATAGCTTAATTTAATTCTTAGTTATTGTTTTCTCACCGTGTTATACTTGAACAATCAAGGTTTCATTTCTGCCTGACGTAGAACACCATGCTAACTTTGCCATCATATTCCACCTCAATCTCAAAGCAACTTTACTTCAACTTTGCCCATTATGTTTACTTTACCAGTTATCGTGGTCTAATCTATATTTAGACATAACTAAAGTGGTTTGTAAATATTTATAAACCAGTACCTGCTATTGGATATTGCGTTTTATGTTCGTTGATAGATTTATGTTGATTTGTCAAGCATTTTACAATCAATAATGCTTGACAGTTAAACTGGTAATGTTACTGATAGTAAATGCGAAAGTTTTTAAATATGTTTGTTAGAACAAAACGCTGTAACAACGGAACGGATTTGGATGACATTTGGCACGTGGGTAACCCATGTCCTTGATTAACACATAGGCTACTTTTTGTCTCTGTAATTTGCTCCCTCGAATAATTGAATTTTTTAATCAATTCTTTAATAGTTTGCGCTGGCACCTTTCAGTTTTAGGGACTTTTGTAATGGGAAAGGTTTTTCACGTATGCGAAGGCGCGAGCAACATCTACTATTAAAATACCTTTTGATGCTCAGTGAAAATAGTCAACGCGGTAGTACCAAGACTACGACTTATCGAAAACCATCAGTCATTATAGACTGCGAATGAAATAACTTAGTCAATTCGTGATCAATAACATCATCTCGCACCCTTACAACTAAAATGACCTAACTTAAAAGTTATATATTATCTGATTTTGTTTTAAAACGACCTTTCAAAGCTTACTTTATAACGCTATGACGAGAAAAAGACAAAATTATGGAATAGAAACAGAGATTCTCACTACCGATGACCGCCCAATTCACTGCCTTCTAAATCGTTTTCAAATCTTTTTTGTTCGTTTCCCACAAATCGTCTTTTTTGAGTTGGGTTACCTTGGTTCTAAGCGTGCGATTTGTACCAGCAGTCATGACGACTATGAATAGTAATCTTCGTCAGACCCTGATCATGACCCGAATCTTTGATGGACAAAACACTTTTTGATATCGCGTCGCATTTTTACTTTGAGGCGTAAAATATGAAGTCTCCTAATGCTTGGTCTGGCCATGTGGCCTAAAAACTCAAAGAAACGGCGCAAGCAGATGGTACAAAGCCTTTTTTTGATTTTGAGGTCGCATGGACTCATTGGTACGAAATACAGTCCAAGGTACCTGAAGCATTTTCATCCAGCGCCACATTTCGGAAACTATGTAATGACAATTTTTCCCGATGCGTTCAAACAGTGACCCCACACTGTTGCTTGGCAGCGGCAATAGTTTTACAAAAAATAAAAATACTATCTCAACCTTTCCTCACAATGTTAGACAATTATTGTCCTAATAAACAACCAGAGAGAAACATTTTTTTAAATATACCTAGCATTTCTGAAAATATCACATCTCTCAGTAAATGACTCACGGGAATCGAATCTATAGCGAAGTCACTGACCGATAGTTTCTCGATGCTAAAATGTAAGTGAAATCGCGGATGTCTTTAATTCCACATCCTTTTATGTTTAACTCGATTCGTTTAAACGGGTTTTGTTCATTTCGTGTTTAAATGCGGTCAACAATTCGAATTTGTTGTGTTTGGAATGTCCAAAAGTCTTTAGGTAAAATGAACTTACTATAATCAGGTAAAAACGTTCACACATCGCCTGTAGATGTAGGGTATTTATTCCATAGTGTTTCTAAGGAGTATAATGTGCTAGATCTAAGCCTCTCTTTAACTAATAGCAAGTTCTTGAAGTAGGTATGTTGTGCAAAAACTTTCAGGTGCGTTTACACTAGCAGAATATTTCAATAGTTTTATTATACACAGTATAAGTATATAAGAAACAGGCATGTCTCTGTATGTTCTCTTGATTTGTATTGTAGGAAAATATATCTTAATTTTAAGGGCCATCTATAAATTACGTCACACGTTAAGAAGTGTGAGGGTCAACGAAGCGTGACATTATGTGACAGGGAGGGGCGGGGGGGTCGTAAGTTTCGTGGCGTCAGTTATTAACAAAACACTTTATATATTCTACCTTTTGGGTATTGATATAAGGTATGTGTAAAAGTGTAAACATGTGACGTCACACTAAGGGGGCCTCGCGAGTGTGACAAGGACAGAGGAGGAGTCAAAATCATGATTCGTGTGACATAATATATGACAGGTCCCTTATGTATAATATTAATACGGGTAATATGTAGAGATTTTATAATCGACTACTTACATGTTTAACTGTACATAATTTATAAAAAGTTAAAATAATATTTGAAAGAAAAAAATAAGCAACTTTACCGATTCAAGATAAAACATAAAATAAGCAAATTATCGTCATAAACCGTATTATAGCGGAATCAATTGGAATGCGTTTAAGTTCCCTTCTCTCGTCAACCGTTGAGAAATGTCTTCGTAAGAACTTTATGGTATATTACAAGAAGAAGTTACTCAAGAAAGATGTTCACAAAATATTATTGATATATCAAGCAGGCGCCACGTCTGTCAACTTGCGCGGAACTCTAATACTTTCCTGCAATCAATATCGGATTTTAAACTTCCACAATTACACTGTAGATATTTGGTAATTCAATTTAGTAGATAGTTTAAAAAATACGTGTATTGTTATCCCATATTGGTGTCACAGTGTCAAGATTAGACGGTCGGTGCACCGCCGCAACCGGCGCGGCTGCGCGCGCATCTCCGCAAACCGCTCCCCGAATCGAATCGGCCAGTCACTGCTCATAACCTCAAAAACCACCCCCAACAGCTGTTACATCAAATAAAACGTAATTAAACGTTAAACACAATCGCGACACACGTGAACCGCGGACCGCTCGCGCCGCGACTCCGTTACGAAATGATTTAAATTTAGAATAGTTCTTTTTTTTCGATTTACGGTCTTTACTGCATTTCATTCAGTTTTCGGCCAGTACGAAACGTACCAAGCCGTGTTTTTCGACGGGTTTTCGCCCTTTGTTTATTACTATTGCGTTTTAAAGAGGTTTTATTGTTCTTTTTTTAATCTGTGCCATTTTTTTCTTTTAATTTAGGTTACAAATTAGAAATGTGTATTTCTTAAATGAAGTGCTGGTGTGATTATTGTTTGAAACGATGTGTTTAGTGGACGTTATAAATAAACTGTATTGTGTTGTTTTATAATACGTGCGTTTAAAATGGAGGAGTACGAGTATGACTTCGCGTACGAGTGCCGGGTTGGTACCTGTGTAATTATTTTGTTAATGTTGGTCAAACATTTGGCGTCCTTTTTCATGTATTGCATATAAAGAGAAAGAAGAGTGTTCCGAATATTTGACCAAATATATTAATGTAGATATTTTCTACACATTTATATCGTAAGTTTGTATCAAATAATAATAATTGAAACACGTAATTCTTTTCTCATACGCAGTTATTTTATTAATAGCCAGCCTTGGCAATGTAGAGTGGAAAACACGTAACTTTTCCGTACATCGGGGTCAAGGAGAGAATACAGGAAGCTGTTATGTCACTGTAGTTATGTTTTTATACATTGCATTTGTCGTTTGACGCATTGTGATGATTTACACAGAGTGAGATGTCGCCGGTTCGATTCCAGCAACGCGGCAATGTTTGCTTGACCCAAAAACTGAATAAGGAAATGTGTTTTGAATTATTTTTACGAGTATTTTAAAGAACTAATGTTTAACGTGGAATCTTCTGACGGGGTTTGAAAGTAATTTGGTATTTTTTTAAATATTTAAGTATGATTTTTTCTAATCGAAATTATGAGTATTTTACTAACTAAACGTACCTTTAGATGACTTGACGTATATTGTATAGACATGAACGTCCATATAAACTATTTGTTCAAAATCTGGAGTTAGAACTGAAGTTCGCTGCAGCGCTAAAACATCAATCGTGGTTCAATCAAACTTTTAAAATATACAATGCTAGAGCGCTTTGAATAGAGTATAAGTAAAATGGCAACCAATACCGGATTGCAGTACACTTCAGTTGAACACAATGAGTGTTCGGAACGTCGCGTCAGATCTAGTACGTAGTACATTTTCGCATCCTTGCAACCAACTGCTAATTTATATTTTTTGTTTTTTTTTTACAAAAAAGACCTTCCTAAACATTCTCTATAACCTTATGACGAGGAAAAGAAAAAAATATAAAATAGGAACAGAAATTCTAACTTGCGACGACCACCTAATTTACTGCTTTCTGTATTGTTTTCAAATCTTTTTTATTCGTTTCCCACAAATCGTATTTTTAGAGGTCACTTTAGTTTTTAAGGGCGACTTAATTACTTTCGAAATACTTTTTGAACAATACAACCACAATTCCATACACGAATTTCTTCGATAGAGAGAAATGTGTTCTATCTTGTCGTTTATGATTCTGTTCTCCCGATTACGCTGCTCCTGTGCCTGTCGTGGGTTAGTGGACGATGGAACAGATTTCTGGATCGAGCAGGTTCGAACCTGGATAGATGTTTTCGCGATAATAATTGTTTGATGTGAGATTACTTTATTCGTGATATTTTGTTTATATTGAGGGAAATAGCGAATTTTTTTTCATATAAATTTTTTGCAATTCTTTTCATGTTTAATTTTAGAAATATTGAATTTATTTGAATACTTAACATATTTGATAGATTAATTCATCTTAGCACAATTGGCGTGTTGCATACAAAACGTCAACCAAAAAAACTTTTTGTTTTTTTTTTTTTTTCCAATCACATCTCGGCAAACTCGGACCGGTCCGATGATGCGGCACTCGGTGACTCGGTCGATATTAAACGGCACTAAACCGCGGGTCGTTCACCCCGGGGCGTCTGCGGAGCTGTTTTTGTATGTGGACAAAACATTGTCTAGGTGTTAGGTCTCTAATAAGTGATAGACTAAGATCATATATAGGTGTTAGTTACAAAGTATTTAAATATTCTCTATACAAATATCAGCTCTGTATTATATACTGTCCCACTGCTGGCCACGGGCCTCCTACTACTGGGAAAGATTAGGCCTTAGTCCACCACGCTTAGAGCAGTCTGGTAGACTTCACACACTCTCAAAATTTCTATAAAGAACTTGTCAGGTATGTAAGTTTCCTCACGATGTTTTCCTTCACCGTTAAAGCGAGCGACAATTCACAAAGAATGCCGCTCGTTATTTTTATTGTATTAGACATATTTACATAGAATTAAACAATATAGAAAATATTTTCTAGAATCGTCTACATTAGATAATTAGTCTAAGAATACAAACCGTTCCAAACACAGTTACGATATCTGGCTTTGAATTCTTAATAAACTTTGTTTTCACAACCCCAATCAACAAGATAAGTACGCCCCAGCCTCACATGAGTTGTATATAAACTTAGCAAAATGCCAAATCTCTAGCTACACCTCTGCCTAACCATTCAGGGATAGAGGAGTGACATTGATTAAGTGATCATTAGCGCAATATCAAATTTTTCATTTGTTTTTTATACTGAATAATTCTTTAAAGCAACACAGTAAAACTACATAATGAATAATTGTTTTTTCTTCAGCGTCTCGTGGAGGCGATGGCACCTCGCTCTGCGCGCTCTTTCCGCCAGGAGTTCAACATGCAAGATCTGACCACAGAGCACACCTACACCACACACTATACCTCTGAGAAGTAAGTGCATTATTACTTTAATTTAAATGAAACTATTTTGCGAATTTCATCGCGTATAATATCAGCCCTGTATTATATACTGTCCCACTGTTGGGCACGGGCCTCCTCTACTACTGAGAGGGAATAGGCCTTAGTCCACCACGCTGGCCTAGTGCGAGTTGGTAGACTTCAGACACCCTCGAAAATTCCTAATAGAGAATTTCTCAGGTATGCAGGTTTCCTCACGATGTTTTCCTTCACCGTTAAAGCAAACGATAATCCACAAAGAACACACACATAACTGTATAGAAAAGTCAGAGGTGTGTGCCCTGGGGATTTGAACCTGCGGACATTCGTCTCGGCAGTCCGTTCCACAACCAATTAGGCTATATTTCTCATCACGTATATTGTAATATAATAATGACAAGGTCTCGAAATATATGTGTTAAAGAGTATTGTTCATACCGACTATCTCATATATCGTCATAACTAGACTGTTCCTTCAGTCGTTATTACCAGTTTTTACTGTATTACGTGTATTACGTTAGTCATTATTTACTTTATTCCGTCGATAAGATGCGCAAAATAGTTTTATTACAATTTTAACATTAGCATAAATACGAGAAATCATCATACATTAATATTTAGTACTATCATGGCCGGCTTACCCATATTGGGCGGTGGAACGTGAAAATCAACCTGCCGCCCCTGAGCTAATAAAAATATCCTTTTTATACAAGGTTCTGACAAATAATTTGGGCGGTGATTTGCCGACGAATTATTTTTTTGGCGGGATTTGGTTGCGTCCTCATCGGCCCTATGCCTGGGACCCGAACACCCCTTGCACCTCCGGGTAAAAACGGCCCTGATTAGGAACGGCTGATGTTAATATAATATATTATTATTTAGATCGAATAAACAAATCAAACACAATATAATCGGTTTACTTATAATGAATAAGAAATAATCGTAATTCATTGATGTATTTATTTTTTAGTTCTAGTTGTTAATATGGTGTTTTGTTCAGTAATTTTAATACCATATAATTTAATAATCAAGAAAACAACTAGGTTTCGTATATATTGAAGAGGTACAATTTAATTTACATAGGATAGTACTTCTATTAAAACTTACTGTACTCATAGTTAATAAATTCAATATTGTTTGCAAGGCTTCTTTCTTATAAAGTTATGATAAAAGAATTTACTTAAGCGATTCTTTGAAGAGACTAAGTTGTCTGGCAGTGTTAAAAGCTTTCTTTGTTGTCATAAAACAGAGAATATTTCATTTGTTTTGGAAGATGTTTTTCTTAGTATAATATGCCTACTAAAGATAGGGGATAGTATTATCGTACATTAAATTATAGTTTATTTTAACTTATGACTGCCTCGGTGGCGTAGTTGTACTGCATGCGCGGTACAGCAGCGTTCTGAGGTCCTGGGTTCCAATCCCGGGTCGGGCAGTGATATTTGGGTTTTTCTGCTCAGTATCAGCCTGGAGTCTGGAATTTGCCCGATATGGTGATATGCTCCTATCACATCATGGGATGGAACACAATTGACGATAAATGGGTGCCCTAGTTGCGCCTCTGCATAACCCATCAGGGATTAATGCGTGATGTGTGTTCGTTTGTTTTTATTTTATTTATTTTAACTTAAAGTTACTAACAACTAATTTTATTTCATTGTAAATGTTTTAACATTATATTCCTCAATACAGATATGTGCGAACGTCACACACAACAGAAATGGACGGGCAAACGCCACACAAATCGATGGCCAATGGTAAGCTTACCTCGCCCACGTACGCCACCAAGACAGTAATACCGGAAGACGATAGACCAGACGTGAGGAAACTGAAGCGCGTGCACAGAATGTACGAAGGCCCGAACATTATCGAATCCAGAGGTATAGTCCACCCAGAGACCAGGGAAATTCTGACTGTGGGTCAGGCCATAAGCATGAGGATACTAGATGTCAGAACGGGAAGGCTTCTCTCCTCCCCTGACACGAGACAAACGATCACAATCGAACAAGCGGCACAAGAAGGTCTAATTGATCCTAAACTAGCCGCCAGATTAACAGGACCCTGCGGAATGACTGAAGACGGCAATGAGGTCACATTGCTTGAAGCGATACAAAGAGAACTGTACGATGCTGAGCAAGGACTTACAGACCCGGCGGAGAAGAGAATTAAGGTAACTGTCGAAGGAGACGCGCCGGGACAAGGAATGAGTATATCGGACGCGTTGAATCGCGGACAAGTTGATTTACAGAGAGGACTCTACAGGCTGCCTAATGGTAGCTATATCACCATCGCAGAGGCCTACCAGAGGGGCTACCTCATTTACAACGAGATTATAAAAATCAAATCGAGCGCTCTGTCTCTCTCAGACGCGATCAGTCAAGAATTAGTTGACAATAGCGGTTGGATTTTGGACAGGAATTCGGGCGAGAAATTCCAAATAGACGTGGCTATCGAAAATGAATTGATTAATCCGAATATTAGAGAAATCGTTGATCCCAAAAACGATACAAAAATAACGCTTGCTGAAGCTATTGAGAAGAATATTATCAATGTTAAAATCTCTAAATACGTACACAACGTGACTAAAGAAAAATTCACTTTCAAAGAAGCGGCGGTTAAGAGGTATATTTGTAAACCTATGACTCTTAAAGACGTGTGCGATAATAATCTCATGACGAATGACGGTAAGATCTTATCTCCAGCTAATAGGGTTCCTTTGAATATCCTTGAAGCTATTTCGGTAGGCGTTCTTGATAGTGACAGTGTTAAATGTATCACGGATACGACAACCGGCCAGCTTCTGACTTTATCAGAAGCTCTAGCTAACAAAATCATCCTCCATGATAACAAATTCAGGGATAACTTGACGGGAGAAATTTGTACTGTTCCCGAGGCGGTGGACCGCGGTCTTATCACTTCTGTATCGCAAAGATCCATTTTCGACATAGACGGATTTAGGGATCCCAAGACAGGCGAATTTATTTCATTCAATTTAGCCTTAAGCAAAGGTAACTACAAATACGCGAACGGCGAGACTTTTCTTAAATCCGAAAGCGGTGATTTCGTGTACTTAGAAGATTGTACTAAGGTAGCGATTGTTAGGCCAGAGGTCTTAGAAATGTTCAATAGAAAGATAGGCGTTTATGAAAACGGCAAAGAGCTGTCAGTGCTTGATGCTGTTTTCAAAAATATTCTCGATCCCAAAACGGGACATTTACTTGACGCTACGACTAAAAAGCCCATTCCATTTAACAAAGCTGTTGAGATTAACATGATTACGCCCGAAGGTGCTGCTCTGCTTAATTCTCTTTTAAACATTACTTTGACGTTACAAACGGTGACAAAGACTGTAAAGCGATACGTCACGGTAACTAATACTAGCGCTACACAGAGATCCGAGACCATTATTACGTTTGCTGAAGCAATAAGGCGTGGATTGATTGACGAGAATACACAAACATTCACAGATCCTACTACAGGAACCGTATTCCCAATCCAACAAGCATTAGACGAAGGTTTATTAGGCGTGGAGAAGAACGAACCCCGCGTGGTACACATTTCCGATCGAGTAAGCAAAAAAGACATAATCCCCGGTCAGGTGGTTGAACTGAAAATAACTAAAAAGTCATTCATAAAAGACATGCCTCCTAGTCCTGAAAGTAAAGTGGAACGTGATAGTCGTCCGGAGACGGTTAAAAGCCCAGATTATACCATTCGCGAAATATCCCAACCTCGGGAAGGCCTTCATGAGATTAGGACTATCACCACAAAGTCTGTGGTAACTGAACCAACAGTTACCTCAATGACTATTAAGAAAAATACTATAGAACTGCCAAGTGGTGGATGGACGCTCAAAGACGCTATACAACAAAACCTCTTTGATCCGTCCACTGGCATGTTAGTTATTCCAGGCACAGACAGGATTTTAGACTTGGAAGAGGCGGTCAAACTTAACATTATTAACCCGGAATCAGTTAAGGTTCTAGATCCAAAAACTAGAAAGGAAGTTCCGTTAGATAAAGCTCTTGAATTGCGTATTATTGATAATGTAGGACGGTATAAGTACATTACAGAGACAATAACCATGGTAGAAGCTATCGAACGTAAATATATTATTTTCATTCACCTGATCAAATCAACGTCTTCCCAAAAGGTAATAACTATTACGTCAGTAGCTGGCATGCCGGACAAAATGGAAATTTCTGAAATGACAGACATTCCTCAGGATGCTACGTCAGAAGATCAATCTGCTTTAGAACCCGTCCAAGTAGCTCACGGGGTTATCTTTGATCCTTCAACTGCGTTAGTCATATCTACCACCTCCGGTGTGTCAGAAAACATTCTAGAGGCTGTAGACCGCGGAGTAGTTCCTTACAGTTCGGTGAAAGTAGTCGAACCCAACACTGGCAGGGCAATTACACTCAAGGAAGCGATGAATAGAGGAATAGTTGATAATAGAACAGGGGAGTACAGGGATAGTTCGGGTAAGAAAATAAGTTTAGTAGATGCAGCCAAAGTAGGTCTCTTGGTTGTAGTAGGAGCGCCATTAGTCGCAGCTACTAAAGTTATTCAGGTAGTTAAGAGTACCATGGTAGTAGACCCGCAAACCGGCGAGAATATACCAATGGAAGTCGCTTTCGAACGTGGTTTGGTCGACGCCGCCACATACAAAAAATATGAGGAATCTATTCGTGACAGAACACCTGAAACTGACTCAGAACATGACGTAAAGACTACTGTAACTGAAAAAGTAACAGTTTCCCAATACACTACAACGACCTCTCCTGCAGGAACCACCACTGTAACGGTCGTCGTTGACCCGGTCACTGGTGAGAGATTGCCTATAGAAGTGGCGTATGAGAGAGGACTCATTGATCCTATCTCTTACAAGAAATATGAGCTATCTGTCAAAGACAGGTCGCCAGAAACCGCCACCTATCAGGATATAAAATCTCCCAGTACCAGCTCAGTAACCTTCACGCAGGTTACTAAATCCACACCTGAAACCGTGGTGACGACAGTGATGGATCCCAGGACGGGGAAACAAATTTCAATGGATGTTGCGTTTGAACGTGGTTTGATTGACGCTGCCACTTACAAATTGTATAAAGAATCTATCGAAATTGTACCTGGGTCGGCGAAAACTGCTCCCGGTACCAGCACTGTTACCATTTCCCAAACTACTTCTAAACCATTGTCGGTTGGCGCTGCTGTATCTGAAGGATTCATTACAGTGGAAGCCATACAAAATAGCTTGTCTGCTGAAAACAGAAGACCTATCGAGGCAATCACGGCCGAAAAGAAGGCACGTCCTTCTGACGTCATTCAAATTATCAAAACCAATATCAAACCTAAATATAAAATCAATATCGCTAGGGAAAGTACCCCTGAAAGACCAATCCTAGAGAGTAAGCCTATCGTCTTACAGAAACTTAGGAAGCGCGTAATGACGCCTCAGGACGCTTTAGAAAAATGTTTACTTGATAAGGAAACGGCTAAAGTGCTTGAGGCTGTTAAAATATATAAAGATGAAAATGGTTCTCCCATCACATTAGGTAGGGCAATCGAAATAGGTTTGGTCGATGAAAATAAGGGTAAAATCACAGACCCAGTACGCGGAGACATTGTTACTATAAAAGAGGCGTTGAAACGAGGAATTCTAGATGCTGATGGTCAAGACGAGGTGTTAATTCCCTTGGCTAGAGCTCTTTCGATTCCAGAAGTTCTCGAACAGGGTTTGTTAGATCCTGTAACAGGTAAAATCATTCATCCCGAAACCGGTAGTCTTCTGACATTAAGAGAAGCTATTATTTGTGAAATTGTAGATCCATTAACTTCCGTGATTGTCGCTCCCGGTAAGAAAGTAACACTTGAAGAAGCTATTGAACGTAATCTCATTGATAATGATAAAAACGTAGTTAAGACTACCGACGGTCCATTAGATTTAGTCGCTGCTGTCAATGCTCGGGTATTCCCCGAAACAGAACCTCTGAAGTCATTTGAAGAGATACCCCCCGCCGCAATGACTCTTAACATTGCCATTAAAAAACACCTCATCAATCCCCATACTGGTGAAATAAAACACCCACTCACAAGCGAAATCATTCCTTTGGATGATGCTGTGAAACGTGATTTGATTATGGCTATACCTTATCCTCAATCGTCACAGACTGTAACATTAGAGAAAGCTCTTGAAACAGGTGCTGTCAATCTCAAACACGCTACATTTACACGACCTGATACTCAAGAAGTTATTCCTATTGACAAAGCTCTAGAAGAAGGTCTGCTGGCGGTGAAACCAAGCATTGACAGTGGCGTCGTTACAACAATCACAGAGACCTTTACGTCTCAACACACAATTACTACCAAAATGATAGAATTGCTTGCGGATTACGTTTTAGTTAGTGCTCATGAGGTTAAGAATACAAAAACCGGTGAAATTATTTCTATGGAGGAAGCCCGTCGGAAGGGCATAGTCAGGGATGAACAAACAAGCAAAGAACAGTTTATTACAAGCGATACAAACATAAGTTTCGAGGACGCTCTCAATCTCGGATACATTAATATCGAAGCGGGAACCTTCACTCACCCGAACACAGGCGAGACTGTCAGTATATCTGAAGCAGTTAGTAGCGGAATATTAAACACTGAAGTTCCATCTGATTCCGGTAAATCTTCTCCTAAGCGGAAAGAACTGGAAATGTTGGACCTTAACGAAGCATTTGAATTGTTGTTTGATGACAAAACACAGAAATTCAGGGATCCTAAATCGCCTAATAAAGTTATTACATTCAAGGAAGCCCTTGAAAGAAACGTCATTAATCCGGAATCTGTAATATACAATGTTGAAGCGGGAAAACCAGTTACATTGCAACAAGCACTAGATACTGGATTAATTGATAAGAAGACCGGTAAGCTGAAGGAGCCTAAAACCGGCAAATCGGTGGATATCAAAAATGCTGCTAAGATGGGCTTGATTGCTGTAGTTGCAGCTCCAGTTCTGGCTGGAATGGCGGTTGTTCAAGGTGCAAAGACTGTAACCAGTAAGATAATTCAACCTAAACCTGAAAAGGCAATCGAAGCACCAAGCAAAATAGTTCCGGCTGATAAGATTGTTAAGCATGATGTCATTACACCAAAAGAAAAGCCTGGAGTTACTAAACCGGGCCAAGTAGAACCTGTCAAAGAGCATATAATTAAATCCACAGTTATTGAAAAGCCCTCCAAGGTGGAGCCGCTTATACCTATCGCAAGTAAGAAAGATATACAAACAATTGCTCCAAAAGAAGTTCTCGAAGATGTACCAGAAAAAGAACTTACGAAGCAGAAACGTATTGTAAAAGAAGAGAAATTAGTATCAGATACAATTAAATCGGTTACGGACTTACTTCACTCAGAAACCCAGGCGTCTGCTATCGAACAGAGAACTATTGTAAGAGAATCTAAATTTCCTATCGATTTATCTGATGTTGATAAAATTAAACCTGCTGACAAAAAGGATACAAAACCAGTCGTACAAGAATTCCGACGAGTCACACCCGAAGGTGAAGAAATTGTCACAATCCTCAAAAAGTCCATTTCAATACCTTTTGGTACGTCAGACGACGAAATAGCTCCAAAATCTGAAGTTACGAAAGCAACTGAAGAATTACCATCTCATACGCAAATAGGAAAACCACATCCTACTCTGCAGGTAGAAGACGCAATTGTAAAAGATATGTCCGAGGAGACCAAAGAGAAACTACCGAAAGGAGTTGTCACACCCTCAGATAAACAAAGGCCTGTTCAAGAAGGAACAACAATTCAGGAGATCCGTGAGACTACACCAGATGGTGAAGTTACAACAATAATAAAAAACATTGTTACAACATCTGAACCTACACAATATGTTACAGAACATAAGAGCACTGTGACGACTACAACATCGTCTAAATTTACTACAGTTGAAATTAGTCAAGATGGCTCTAAATCTTACGTTGTCACTGAAGAAACCACTGATCCACGAGATGTTAGCGAAACAATTCTGCAAGGTGAACAAGTGCATCTTATTAAGACTCCTGATGAAACAGACAGAGTTGATGTGAAACCAACGCAATTGGTTCAAGAAAAATCACCTGTCAAAGAAGTTCTGACACTCGACAAACCCGTTAAAGAGCAACCAAAAGATAAAACTAGTCAATCTAAACCTGATTCCCTGAAACAGCTAACTCCCGAAACTGATAAAGTCCCACAAACGGTCATCGAAGTAGCACCAGGATTACTTTATGACCCTAAAACATCAGATGTTATTTCAGCTACTACAGGTGAAACTGCCGACTTACTCGAGGCTGTAAACAAAGGAAATATACCTTCTGAAAATGTTAAAGTCATAGAACCTACAACAGGTAAAGAAATAACATTAAAAGAGGCAATTAAGAAAGGTATCGTTGATGAGAAGACCGGAGAAGTTAAAGATAAATCTGGAAAGAAAGTAACTGTTGCAGATGCTGCTAAGATTGGACTTATAGCTGTGGTTGGTGCACCTATCTTGGCTGCTACTAAAATAATTGATGTTGTAATGAGCGCAGTTACCGATCCTAAGACTAGCGAAAAGGTAATAAAGGAAACAGTTACTAAATCGGGTACACAGTATGATGAATACATAACGGTACATACTTCAAGAGATGTGTCGACATCTGAAGTGACTGAAGTAGTTAGGAGCTTTGTGATTATAGACCCGAAGACAGGTGAACAAGTACCAATCGAAGAAGCTCATGAACGTGTTCTTGTTGATCCTGAAACCTATAAGGAATACCAACAAATTACACAAGCTCAGAGGCCCGATGAGCTAACTACTACAAAGGTGAGTGAAGTGGTTAGAACTATTTATATTGAAGATCCAAAGACAGGAGAAAAGGTACTCATAGAGGAAGCTCTGGAACGCGGTATTATTGACGAAGAAACTTACAGAGAATATAAGGAGGCTGCTAAGAGCACCACTCCCACTGAATCAGTGACAACGAAAGTTACTGAACTAGTAAAGACTGTCATCATAGACCCGAAAACAGGAGAAAAAGTACCACTAGAAGAGGCTCTAAACCTTGGTATTATCGACGAAGAAGCTTACAAACAATATCTAGAAGCTGCCAAAACAGGTTCACCTACTAAGATAACGAAATACACAGAATTGGCAACAACTCTCATTGTGGATCCGAAGACGGGTGAAAAAATTCCATTAGAGGACGCTTTAAAACAAAGACTTATAGATGAAGAAACTTACAAACAATATAAAGATGTTAAGTCTTCCCAAGAATTGGAATCCACTGCTGCTCAACTTATAAAGACTGTTATAGTAGATCCAAAAACAGGCGAAAAAGTACCTCTAGAAGAGGGTTTAAGGCGTGGTCTTATTGATGAAGAAACGTATAAACAATACAAAGAAGTTTCTATAATAAGCTCGCCATCAAAATCGACGACGACGGTTACGGACCTCGTAAAAACAGTAATTGTAGATCCTAAAACAGGGGAAAAGATACCTTTAGAAGAAGCTGTAAACCGCGGTCTTATTGACGAAGAAACATATAAGCAATACCAAGGCGTTACAATCACTGGCACTCGCACAGACACGGTTACTACACAACTAACAGAGTTCGTTAAAACCGTTATTGTAGACCCCAAGACAGGAGAAAAGCTACCCTTAGACGAAGCTCTAAATCGGGGATTAATTGATAAAGATACTTATGAACAGTACAAGGCAACTGAGAAAACAATGACTCCATCAGAATCAGTGACGACTAAAGTAACGGGTGTTGTAAAAACTATTGTATTTATTGACCCAAAAACCGGCGAAAAAGTTGATATAGAAGAAGCTCACAAACGCGGACTTATTGATGAAGATACGTATAAGCAACACAAAGATGCTATCATTACTGAGTCGCCAACAAAGATTAGTAAAATCACTGACGTTGTAAAAACTGTTATCATTGTAGATCCAAAGACCGGTGAAAAGGTGCCTCTAGACGATGCTCTTCAACGAGGTCTTATCGACCATGCAACTTATAAACAATATCAAGAATCGACCAAAGCTGGTACGCCTCAAGACTTTGAAATCAAAACATCAGACGTTATTAGCAGCGTTCTTATTGTGGATCCTAATACCGGTGAAAAAGTACCTTTGGATGAAGCTCTTAAACGAGGCCTCATTGACCCAGATACGTATGAGCAATACGTAAAGGCTGCGGAAGCTGGAACGTCGGAAGCAATTATGGGTGTAACTGAAGTCAAGAAAGCAATTCTTATAGTAGATCCCAAGACTGGAGAGAAAATACCTATCGATAAGGCGCTTGAACTCGGCTTAATAGACTTTGAAACATATGAAAAATTCGTTAATGCTGCAAGCGGAGATGAACCATCTGATTTGAGTATACCAATGACTACAGAAGTAGTGAAGACGGTTTTGGTGGAAGATCCAAAAACGGGTGAGAAGATCCCATTAGAAGAAGCCGTTAAACGAGGAATTATTGATGAGCCAACTGGTAAGAAGGTTGATGAAGCTATCAAAGCAAATGTTCCTGAAGACCAGCTAGTTAAAATGATTCCTAGAGGTATAACATTCACCCAGGAGGTTGTCGAACGCCATGTAACAAGTAAAACAATTACACGACCCGGTGAAATAGTCATCACCGAAACAACGCAAATAAGGCCCACTATCACTGAATCTATAACAACAGTCGAACAAAAAGTGCTAGAGTTTGAAGGTCCAACACACACTACCATTCACGATGGAAAAACAGTGTCCGCTATGCTCATTGATGCGGAAAGGCAGCCTCTTAGAATTATTGACGAAATTACCGAACAAAACGTAACCAAAGAAAAGGCTATTCCCGTAAAGCCTTTGTACGAGAACATTCCGCTTATTGATGCTATTGCTCAGGGTAAAATAGAACCTAAAGTTTGTAGAATCATTGTCAACGGTGTGGAGTCGCCTCTAACTGTTCAAGATTCTTTGGAACAAGAGCAAATAAGCCGATTCTCTCCCGTTGACGTCATGTCAAAGAACTGCGTTGTATTACGGGAGTCCAAACCATCTTATTGCGTTGCTATTTCACATAGGCTTACCCCAGAAGAGTTATCGGAGATGGGTGTGTATGACATAGAAAAAGGCATATTCTTGAATCCCGAGACTGGTGCTAAGATATCATTTGAGGAACTCGTTTACGGCTTACAAATTTTCGACCCCGAATCCATTTTAGTGAAAGATTTAGGTTCCAAATCTGACAATTATATCACTTTCGACGAAGCCATCGCTAGGCCCATCATAGACAAAACCACCGGTCACATGGTCAATCCTAAAACAGGCAAACGCGTGCCTTTCCTAGAATGTATACAGTTAGGTTGGATAGTAGAGAAACCAGAAGACGTTTCGGTCCCGGAACAGGTCACGATAGAATCAGCTTTCGAACAAGGCATTTACAACCCTAAGACATTAGAAATCACTGACGTAAAGACAGGCGAATTAGTGCCTATTGGTAAAGCCGTCGAAAAGGGACTCGTAGACCAAGAATCATTGTTGGTCCGGGTACCACGCACTAATGAAGCCATTCCTTTGTCAGACGCCATCGACCGTGGTGACGTCAAAATTGAAGAAGGCGTGATAACTGTAACTGAAACACGCGAAGTAGTAGAGGTATCGGTTGCTATCAAACGTGGTGTAATCAGCATTTCGCGCAGAGCCATCTCCATTGAAGCCGTTATTGTCAACGAAATGTACGAATCTAAGTCGGGCAAGATCATTGACAGAATGACTGACCAAATGGTCACAGTAGGTGACGCTGTTGATAGGAATATTATTCATCCCACTATCTCAGAAATTAAAGATACGGCTTCAGAGAAGTTTGTTTCGCTGGCTGAAGCTTTAGATAAACGCATAATTGATCCTGAAACTGGTAGAGTTAGAGACATAAAGACTGGTAAAGACATTCCATTAGACGATGCACTGAAGAAGGGTTTGGTTGCTACAAAAGCGGTCACCTTCTCTTTGTTTGATATTATTGAATTAGGCTATTACAACCCAGAAACGGGCAAAATTCTGAATCCCAAGACTGGTAAGATTATTTCTCTTAAGCAGGCCATTGACGAGAACCTTGTAGATCCCACTGACGTGACAGTCAAAGACGATAAAACTGAATCAGTTGTGCCGTTTGACCAAGCTGTAAAATCTGGTTTGGTAGACTTAGAACAAGGCATTATCACTTCTCCGGTTACCAATCTGAAAGACGCCCTTGATAAGGGATACCTCTTGAGTGACAAGAAGCCTTGGACCCTACAAGAAGGTTTGGTTCAAGGTATTTATGACCCTGAAACTGGTCTTCTGACCATCAACAACAAGACCATGACTCTCGATGACGCTATTAAGATCGGTAATATTGATCCAGAAGCATTGACCATTAGGAACTCTGTGACTGGAGAAATTATTACTTTAGCAGACGCAATTAAAATAGGTATTATTGATTCTAGGGAAGGTAAATTCAAAGATCCCATACATGGAAATAAGATTTCGCTCACGGACGCCTCGGAACGTGGCTTAATTCTACCAGCCAAGCGTAAACTCAGTTTGCCCGAGGCTGTTTTTAAAGGCTTTTACGATCCTAAAACAGGCAAATTCACACATCCTCAAAGTAAGGACAAGATCCAAATGGATAGGGCTATAAGGAAGCGTATGATTGATCCACAATCCACGTTAGTGCACGTCGCAGGGAAAGTCTTGCCGTTCGAATTCGCTGTAGACAGGGGAATAATTGATAGTAGAACAGGTACAATCTTGCTAGGTGACGAAAAAGTAGATTTCCGTGAAGCGTTTGAAAGAGGTATTCTCGTAGAGGTCCGCAAACCTCTGTCACTGGTCGAAGCTATCGATAAAGGTGTGTACAACGAAATTACCGGCATGTTCATGGACCCACAGAGTGGCAAGAAATACACTCTCGCTGAGGCTATAAGGCTTAACCTTATCGATGCTCACTCAGTTCACATCCAAGACAACAGGTTAGGCAAATGGGATAAGATCACCCTCCCAGAATCCCTTGAAAGCGGTGTGATTGACGACCAAACTGGTAAAATTAGGAATATTAACAATGACAATGAGGAGATTACGTTACGTAAAGCGTTCGAAATAGGTCTGTTAGTAGATAGCAAAGCTCCTATCAGCCTTCAGAGAGCGTTACACCAAGGATTATATGACGATACTACAGGCAAAATCATTGATCCAGCCACCAACCGTAAAATCACCCTGCATGAGGCAATTAGGCGGTCTATTATTAGTCCCAAATACCTTTGCTATTTCGACAAGAAGTCTGAAAAACCTCTATCTCTGGCAGAATGTTGTCGTAGCGAGATTATTGATAGGAGAAGTGGCAAGTTCCACGAACCAGGGTCTGATGTCCAAATTCCTCTGTCTGAGGCGATGAGTTTAGGCCTTATAGTAGACATTGAAAGCGCAAGTTTCACTTTGTATGAGACACTAGCGATGGACATGTACGATATTACTGAGCTCGTATTTGTACATCCAGTAAGCGAAAGAAAGATCTCACTTAAGACAGCCATCGAAGAGGAATTAGTCAATCCTCAAACATCCTTAGTCAAACACATTCCTTCGAGCAAATACATTAAATTAGACGAAGCTATTCAAAGCGGTATTATAGATGATGAAAATAACGTTTACGTTCTACCTAACGGTAATCAAATCAATTTATTAGACGCTAAACACCGCGGCCTTATTGTCACTACTAAGAAAAATCTGAGCCTCGAAGAAATTATAAGGAATGGTTTGTTCCGAGCCGACAACGGCAAGATCGTTGACCCTAACACTAACGAGTTTGTTGACATCAACAAGGCTATTGAAATTGGGCTTCTAAATCCTGAATCGACGGTTGTCAAGGATAGCTTTACGAATAAATTCAACCCGTTGCCGTTGGCTATTCAACGCGGTGATGTAGACGTTGCTAAGGGTAGAGTCTTAGACACTAAAGCAAAGAAAACATTCAGCTTAGACATTGCGTTCGATAAAGGACTTCTAGTTACCGTCATTCAGCCAATTACATCTCAAACGGTCACGCGACGTTACGTCACAGATTCCGCCGCGTCCAAAGAACCTGTCTTCAGGGAATTCACGTTAGACGAAGCCATTAAATACGAATTTATCGATCCCGAAACTGCGGTTATAAAAGACCCACACAAGAACAAATACATTCCATTAAAATTAGGTATCTCTGAAGGTATTATCGATAAAAACGCTAAAGGTTCGTTCGATACTCAAAATAGAGCGCGCGCTCTTTGCTTCGTATTCGAAAACGGTTTGATTGTGTACGTCCGCGAACCTCTTACGTTTGAGCAAGCGATAGAAGATGGTCATCTTAATGTAGCCACCGCGCGATTTACTGATCCACATTCCAACGAAGTTTTAACGATAAAGGACGCGACATCACTAGGTTATATCGATGCAGACACAGCGCTCATCAAAGATAATCTCAAAAAGAGGTTAGTCAAACTCCCGGAGGCATTCCGTAAAGGCCTCATGGATGCCGAGAAAGGCAACATTCTCGACACAGAGACCTCTAAGCTACACACGCTGACAGCAGCGATCGAGAGTGGCTTACTCATGACGCCAAAGAAGAGCTTCAGTTTGATCGAAACAGTCAATTTCGGTATATACAATCCTACTACTGGAGCACTGAACGATCCGTTTATAACCACAAGCGTCATGGACAGAAAGAGGTTGAGTTTAGGCGAGGCGATCCAGCAAGGAATCGTTGACGCGTCTAGCACTGTCGTCAAAGACCCCGAAACAGGAAAGATATGGCCATTGGTACAAGCTATCGAACAGAAACTGGTCGATCCTGTGGAAGGAAAGCTCATTATTGATCCGACCAAAGGAATCAGTCTCGATTTAGTCAAAGCTCTGAAGAAGGGATACTTGCTGCCAGCAGAAACGAGGGTAAGTGTATCCGAATACGCTTTTATTGTGCTTCTATCGAGCGATGGTGTTGCTTTATGTTTCCTGTTTCCATTCTTACTAGGTAACTATTATCTTAAGCGTTTGGCTTCGAACATTTGGCATGGCACGACACCCACGTACTCTCATAGTGTCGACTGACTGGGATACATGCGTTATACCATGGTGACGTCACAGTGTACATGTGGCATACATTATAACGACCAACATCAAAGTCCATTTTTACTTTATTACAAAATAGATTTAGTTGAGAGTAGTTACGCACATTCTATACACACGTTGAGTTTTTAATTTTCTGTAACAGCTTGATACACTTCATTAGGCGTGTAGTTTTACTATACTGTGATACTTGCGTGCCTTGTGTCGTCCTAGATGCTAAGTACAGGTCCACGGCGGCCGCCGGCGCCGCCCGAGCGCGCGGTGACGCCGGCGGTCCCGATGTGTGCTTACACCCATTTTATAAGGCTCGATGTATGTTGTTTTTTATTTCCAGCCGTTGCCTGCGATGCTAAAGAACCCTTTTGAGCTAAATCGTGAATGCTTGCCTGTGAGGGATCATATTAACGACGATATAGACAACAATCACCGTTTCGCCAAATACCTAACCTCCCATAATCACTTTGTGCTAAGAGTTTGCGCGGGATACGCGTACGACGCACGTCGCTCGCTCCCGTTACGCTTTACGTTCGCTTCCTCATAAAAAAGCCAGTGTACTATGACTGCTGGTGTCGTCCCGTTAAAGTTATATCTATAGTTCGAAATACTCATTCCTCGGAGCCGGTGCTCGGTGGACGCATGGTCGCGCTGCCATAAATAACGAATGGTATAAAAGTTACCGCAAAACATGTACGTCAGGTAGTATTTATTCATTATCGTTTAATTTAAAATGATACGTCATGTGGAGGCTTCATTTCATCAAGCATTCATTCATTTAACTGCAATTATTATTGTATAAGTATGACGTCATAGTATCACGCTGTATAAACGACATCTACAGCGTGATGTTTGATGAAATAAAGTCTCGTTAAATTTCCTTATTTTCCTTCTAAATGTAAATCCGTCCGATATTACATGTAAATTCTATTTTTAAACATTTCCTACGACGTCTGTCTCACTTATCTTTTATTTTACAAAAATACCTTTAAGTTTCAGATTACAAAATATGTAAGGTACTCTATACTTTTTTACTCTTTAACAATTAACTCTAATCAAAACAGTTTATTTTAAACGTATCGGTTTAATACCATTATACGGATACCGGGGGGTGTGTCGACTTGTGACATTTTGGCACACCCTTCCCACACGCTTGCATGTACAGCTTCTAGCATGTTCTAATCGTCTATGTTTAGTGTGTACGCAGCAATGTTGACTTGTTGTGTTTTGTCATCTCCATGCTGTTTGGCTGTCTTCGGTGTCGCCTTGGTCTTTCGATTTTTTTTCTCTGAGGATATATATTTTTTGTTTTGTCTATGCTTACTCTCCGCGTAGATTGTGATTGCATTTTTTTCAGGTATTGTTTTTGATATTGGACCTTATTGTTATAAGCGAGGTTATTTTGCACGGTAATGCGAAGTTCGAGTAATTATTATTTTTCTTTCACGTAGTTTTTAATTCTTTTTAACGCCATATGTAGAAATAAAAAGAATTTGAAACTTCTTACAAAAATCTAATTCGCAAATTTCATTCATTACCAAACCTCGCTTTTGACAGTAAGCAAATCCAATCACATAGAATAAAAGTGTCAACTTTGGGTAAGAGAATCATGATTATACATTTTGTATGTAATTTAGAAAGTTCAATAGTGTACTAATGATGTCACTCCCTTAATTTGACACTACTCCCGAATCCTTTATGTTAGTTAATGTTATCAGATCTATGAATGTACAGATTGCATTTTATTACACTGTTAATATGCACACAGTATATCAACGGTTTTTGGATGAATGATTCGTGACGTGTCTTAAAAAAAAACTATCGTCCTTATTTATATATTAGTTAGTTATAAAATTTCTTTAGAATTTTGCGATAATAGTAAAGTAGATATTAGCAAATCATAGCATTACATATTATCTAGAAAAAAATTGAATTAAAATTAACAACACTTGAAAACCATTTTTATCTAAGTAATATTAAGAACTCATTTTCAAAATTTTTGTTTTCGTTTGAATATATCATTAATAATTTATTTTTCTACCAGTTTAAAGTAGTAGTGCTCCTAAATTTTTGTTTTCGATTGAATTATTAATAATTTATTTTTCGAATACTATCGATTTTAAATTGGTAGTGCTCATAAAATAAGATGACAAGTTACTAATTGAATGTAAATCTTGTGTAGGTAGTTTTAAAATTCATTTTATATTATCAATGACACTGAACGAAATTCATCTATACGCTAGTGCCCGATGAATGTCCGTTGCACTGATGTAGTATAGATGCATTGTATAATGAGTAGTTATAGAGCACTGCGGTCACACATCCTCTGTACATATTCCTAGCAACCTTTGCAAACCAATCGAGACTGGCAAGTGATAAATAGCTATTTAAAAACAATATAAATGCATTAAATATTTCACCAAGTTCTCTTTCAATGATTATTGCATTATCGGCAATAATAATTCAAATAAAGAATGCATACTAAACTAATTTTACTGAGAATAGTTTCTATCTCTTTCCCACATGCACAAGAAAGAGATAGAAACACATCGCTTGCCAGTATCGAGCAAAGGCTGCCTTAGCTTAACCAAGTCTTATCAAATACTAAAGGTGTTATTTTATTATGTAGCAAGCAGTAGAAGAGAAGTACAGGCTTTGCGATGAGACTCTGTCCAAACTGCTGGAATGGATCGCCGTGGTTGAAGAAAGGCTCGCCAACCAAGAGGCAGTCAAGGAAGATATAGACGAACTGCGCAATCAAATCAACATACTGAAGGTAATGTTATAATTGAATATGCAATTTCAAAAAGGGCACATGTCTGAAAATGTTAAAGTTTAGGAAACGGAAAAAAAATATTATTTTCTAAAGTAGTTAAAAAAAAATTGGGTTACAATTTAGGTTCAGTTAGCAAAAAAAATACAGAATTTGATGTTATTTGTTATTGTATATACATTTCTCGATATAGAACTAGATATTATATTTATGAGTTGAGCCTTTTTCGAAATTACATATTCCGTTAGTTCCTGGCATATATCTATTTCCTCTGATGTTAAAAATCTAGAAGGATCTATCTATTAATAAACGATTCATTATTCTTTTTTTTCTAAATTCACAATCTAGATATAACAATTTCCATAAATAATAATTTAATGGTTAATTTTGTTATAAAATTATTGCAGCTCATCAAGGATGACCTGGAGAGCCACCAACGCCAGGTGTCAGCGTGTGCCGACCAGGCTAAACAACTGCTGGTGTCTGGCGGCGACGTGCTTGCTCCTCATGAGGTAACGTTGATCAATAGACCTTTACCGTAAGGAACAGGGACCATCTCGCTTTAACATTTCTATAAACCAAGATCAGAAGTATTATGATGAGTGGTGAAACGAGTTATTGAAGCAATAATTTGTAACCTAACGACCATCTCTATTCTACCTTACACCTAAATGATATAAAATTAAAAAAAAGAACCCCGTTTGCAATCTTTGAATCGATCCTAAAAATAAACCAATCAAAACCAAACTTTATTCTGATTGGTCGATTTAAATGGTCGATCTGAACGTAGTTAGTTGTACAATTATCTCCTATATATATTATGTAATTTTACATTTATATAAATAAATAGTACAAACTTAAACTTATACTTATTGTACAATTGTTATTTATCCCAAATAAATAAAATAAAATAAAGTATTGGAACCGTTTAAATCATCGTCATCATCATCATCAGCCGCAGGACGTCCACTGCTGATCATAGGCCTCCACCAAACATTTCCAAATCGACCTATCGGTATAGACCGTTTAAATACTTTGAATGGATTTCATCTATTCAAAGGTCGTGTTCAATGATCCAAGAACTCACTTGACACGCTTGTGAGTATTGAGTATGAGACGTCATAGTTATTGTATTGTGTCGGCAGGTGGCGGCACTGGAGCGCGGCGTGCGGCAGCTGAAGCAGCGCTGCGACAAGTGCGCGGACAAGTGCGACAAGATGCTGCGCCGCCTCGCCGCCGCCAGGGACGAGCTCGGGAAGTTCACGTCAGTATCACATAGTATAAAACAAAGTCGCTTTCTCTGTCCCTATGTGTGCTTAAATCTTTAAAACTACGCAACGGATTTTGATGCGTTTTTTTTAATAGATAAAGTAATTCAAGGGGAAGGTTTATGTGTATAATAACATCCATTAAATAGTGGAGAAGGTCGCTGGTACTGTATAATTTGTACGACATTTTGTATCCGCCCGTATTGCGACCACCGTGCACTAGGTATTAAAACTCGCCATGGTGGCACTAAGTGTGTCGCGTTCCTGGACACAGCCGGGAATGAGAGCCAGCATGGTGCTCGGAAATCGTAATTTTTTAAATAATCATTGATAAAAGTCACTAATATCAGTGTTTTTGTCAGTTAAATCATTACAATATTACACCGTACATACTTTTAACCATGACTTCTCTAATAGAAACGAAATGAACACCTTCAACACATGGATGGAGGGAGCGTACCGCACCCTCGAGGAGAAGGAGTCAGCCCTCTCCCGGCTGGACAACCTCGCCGGCCAGACCGAAGAGGTGCGGGAATTCGTTTCTGACGTCATCGCGCATCAGGCTGACCTTCGGTTCATCACCATGTCGGCCCAGAAGTTTGTCGATGAGAGCAAGGTTGGTCATTCAGATTTTCGAGGGAAGTAAGATGGTGTTGAGTGTCTAGATTAAATTTAGATATTGTGAGGTCAACAACTGTTGTTACATAGTTGTCTGTATTACCTTGTAATAAAGTTTACAATTTTGCAGCCGTTATAGATAATTTAAACTGCTTAAATTGATGAGTAAAATATCCAAAATAATTCTTTATACGCAAACGATGAATTTCATAAAAGTTTATAGAAATTAAAAATGTAAATATGCGTACTTATACTGAATAGTTTTATATTAAAAATGTACTTATATAATGGTATTTGTAATACATCACTACATAGTATAAAACAAAGTCGCTTTCTCTGTTCCTATGTCTCTTTGTATGCTTAAATTTTTAAAACTACGCAACAGATTTTGATGCGGTTTTTTTAATAGATAGAGTGATTCAAGAGGAAGGTTTATATGTATAATAATAACATCCATTAAATAGTGGAGAAATACTGTTATTTTGTTATGTTATACCCGTGCGAAGCCAGAGCGGGCCGCTATGTTTTTATATACAACGTTCACAGTTTTTCTGTAGTGTATTTAGTATCAGCATTGCACCCGTGCGAAGTCGGGGCGGGTCGCTAGTAAAAATATAAACAAGAAATATGTAAGGTAATACGCCTTGTACGTAAGAGAATGTCGGTGCGCAGGAGTTCCTGTCGCTGCTGAACGAGTACCGCACGAGCCTGCCGTCGCGGCTGTCGCACGTGGCGGCGCGCGGCGAGGGCGCGGTGCGCGCGGAGGCCACGCGCGCGCGCCGCGCACACGCCGAGCTCTGCGCGCGCGCCGAGCGCCTGCAGGAGCGACTGCGCGCCGCCGCCGACGTCTCGCGCCACTACCACGACGCGCTCAGCCGCGCCACCCGGTGGATCAACGAGGTGCGTTCACAACACTAGTTTATTAACAGTAAATAATCATAAATAATAAATTATGAAACATAAAAAAAAATTGTCATTGTAATCTTCGATGTTTAATTGGAATACGTCCGGTACAAACTAAACACTAAATTTATTTTTTATTTTTTTTATTCCAATTACCTTAAAGTAAAAGTAATGAAACATGTACCACATATTGTAAAAAAGTCTATCTTCTAATCGCAAACCGTTCAAAACCAAACCATACCACGTTACTAACAAGGTCCAACTTCCCTCACAGATCGAGCCGCAGGTCCGCACAGTACTATCAGAGCCGGTGGGCGGCGAACCAAAAGCTGTGGAGACGCAGCTGTCCAAAGCCAAGACACTGCACAACGAGATCCTGGCGCAGGGACGGCTTATCGACAACGCTAAGGATGTGAGTACTTGTTTTTATTTATATAAAAAGCGAGGTAAAGTAAATCTACTACGCCAGGTATATGTAGTGAAAGAAAGGGAAAATCAACCAGCAAAAGATGACCTCTATATTACTATGTGTCTAAATTAGAGAGACACATGAATACATTGAACTATAATTATTCCAAAAAGTTTTTTTTAAGCAAGCCAAGACACAAACAAAAAAAATAAAAATGAAAAAAAATGTTTGTTGGGGCACTCAAGGACTACTGAACCGATTTCGAAAATTCTTTCACTAATAAGAAACGACATAACCCCTGTGTGCTATAGATTTATACTGAGAAAGTATTTACCCCTGAAATATTTTTCATGCAAGCGCAGCCGCGGGCAAAAGCTATTCAATAGAGTAATCCCATTTCCCTCCACAGGCATGCGAGCAGCTCCTGAAGTCTCTAGAAGGCAGCCTGACCGCCGCGGAGCTGCGCCAGCTGGAGGCGCCGGTGCTGGAGCTGGCGGCGCGGCACGCGCGCGCGGCCGACGCGCTGGGCGCGCGCTGCGCCGAGCTCGAGGCCGCGCTGCTGCAGTGCCAGGGGCTGCAGGACGCCGTCGAGACGCAGGCGCACTGGCTCGCGCAGGCAGACAACTTGTTCAAGTCAGTCTATTACCTTTGTGTGATGATCCAATATTCGTTATCAGTCATCTGGTATCTATAATATTATATAGCTAGAACTTCTATATTCAATGGGTTATTGGCAATGACTTGATTAATCTAAATAAATTAGTTTTATACTAATTACAAGTAATTTTATGACAAGCCAGTATAATGAGATTAAAGCTTGTTTTTATATGAAAATGAAAATTATAATAAAACACCATTACAAAATGTTTGTTGATGACTCAAGTTAAATGAGCCTTTAGATCCTTTCTACGAAGCACATCAATCCAATTAAAAAATGTATCCCTGCAGGAACCAATACAAGCCGGCATCTCTGATCCGCGAGCGGCTGGACGAGCAGGTCCGCGAGCAGCGCATAGCGCACGCGGAGCTGGAGGCGCGGCGCCCGACGCTCGGCAAGCTGCTGGCGAGCGCACGCGACGCCGCGCTCACGCCCTCCAACGCACGGATCGCCAAGAAACTCGAACAGAGAGCTGAGGATATTTACGCCAGGTGAGTGAGATTTTTTTTAAATTGTTTTTTAATTATCTTAGTAATTTATAATAATAGGCATGTATGTATTCTGTCACTGGTGGGAACGGCCCTCTTTTTCATTAACCATATTGTTTCGAATTAAATTTTATACTATTATGAAACAGATTTATAAGAAAATATAATATCACTAACGGCAACACTTATTTCGCTGGAAATAAACAGAGTGCATGACTGTAGCAAAATATACTTTATCACGATATAATATTTAGGAAGGAAATTGATTGCAATCCATTTATTCTTTGAAATTAATCGATTGCAATCTTTGATTGAAAAACTTTCTTTAGGATTTCGTATTGAATTTTCAAAAGATGTTCCTAATTTTTAACCTTATCTTCAACTAGATACGAGAAACTTCTAGAGAAGTCGATTAAGCGCGGCCAGTTCCTGGACGAGGTGTCGGTAGAGCTGATGCAGTTCACGCAACAAGCCGCCACACTGGACGCGGCGCACGCGCAGCTGGTCGAGCAGGCAGACGGCAGGGAACTCGCCAGGATGTCTGCCGAGGAGCTACGCGCCAGACTCGATGACCTGGCTCATTACAGGTATGTAAACATAGTCATAGTATAAGATATGTGGGCTAGGAAATATATTTAAACCCGACTTACAATTTAGTTAAAGTACTCGTTATCTCATGGCGTAATCAATAAATTGTCTCAGTTTTAATCTTCGACCAATGCCAAGAATAAACAAAACAAAATAAGTAATTTGTAAATATGCAAAAAACCTCTAATTGATCCATTTTCGTGATGGTACGAAAAAGTAACATATAAAAATTAATCTCTATTTCCCTTGGTCACGCCATCACGCGAGAACGGCTGGACCGATTTCACTATTTTTTTTTGTTGTGTTTGTTATTGTCAGGAGAAGGTTCTTATGAAAGAAAAAATTCAAAAAATTGCCCGAAAAATTAGAAAATTTAAGAAAACTTAACGATAATATTAATTTTACATAACTGTCAGTGGTTTAAAATAACTGTCAGCGATCGACCGAATGCGCGCGTGCATACATAGTTAAGACAAGACAACGTCTGTCGGGTCAGCTAGTCTAGTATGTTTATTGATTACGGTTAATAATTTAAAAGTCAGAAAAAAACTAAATATCACTAATCTTGATATATAGACAAAATGATATTTTTTGTAACAATTTTTCGATCGGAAATTAGCTGCGAGCATTTTTACAGTTGTATTAAAGATCGTATAATGGTTAAAACACGACATTCCAGAGACAATCATGATATTTTTATTCACAGAGACAAACAAATGCCACTCCTGGAGGAATGTCTGCGTAACGGCAAACAACTGATCGCGAAGAAGGACATTACGGACACGCACGTCATTCGAGACAAGATAAAGGTAAGAGTTTATGTATCTAATTAAACAGATTAGGGATACACAACGGTAAACAAGTAGATTGAAACTAATATTAGGTTTTGGTTGTCTTGAAACTTAATTAAAAATCCATCCGGGCGAATATAAAAAATATTGTATCACCATTTTAAAATGGTTAATAAAATGGCTATTTTATTCGAACAGGCGTTGGAGAACCAATGGCGTGACTTCAACACCACGTTAGAAGAGAAACAGAAGTTGTCGAAGCAACGAGCCGAGCAGCTGAACCAGTACGAAACTCTCAAAACACAGGTCGGTACCAACTTCATAAATTCCAACATCGAATGTTAAATCGAAGGGGAAAAGCCGGAACCCATGCATTCCTAGATTGCCAAGCCACCATCCATCCTATTAGTGATAAGATAGGTTGTAACCCATTTCAGGCTATGAAACCCTGAACTTTTTGTTTATAAAAAATAACTCGATTAGTTTCTTTAGAATCGAATTTAGGATCTCACTGTTGTCTAGCGCAACAAGTATCTAACAACAAAGTTGTTTGACTGCATGGATGGCGAAGTTGTAAGGTATGATTGCAGTGCTGAAGTCTCGGGTTCGATCTTATTGGTCGGACAAAGTGATATTGTTTTTATTGCCCAGTTTTAGGCTTGAGTCCCGAGAAGGTAATTTAGTTTGGCCTAGCGAAATGTTGAGTAAAGGCAAAAAGATATGATGCTATTTTATTACTTTATGCTATGTGCGTATACGGTGAAAAGTGGACGCACATGTTGCGCTTCTGTCTACCCCTGCACGAATAAAAACAATGAGTTTGTGTGCGCTATGTACCTATAAACGTAATTTCTCTTCCCCAGGTGCTGGAGTGGCTCCAGTCGATGGAGAGCCGCGTGAACCGCCTGCAGCCTGTCGCTGTAGACCTGGAGGTGCTGAAGGGACAGCAGGACGAGCTGCGACCACTCGCCAAGGAGTACAGGGACTTCTCGCACACCATCGATAAGGTACGTTTATTTGGACCGAGTCTTATGAAATGATCCAACTTGCCATTGGGATAGATTGAAATGATGTATCGAAATTGATGGGCCTTCCCACATATATTTGTGAAATTGCCTAAAATAAAAATAGTAATAAGCAGTTAAAAGAAATTGAGAAATTTTGTATTGAATAGGACGGACTAGCAGATCGTGAGCATTTTTTTAAAAAAAGTGACGTCAATACTGTCGACGTCACAGGGTTCCACTTCATCACCTTCCATTACGCGAGAGTAAAACTCCATCGTGGCCTCCACTTTTATTACAGAACCAGCTTTTGCTCGCTTGATCCATACTTAGACGAGAGCTCACAAGAGACTGCCAGTTCTGAATGCGACGCATCCTACTTAAACCAACACTAACATCCCGACTGTCTTTGCATGAGTATAATTTCAAATTACCCGACGTTTAGAGAAATATATTTCAGCGTAATGATAGTAGAAGTAAGGGGAGAAGACAGAGTTAGAAAAGTAGTGCCGCAGCATTAGTCAGGACTGTAAGCTGTAATATTGCATTAACTAAAGCCAGCCCAAAAACCTACAGCAGATGCCCAGCAGTGGGATTTGCTACAGATTTCATAATGATATGTGTTCGTGCAGATGAACGAGTCGGGCGCGGTGTACTCGGCGCTGACGCGCGGCGACCGCGCCGACAGTCCGCACCGCAAGCGGCAGCTCTACAGCCCCACCAAGAGACAGACGCCCAGTGAGTATTACTATCAATATATTATCAACGGCAATTAACCAAATTTCCAGGAAATATTAAAATAATGGCGAAGGGTCCATATAATCCGATTCCTGCCGGCTTTCCTTTATGTAGAATCTCATTATCATTAGAACAATTTGCAGACCACATTAATGCATATTAGTACCTATAAGTATGTTGTGTCGGTTTCATTTTCAACAAATTTCGCCTTTCGCCACTGGTGCGGACATGCGTTTATAATAACATAGAACATGTTAAAAACATTATTCTTCTTCAAACGCCTCTTCATTGTTGAGGGTAGGCCGGCAGGTTCTTGTATTCTTCCTTATCATTGGCCTGGCGGAACAGGTGTTCAACCGAGGTGATATTGGTTCACTCCTGAATGTTTCTCAAAAAACATTAACTACGTTTATTAAATTAGATCATTGACTAAATTAGACCTAATTCTAACTACACCACGGTATAAATTACATAGAATAAAAAAGGATATTTAATTTTTTGAAAGGTATCTTTAAACGAATGGTATTACATGAAAAATTACTGAAGTTATGTTACACACATGTCCTTTCGGATAATATTCGATCGATTTATGGGGTATCTAGAACTCGTACACATGATATTCCCTATCTCCAGGTCGTACTCTTGACGGAAGGTCACCATCTCCAGGTAAAGGCCACGGGCTGGTCAGTCCTGGGTCAACTCACTCCACGTCAAGCGGCTTCTCGTCGCGTCGCTCCAGCCAAGATGGATTCCACCTTGAAGGTATCATAGGCTTTACATATTTATAGCACGCTGTATACAGGTGGTGCAAAATACTTATCAATTTCACAATTTTTATAGAAAACTATTGAAAAACAACTACTGTTTGAAACTATCCTATTATATGTTAAAGTGTTAGTATTTAACGTGTTTCTGCATATTATTATGACAAAATAGTTATCATAAAAAAATAATTGTCATATATTGCCAGTGACTATTGATATTATCATAAATCGATTTGTGTATTTAATATCGATATTACTTCTTCCCGGCTCTAATCCGCCCCTCGCTTCCAGAACTGTCTCCAGTACAGCAGCAGCTATCGGAGATCAACAACCGGTACAGCCTGCTCGGCACCAAGCTTACGGACAGACAAACCGAGATCGACGCCATCAGAGAAGAGATCAGGAAGCACTTGGAGAGCTTCCGGTCGTTGCACAATTTCTTGGATAAGGTACGCGGGTTTTAAATTATTTACGTCTCTTATGTACCAACAGTTAATAAAATTTCCGAGTTTATTTCTCACTCAGATAAATGTAACATTATCGAATCGATAGATTGCTTGAAATATCGATATCGGTAATGTGTTTCTCACTCAGATAAATTATCGAATCGATAGATGATTGAAATGTCGATATCGGTAAAGTGATCCGGTCAACAATCACACGGTGATTATAACTGTACCTATAAGTTGATTATTCTTTGTGTCTCTCACCTTTTATTAATAAGATGTGAATATAAATACGGAACAATAAAACACTTGTGAAAAAAAAATAAAAAAAGTTATACAATAACATATGATCACGAGTTACTTGGTATCCAGGTTCAAAGACAACTACCGAAAGAGTCGGTGCCAAGCACCAAGGAGGAGGCAGACAAGACCATCAAACAGGCTCGCGCGGTCCTCGAGGAGATGTATGAGAAGCAGAGCATCCTGGACTCTACCAAGACTCAGGTATGTGGAAGCAAAAATCTACACAAAAGAGACGATATTATGTAAGGTCTGTCTGAGATTTTTTCTATTTTTTTTTTATCAATATCGATTGTATTGTCTTCGTTTTTTTTTTTTTTTTGACAACAAAATATCGTCTATTTTAAGATAGATAGATGTAATAAATACATCCAATACTTTGTAATTCAAAGTGTTGGATGGTGTTTCTACTTTTTACGGGTAATCGTATCGCTTGCCATCAGGCGATCGGCAAGTTCGTCTTGTCATTTAAAGCCATATAAAAAACACATCGCAGTGAGACGGTAGACGCAGGTCGCTTCCAGTCTTATATGATCAGCAATGAACTTCTTACGGATAATGTTTTTGAAAGAATTCGTTTGTGGCTATTTTCAACCCGTACAGAAGCAATACTATGCAATATATTTGTATTGTGCAGGTTCGCGAGTTATTGAAACGCAAGCAAAGCGTGCAAGGCGCCGACCGTCTCCATGATGAGATGGAGGACGTCGCCTCCAGGTGGAAGGCGCTGCACGACGCATTCAAAGACAAGTAAGCATATTTATCGACTTAGGAACGTTGTATAGCGGCGGTAGCCTAGTTAGAAATGGACAATTAATATTTCCAACTCCTCCCTATCTTCCTAATTGATTAATTTCGTTGCGGGATAATGGCAAATTAGTGTTCCCTGAGACTCGCCGAGCTTCACCGCTCGGTGTCATAAAATGCGTGCCGCTGCTGATCCTGGCTTACAGTAGTAGTGGTGGGTGTGAGGGCGGGAAGTCTCTGTTAGTTGGGAATGGAACGGACTACCGAGACGAATGGTCGCAGGTTCAAAACCCAAGAACACGTATGTCCGATTTTCTCTAAAGTTATGTGTGTATCCTTTGAGAATTATTGCTTGCTTTAACGGTGAAGGAAAACATCGTTAGGAAACCTGCATACCTGAGAAATTCTCTATAGGAATTTTGAAAGTGTGTGAAGTCTACCAATTCGTACGAGACCAGTGTAGTGGACTAAGGCCTTATCCCTCTCAGTAGCAGAGGAGGCCAGTGTCTTAACAGTGGGAGAGTATACAATACAGGGCTGGGCTATTAGATAATATGAATTCTAGTTCTCACAATATTCATTATACTATATGTATAAATTCTCTTCTTAGGATCAGGCTAATGGAAGAGATGAAGGACTTCCACGACACCTACAGCAACCTGTCTCAATGGCTCAGCGCCAAGGATCGCATGATGGCCGCCCTGGGCCCCATCTCTACTGACTCCAGGATGGTACACACGCAGGTGCAGCAGGTAAGGACGTTTTGAAGACCACAGAATATTCTGAAAAGCTGATTAAAATTAGGGACAAGGTGTTATGAAGTGGTGTTAATATTTCGCAATCATTTCATTCTAATATGTTTATTCAACAACGTAAATTTATCAATTAAATTGTTGTATTTATTCTGTAGATTACGTTCTAAATATTATGTCAATAAATAGCTATGTTATGTCAATAAAATTTATCAGAAATAAATAATTATAAATATAAAAAATAATATTAGTTACTTTACAATGGTAGCGTCATTGCCAAAGCTCTTTATGCTAACATAGTGTTTTAAGATATGATGAACAATATCATTGGATTCTTTTAAAAGCAATCTATTGAGATGGATTTTAAGAATACAACAAATATCTTAATCATATATAACAAAATAGTTCTGGTAACTAAAATATCGACACTCTTTTCCAAAATCAAATCTTATATGATAGTTATAGAGTGTAATTTTGAACTTCACGCCCTAGGTGCAAGTGCTCCGCGAGGAGTTCCGCGGCCAGCAGCCGCAGCTGTCGCACCTGGAGGAGGTGTCGGGCGCGGTGCTGGCGCGCCTCGACCCCGGCGAGCCGGACGCCGTCAAGCTCAAGCAGAAGGTCGCGGACCTGGTCGCCAGGTGGAACGACTTGTTGAACAAGTGAGTGCGGGCTTTGTGGAATTAATTTTAGTTGTATTAGTCTCGGTTTTAGAGCATCGGTCTCACCTGGAGTTAAGTAAGCGGAAGGCCCAAGGCAGATAAGAATGGCGTTTGTGTCTACCCTCTGCCCCGCCGTTGGGTCTTAGAACCAGAAGAAAAAGAAGTCTCGGTTTTATTATTTATATAAAAAAAAACTTTAATTTGTTTTATGTTTCATCTGTTATTTTTGACACTTACGTGCAATATTAAAGATTTTTCTTTTTTTTGAGACCTTTTTTTCAATGATGTGAAAATTGACGAACCAGAGTATTGTTTAGTTTGTTTTATTGATATTTTTTTATGTAGCAAACAAATATCACACTTAACCTTACCTTCCCTTCCCCTAGACTGGAAGACCGTGCCGCCAGCTTGGGTGCTGCGGCAGACACCTCTCGCGAGCTGGATGCCGGCCTGGCGCGTCTTAGGGATGCGCTGCAAGCCATCGCTGACGGCTTGGATGACCTGGCGCCCGACGCCGAGCCTGCCGACAATCTTAGGAATATCGAGGTATGGAATGCTGTAGTGTACATAGTATATAAGTAGAAGTAATGCTGTAAGTTAGGGTAGGTTGGAGTTTGAGCACCTGTAATCGTTTATCCGAAGACCGGTTTGCTAATAAGTCGACTCTCGAAGGCTATCTCACGTAGTGCTTGTGATAATAAAAGTATATGACGAGCAGTCATAAATAAAGAGTGTAAAAACGAACCATTGTCGCATTAACACGTTCATTATTAATTCCCACCCAGCTAATCATCGCATCATCGTATCAAGTGGTCTTATCAAATCTTACTTTATAATACCTTGAGTGTATTTTATCGATAAAGGTATCGATATTTTTAGTTTTATACCGTATGTAACGATATTCCCATGACTTAAATTTTAATTTTTAATATATTTTCAGTGTTTTATTATCCTAATAATACTATAATTATTTCTTGCCCACTTCAAATTGATCCAAAATTATCGCTGTAACAAAAATTATCGATATCGATATATTTAAATCTCGACGTTTATTAGTCATCAAAACAGTTCTAAAATCCCATTAACTCGCACAGAACCTTGAACGCCAGCTGGAAGGACAGCGGCCCCTACTCGCCGATCTCGAAGCAGCCGGGGCAACACTCGCGCAAGTACTGTCCGACCCCGCCTCGAGACAGGACATACAGAGCAAGCTCACCGCAGTGGCGAGGCAGTACGACAACCTGCAACGGAAACTCGACCATAGGAAGGCGGAGATTGAGGCCGCTTTGAAGTGAGTCAGATAAAGATAAATACTAATAAGTCATAGTGAAAAAAGGAGTTTTTTTTTATGAGATTATAACTATTCGGTTACCTTTTAGTCCTTTAAAAAAATATTTGTACCTAACTTTCACAGGGAATCCGTACCGCATTAAATTGTCAATATGAATGGAATCCAAATTTATTAAAATAAAAAAAATAGTTAACAAATCTATACAAATTAAATACATTATTCGATTACCTCTAAGTGTTTTTAAATCGATGTGTATTATCGATACTACAAAAATCGATATTCAACAGGGACGGTCGCAACCTCGAAGAGAACGTAGCTCGCACGCTGGGCTGGCTCCAGGCCGAGCTGGGAGCTCTACCAGGTCGTCTCCAGGTGTCTGCTGACAGCACCGTGCTGCAGCAACAGCTGGAGCGGCATGAACCGCTGTACAGAGATCTTACGCAGAGAGAACATGAGCTTATTATGCTGCTTGATAAAGGTATGTAAAACTTACTCTTTTATACGTGTATACCAAAATACCCCACTCTACCTAATGTTAAATGAAGTAACATCCAAATAAAGGATCGATTATACCGATCTGTATACTTATCGATTCCCAAGGTATACTTGAAATAACTAATATTTATAAATCAGTATTTATACAATCATAAGATATTTAACAAGTAATGTAAACCCTAATCCAATTAAAACAATTTCCTTTTGGGCGATATTAAAATACGTTTTGTTTTCATCGATACAAAAAATATATATTAGATCTTCCATAAAACTAAATATTGTAGTCGATAAATAACCTTGCTATTTCTTTTACAGGTCGTGAAATGGAGAAGAAACCTGCGCACCAGAACCTGCGCAAGGACCTCGATCGCATCCAAACACAATGGGACAAACTCAAGCGCGAGACAGTCGACAGGCACACCAGACTGCAGACTGCTATGGTAAAGAAAAATCTTCCATCTATATTATAAAACAAAGTCCTTTTATCTGTCTGTCTGTATGTTATCGTTATTCTCAAAATCTACTGAACGGAATCTTATGAAATTTGATTTGGAGATAGTTTAAGACCCTGGCAAGGTTATAGGCTACTCTCTATCCCGGGAAAATATATATATCGGGACTTTTATCCCGGAAAAGTTATTCGCGCGGCCGAAGCCGAGAGCAACGGCTAGTAGTATTTATATTTATATTTTATAAACGTGTAAGTTTTGCAGTAGTAGAACTTTCATATCTTACGTTGTTAGGTCTATGGCCACATTCGACTTTCAAAAAGGGTCGCGAAAAGCAAAAATAATAGTATGAATTGTTTACGAGTATCCATATACTTCATTCCATAATGAAAACAACAATGTTTGAGACAATCATGTCGTTAATCGTTAGGTCTATGGTTACTAACGACTTGTAAAAACATTTTTTGATCTCGAAAATCGTAATTGTTACTTAAGGATTACTATAAAATTAAACTTGAAAAAACACATTATCAACACAATCCCCTCGCCCCTACAGGAACACTGCCGCAAGTTCCACAAAGCGCAAGAATCATTTGTCCCCTGGCTCTCTGACGCTGAAGACCGCCTCGCGAAACTACCCGACGCCGCCTTCACCAAGAAGGAGGTCGAGAAGCAGCTGCGAGAGCTGCAACAGATCAGGAACGATATCTGGAAGAGGTAAATATCGATAAAATTCCTAAATCGATTAAGTCCTTCTTGCAGAAAAAGGGAGTCGACAGTCTAGGCTTTATCGATAGAATATCAAGTTAATTTTTAAAAGAAGATAGAGAATCTAGTCAAACTCAATTTCAATTCTTTGAAACTAACTTAGTTTGACACATAGATTATTATTTTTTTTTTTTTGTATATTTAAAAAGTGAACTAGTGCAAGCTATTTTAAGCTTACTGTATGTTGTCAGATGGTTGAGAGGGAGTATTATAGTCTAACTGGTAAATCATTCACTTGAAGGCTGGCTACAGATTAAAAAATATTTTAAGCGCTAAACTATCCAACTACAATTGGAGAGCAAGTATTTCTAATAGCTCTAATTGTCTAGGTCCGGAGAATACGAGAACAACAAGACCCTGGGCGAAACGTTTATATCCTCCTGCGATATTGATCAGGAGGTGGTTAGGAAACAGCTGGACAGCATGAAGGAGCGATGGGACAAGATTAACAACGGTATGTTGTAAATACAAAAGATATATTATATCGCTAAACTTTGACATGTGTCAAAGCAAAATGCCTTTAAAAAGCGATATACTCTATATATACTCGTTTAGGTTCTCTTCGAGATATGTTTGCGAGCATTTCTCATTTACATGCACTCGGGACAAAAAAACAGCATAATAGTAAAAATTTAAGCAGCTTTCAAACATTTTTATTTATATCATGTCTCCTGTAAGTGTCATTGTTTTCCAGTTTGAGAGACATTCAATGTGATTACTGGGAGTTTGCGATTTAATATCGAAATTAGAATGACGTGCGAAACGTTTTATTATTCGTAGTTTTGGATAATCATACTACTATTTATAGGCATTTATGGCTTATCATTAAGTCGACAACTTGTTTTCTAATTAAGTTTGAAAAAGATAATTCAAAAAGTCGATATGTTTTACGGCTAATGATAGTTCATTGATCTATAATGTGAATATCTCCATGTGTCCATACAGAGGTGCTCCGTCAAGTGGAGTTCCTTGAAGCAGCGGGTCGTAAGCTGGGTGACATAGAAGAGCGCGTGCGCGCGGTGGACACGCCGCTGCAACGTTGCGAGCTGCGGCTACAGGACGCCCTCGCCGCGCCGCCTGCGCTCGCGCATGACCACGTCGCCAGGGTCGCCGACCACTTGCACGCGTTGTTGGCGCCTATCCAGGTAATATACCGAATACATTGGATATTAAGATTTTGTGGATCCTCTGCACGTGCTGTTAGTGCTTACTATAGGTAACAGATTCAATCGGGATATAGGAAAAATGTGAAATGGAATTTAACTTAAGATTAAATAATTAGTAAAAAAAATTTTTGTAACTTAAAACGTAAAAAAATAGCAATTATACATACATTTTGAAATAAGTATTTTATACATTTTTAAATATTGATTATGCGTAAAGTAAGCAATGTCGATAAATTATTTTTTTTATAATATTCAGTTTACTCTATAATAAAAGTTAAAAGAAAGAAAAAAAAATCTATGTCGTATTAAGAATGTTTTTATACAAAATGACTTAATCTCACAGAGCATCACGTCGGCGACGGACGACATCGTGTCGCTGGCGGAGGAGTGCCACGGCGCGGGCGCGGCGGCGCGGGCGCGCGCGCTGCTGGGGCAGCAGGTGCGCGCGCTGGCCGAGCGCCGCCTCGAGCTCGAGCAGCGCGCCGCGCGCGCGCGCGACCAGCTCGCCGCCGCCGCCAGCGCCATGGCGCACTTCCAGGTCAGCCCAGCCTAATGGACACCAACACTTACTGACAACTGCCTGTAGCATTCATTCTGAACACATATATTCGATATATTGTCCTAAGTTATAAGATGACATCATATTTTAAATAGTTAAAAAATATTTTACTTTTACTATTAAACTTAGCATCCATTTAGATCTCACTTTTATGTCGTTGAAGTCAAGTCAACATATATCATAAAATTGAACTTGGCTCTTATTTCTCATTTATGTTTCTGATGTAACTAACAATTAACAAAACCATTCGTATCACCAACAGGACAAAGTCAAGAACCTGTCAGTGGACCTGTCAGACCTGGAAAAAGAACTGGACACGATGAAGCCACCAGGCCGCGATATCAAGACAGTCAAGCAACAGCTTGAAGACATCGCTCGGTTCTACAAACAGCTGGAGCGAGCTGACGACCTGATCGCTGATGTCGAGAGAGACGCTGAGAGCTTGGATGAGAGCGGACACACTGTCGACTCTACGAAGACCAGAGATCAGGTGGGGGTCGAAGTTATTTTAAAGATGAAATAGCAAGAGGTCTTATAAGCTAATTGTCAATATAATTTCAAAATGATCTGTTAATTATTATGAATAGTATAAGTATAATTTAGGATGCTGTTGCGTTGGTCATCCCAGACCATAAACACCAAGAACTACGAAGAAGTTTGATTATCGTTGTTATTGTGTTGTGTATTCCAATTTGCTTGACCTTTTCCATAATAAAAGATTTTCTCATAGTAGTACTAAAGAGGATTCAAGGTCTAGATCAGGTTAGCCTTATTTGCATTTCACATTATAGTCTCTATGGAGTTGATATAATGTATATTTTAATTCTAGGTGGAAGGGCTTCGCAAACAGCTGGCCAAGCTGGACGAACGCGCCCGCTCCAAGGAGCAAGACCTGGACGACACCCTCAGCAAGCTGGAGGCGTTCTACAAAGCCTACGACTCCGTCATGGATGACGTCGACGAGGTATGTTAACTCCTAGATTATTCTCAATAGATATAGTATTACGAGAAGTAGATACAAAAATAGGGATTTTTTATTAACACCTGGAATAGTTTCAATTAACATTATACTACTAAAATTGGATGCTGAAATTTCAAAATCTGTAAATGAATTACGACGCAAGCAAGTTGCATCGTCTTCGAAATTGGTATACAACAGTTCTAGCTTCTGTTTCTTGGCATCAGAACTCAAAAGAAGACAAAGGAATGAAACATACTCACACAGTATCTTAAATTTAAGGGGCCTTCCATCTGTTTCCAGAATCTTTAATCGTTTTATCTTTAAAGCTATTAGTAATGAGCAAGAGATCATACAAATTCCGCAACCACGCGGTAGTGTGCTCAAGTTGTTTATCAGACTATTCTAACGACAACCTTCCACCCACCAGGCCGCTGAACAAGTCCGCAGCCTGAAACCGGTATCCTCAGAGGTGGAGCAGATCAGAGCCCAACAGAAAGACTTCGCTGAGTTGAAGAAACGTACTCTAGAGCCCCTGGGCCAGAACGTCACGCACTGCAACAAGATCGGGCAGGCGTTGGTGCGATCGGCACTCCAGGGGGCGAGTACACAGACCCTCGAGAAGGATCTGGAGAAGATGAATGACAAGTGGAACGCGCTCAAGGAGAAGGTTTGTGTTTCTTTTCAAATTTTCAGAATAGGTTCTTTTGCTGCTTTTTAAATAATCCAGTCCTTAACGTTTTTAGTAATTAAACTTGAGTATCTGCTATCTAATTTTGTGGTCCGTTAATCACATCTGATATGAAAAAGTTGAATTATGTAGATTTTTATATTGTGTAAAATTTATTCAGTGATAAATAAATTATCTTTTTTTTTTTGTTGCTTTGAATGACGAGACAAGCTTGTCGTTCGCCTGATGGTAAGCGATACGACCGCCCATAAACAGTAGAAACACCAACACCTTGAATTACAAAGTATTGTTTGGTATTCCACTGCGCTCTTCATCCTGAGACATGAGATATTAAGTTTTATGTCCAGTAGTTACACTGATTACAACACTACAATCTGTTACGAACTTTATATTCTAAGACCTATCTGGACAGTAGTTAAAGTTGATCTTTCCCCTATTCTCCCAAACCAATATATATCAATAGTGACAGTATATTTGACTTTCCCACCCAACAGATGAACGAGCGCGAACGTCGTCTCGACGTGGGTCTGCTCCAATCGGGCAAGTTCGCTGAAGCACTCGCCGGGCTGGAGAAGTGGCTCGCCGACACTGAAGACATGGTCAACAACCAGAAACCGCCATCGGCTGATTACAAGGTTGTCAAGGCGCAGTTGCAGGAGCAGAAGGTAAGTGTATAATGATGAAATGTGTTTTATGCAATTTGAACTCAATTTATAACACGATAAAGTATATAATAGTGTGTATATGTTATAAAAAATTCTGGATTATTTAAAATTTCATTTTTTTTTTTTAAATAACATTCTTAAAGATTGACATTTTTGTTAAGGAACGCAAAGTTAGTGTATGCTTCGATACTCCCAATAACAATACTCAGTCAAAAGTAGATATTAGAAAATTAGGAGATAACTCTAGAGTCTTACCACGAAATAGCTTACACATAAAATTTTATGAAACCACGCCTGATTCTATTTCTTGTCAAAATTTTACGTTAATTTCCTCCCACAGTTCCTCAAGAAGATGCTGATGGACCGTCAGAACTCGATGTCGTCTCTCTTCGCGATGGGTAACGAGGTAGCGACAGGCTGCGAGTCTGCAGAACGCAAGACCATAGAGAAGCAGCTCAAGGGGCTCATGCAGAGGTTCGACGCGCTCACCAACGGCGCGCAACAACGGATGCTTGACTTAGAACAGGCGATGAAGGTGGGTATCTCTAGATATTAGTATAATTATTATCGGTATTTGATGCAGTTGAGTTTCCGATAGTTGTTAAAATATTGTCAATTTTAAAATAGATTAAAATAATCAAGATTTCTGGATTATAATTAATAAATTAATGCAAAAAAACGTTGCGCGTTTTGTCGTGGTAAATAAATTTTGATCGCGAATCAGTCGGTAAATGCTATAGGTATCAATTAAATTAATCGATAAGAATGGTGCTTGATATAAAATTACTTTTGAAAGGCTTTTATTAAATAACTTACCTTCGACAATTCTTCAAAATAATGATATTTTTTTTTATCTTATCCACGAATTTACGTTAAATTCCAACATTTTTTAATAGGTGGCGAAACAATTCCAAGAGGAATTGCAGCCCTTGGTGGAATGGCTCAGCACCACCGAACGTAAGGTGAAGTCCTTAGAGCTGGTGCCCACTGACGAGGAGAAGATACAGCTCAAGATCAGGGAGCACAAGGTTTGTACAGTATTTATAGTTGATTGGACTTGATAAAATTTATTGGAGATTTTTGTTACTTCGATATAAAAAGAAGCATTTTCGATAATATTTATTAAAAAAAAAAACACATGGATAGTCTCAAAGTGTAAGCTTTGTGACATATAAACAAAGTCATCAAATTGACAATTGAAAAAAAAGAAACGAAAATATTATCGAAAATAGTATCTTAACAATCGAATTTAATTCGATATCGATTTTTAAATTCACAACATGTTTCCATAGATAATAGTCTATGATGACTAATTGTTAATCGTGTGTTTTTAGGCACTGCACGAAGATATACTGTCAAAGCAGCCTGCATTCAAACAACTCACGGAGACAGCTTCCATCCTCATGGGCCTGGTCGGAGACGATGAGGCGACGGCTTTAGCTGATAGACTGCAAGCCGCTACCGATAGGTTAGTCCACAACTGTTTTTTGAGTTTAGTTATTCAGTAAAACCTATTATAATATGTGGGTGTAGCGCAAAATAAAATGATTTCTGTAGACCTAAGAAACTTGAAATTATTGAGAGGAATTTATTGGGCTTTTAGCTAAGTAGTAATTCGAGATTTTAAACACCTTTTAGGCTGTAAAAATATTAATATGATTATAATATTACTTAAAAGAATATAATTACTGTTTTAATATATATTGCTTTTTTATAGCACACCTCCCTTAAAAACTCGATAAGTAATTTTTATCGATATAAATTACGAATTTTACCTATTTGGATTTCTAATTTATTAGGTTCTTATATTAATCTATTCTCAAATTTCCTAATAAAAATGTTCCTCCATCAGATACCAAACCCTAGTCGACCACAGTCTCACCATCGGTGATCTCTTGGAGAACTCCCGCAAAGGTCTCCGGCACCTGGTGCTCACCTACCAGGATCTGTCCGCCTGGATGGACGCCATGGAACAACACCTGGCGAAACGCAAGATCCTGCCAGTGCATATGGAGAAACTGCTGAGACAGATGGACGAGCTTGCTGTGAGTGGAACTTTATGTTTTATTACAGTGTGTTAGGGGTTATTATTGTTTGTATTTTAATGTGTTTAGTTTAGGAAGTATAATCTAAATTGTGAGTTTTGGAGGAGGTTACAGATAATTTTTAAGTGACAAATTTCAGTTATAAAGTAGTATAAATAAGTATATTGTAGAAAAGTCGATATATTTTTTAAAAATTTGCTTATGTGTATTTTTTTTTTTTGTAATACCTTAGTGTGGAGAATTTGTGGAAATATTGAAAACTAAAAAAATATATAATAAAAACTGACAAATGGGCTAGTCTAGTATTCGTTGTACTCGACTTTTAATTTTTACAAACTTAATCCAAACTCGAATCTCAAAATCCCACAGGAAAAGACTGAAGAAATTGCATCCAAGCAAGAGGCAGTCGATAGCACAGTGGAGTCCGGTCTGGAACTGATGAAGCACATCTCAGGGGACGAGGCTCTGCAGCTGAAGGACAAGCTGGACGCCCTCCAGAGGAGATACAACGACCTCACGAGTCGGGGAGCAGAACTGCTAAGAGTAGCTTCCGAGACCTTGCCGCTCGTGCAGCAGCTGTACAATAGTCATAATAAGTAAGTTTTTTTAGTGTTTTTTTTAACTGTATTATAAGGTTGTGTTTTTGGTGTTAAAAATATATTTAATCACATTCAAATTTTGTACAGTCCTATAATTTTAATTATATTGTAATCAAAGTTTAGACATATTATCGGTAATAACATAAATCTGGAATGATCAATCAATCAGCCCATCACCTACCTCTATGAAAGGGAAGCTTCCGCCAGGGAGTGTAAATGTAAATCTGGTATAAGTGTCAAATAAATATCGATAATTTGTCTATGAGTTATAAAATCGACTATCATAATAACTTTTAAAATTATGGTAACATAAAACTAGCCTTGTTTTCTTTTTATTTCGTAAAAAGTCCTTACAATAAAGTACAGTAATTTGAGTACTTTCCGCTTAAGGTAAACGCTATAAAAAATAATCAACTTAGCCAAAAAAACTGACCTTAAACAATAGCAACATTATTGACTTCGACTAAACAATTCACTTTCACCAGGCTAACGGAATGGATGTCGGGCGCGGAGACCTGCCTGCAATCGGTGGAGCCTCGCGAGGAAGACATCCTGCGGCTCGAGGCTGAACTGCAGGAGTTCAGGCCAGTGTTGGACAACATCAACCTTATCGGACCGCAGTTGTGTCAGGTGAGGGTAGTTACGATTTTTTTCAGTGAATTTGTCAGATGGTAATAGATTTATTTTTGGAAAAATATATTAACAGCAATGGCGAAACGTGAAATTCTCCAAAAGGGAACCCGTAACAACCTATTGATACTAATATGAAGAAAAAAATATTAGAACACTTTAAACAAAACTTAAACTAATCCCACTATCATTGCGTACCCTCAATAATCGAAACATAATAAATCAGCAGTAAGTACAAATTTATAAAAGGATCTATATCCTAGTTATGTTTGCTTTGTAATTATTAGTTAGTAGATTTTAGTTTTAATTTGTCTTTTTGTAAAATATCAACATTGCGTACTAATTTGTGAGTGTTGTGTACTCCTATAACTGGTACACACATCAGAATGTGACTTTACTACTTTTATGTTATTAACAAGAAATGTGTGTACTGTTGGAGAACCATATTTAAATAAATAAATAAATAAATATGCATAAATGCAGACTGCAAACCTTTCAAATGATTATTAGATTATAGATCAATCCTACATAAAGGAAAGCCGGCAAAAATCTGATAATATGGACCCTTCGGCACTGACTAACAGTATACGATTTCGATCCGAATGTATACGATTGCCGCTAGCTCTGCAATCACAAATAATATGCAGTTTAATTAGACATTTATTATGTAAACACGACGTGTAATAATGAGATTATGTTGCCCAGATATCCCCCGGAGAGGGCGCCACCCACATCGAGGGCATCGTGACGCGCGACAACAGACGCTTCGACGCGATCGCCGAGCAGGTGCAGAGGAAGGCCGAGAGACTGCTGCTCAGTAAAAAGGTAATATACCAATCATGACTATCGATATTATTGATTTGTTTTATCGATATGTTATCTCTAATATTTTTTTATTTGAAGATTTTGCCAGTTTTATACATTTTGCAGAAAACACAAACAAAGATTTTGGACTTGAAAAAATATTTATTTATTCACTGTTTAAATCACTAGTTATTATAATCAACCATATTTATAATTACTGATGTCATTGTCTTGCTATGTAATTACATCATGTAAAATATAAAAATCCCATCTTATTATTCCTTATCTTACTAAAAAATACTTTTGCCCCCCAGCGCTCCCTGGAAGTAGTGGGCGACATGGAGGAGGCGCTGGAGTGGCTGCGCGGCGTGGACGCCGTGTTGCGCAACGCGGAGCCGCCCGCGGCCGAGCCGGCGCCGGTGCGAGCCCAGCTGCGGGAGCAGCGCCCGCTGCAGGACGACGTGGCGGCGCAGCGCGTGCGCGTCAGGGACCTGCTCAGTCAGGCTAAGAAGGTATGGTTTATCGATGTTTGGATTGGATTTAGAGTCGATATTGCGTGATTGAATGAGAATGCTGTTACGAATTCGACACTATGTAATTTTTTTACTTATTCTAAACTAAATTATACACAGTTCTTTATTCACTTCCAATAGCAAAAAATAGATTCCACAAATATAGTATTTTATATCGAAATAGTTCATTTTTAAATATCGATAACTTTCTCTTCCGTATTCTCATCTTCAATTGCAATAACCATTTTCTCCATTAGGTGGTACGTGAGTGCCAGTCATCCGATGAGACAGCCGTCATCCGCGAGAGATCCGAGGAGTTGAGAGAGATGATGGAGGAAGTGGGACACCTCAGCGCCGAGAGACTCGCCGCGCTGGAGCAGGCGCTGCCGTTGGCTGAACACTTTGCCGACACACATCATGGGTAAGCTGAAATAAACCTTCACTGTATAATTTTAAACTCTATTTAGATCTTATAATATTAGAGATAAGTACCGATTTACCAAAAAACATACGTCAAACATAGGTAAGACATTTCTTGGACGAGCTAAAACTGTAAGCAAAGGAATCATGTGCATATAATTTTAGTATAAATAAGATTACGCCATCTATTGTACTAAAAAGTTTCTAGTATAATGATCCCCATAATTTTGATAAAATAAAACTAAAAAACCATCCCTTTAGTTTGACATAGTTTGAAAAATGTATTTGATAACTGCTCTATCAAGAAAATTGTACCAATGACAAATTGCGACATCGGTTCTGCAGTAGTTGGTGACTTGACACTCCCAACGAACCATCGTGAATAAATTAATTGAAACAAAGAATATTTGAGTTCAATATGTGTTTTCCCGCAGCCTCTCGACTTGGCTGGATGATATGGAGAAGCAAGTGCAGATGCTGGCGATGCCCGCGCTCAGACCAGAGCAAATAGTACAGCAGCAGGACAAGAATGAGGTAAGCCATTATCGAATCATTCTTCCATAAAAAGAAGGTATTGAAGGCAACAAAGCATGTGTTTTACGAAATCTATTTTCGGTTCAGAAATATCTTTACATATTAATCTAGTAATGTTTTTATTATTGAGGTTTTTTTTTCAAACCTTACTATCTAGACTCTAGATCTGAGGTCCAATACTTATTTTTCTCATAGACCGCGTTAAAATTTTCCTGGTTCTAGTGGTTGTCCTGCAGCTAAATTCTACCATATTCCCTAGAATATGCAAGTTTTTAAATGTAACAGTGGCTGAGCTTCTTAAAATATTATCTGCCTTCATTGATAGGTGAAGTCAAGCTAACATTTTAGTTACTTTTAAAACCAGATACTTTTGTGGACTCCACTTACGAATTGTGTACCTCCATTTTTTGGTCACGCCAACGTAGACCGTCGTCAAATCTCCCGTGGACCCTGAAGGTCAACCTGGACTAGTTTCGGAATCAATACTCCAGATAATCTATCTTTTATGGATTAATAAATATTAAATATTTATCATATCAAAATCTTTTACTTTTTTCTCTAAAGTAAACTTTAACTAACTACATTTAGAACACATTATATAACTTTTCTCTCTCACAGATGCTACAACAGTCTATAACCGGGCACAAGCCGCTGGTAGACAAGCTGATGAAGACCGGAGAGGCTCTCGCGAGACTTTGCGGTGAGGACGATGTCGCCAAGATCCAGGACATCGTGGAAACCGACTGCGATAGATACAACGCGCTCCGAGCTGAACTGAGACAGAGACAGCAAGAGTTGGAACAGGTGAGTGAGGGAGATGGGTGTATCGATACTGCGGGATATCTATTTAAGTAGTCGTGGGTAAATTGTATCTTCATTTCATAAGGAAGATAGAATACAGTGAAGTTATGATTATGAGCTAGCGTTATGAGATCTACTTCTATATAAAGAATATTACAAGCCTGCATATTAATTACAATGGACAATTAATTGCAAGTATTTTTAGACCTAAAGTTTACTCTTTATTTTTTTTTCTTTCTAGACTTAAGTCCCTAAAGTTTACTCTTAAATTTTGTTATATAACGACCGAGCCCGCAAAGCTAAGGTTTAAAACATCGTATAAGTAAATTAGTTCATTAAGTTTTTCCTCCCACTCCCAGGCCCTGCAAGAGTCGTCCCAGTTCTCCGACAAGTTGGAGGGCATGTTGCGCGCGCTGTCCGGCGCCGCGGACCAGCTACAACGCGCTGAACCCGTCTCCGCACACCCGCCTAAGATTGAGTGAGTATCGATATATCGATATGTGTTGTATCTTAATATTCTAGAATAATATTACGGTGGTATTATGGTTATAGGCGTATTGATATTTAATTTTTGACTGCTGTAATTTACTCATAGGTGAAATATTTTGAATTCAATTTATTTGAGTTAATTGTAACTTCGATAAAATTGTAAAAAAAATTAAAGATATTATGTTACCGGCATTTAAACTTATATATATGCCAATATTTAAACATCTATAAGAAGAAAAACTTTTTAATCGATTCCACGACTTATCGATTATTGAAAACAGGGACCAAATCGAAGAGAACAACGCTCTTGTGGAAGATCTGGATAAGCGCAAGGAGGCTTACAACGCGGTACAACGAGCTGCCTCTGACGTCATCAGCAAGGCTAACAAGAGCGACCCCGCTGTCAGAGACATCAGGAATAAGCTAGAGAAGCTTAACAAGTGAGATTATATCGATTGTTTAAATATATTTTTTTTAATATTTTCTAGTGATGTGGAGTTGGAAACTAGATCATTTGGTCGAATGTCGAAGTTATAATATTCCTTAAAAACCCGAAAAATCTTATTACATTTTTGTATAGTGCAGTTAAATTAATTTCAAGCTGTTTCTGACGAGATTCCATACCAGAGGCTAGAGTCGGTGTTTCCATATACCCTTCATAAATGGAACAACAGTTATATGGGATTGGCTCTGTTCTTTTACACCATATTTACATAGTTAATATTATTTCATATCATAGTTGACGAAAAACTTAATTTACTTTTTTGTTTCAAAACTGGAACTAAAAACTTCGTTTATAACAGACTATGGGACGAAGTACAAAAATCCAGTGGGTCGCGCACGCGCTCTCTGGAGAGCGCTCTGGAAGTGGCGCGACGTTTCTGGGCCGCTCTCGCCGCTGTCATGGGCACGCTCGCGGATCTCCGCGACACGCTCGCTGCGCAGCCGCCGCCCGCAGCACAGCCCCGGCACATACAGGCTCAGCAAGTCGCACTGCAAGAGATACGGCACGAGATCGATCATACTAAGCCCGAGGTGATCATCTACATATCTTCTGTCTTCTACTCATATGAACTGATTTATTGTGCCAATAAAAAAATAGGTTATAAAAGCCTTTTAATGTTATCATCGCGATAATATTCGAATTTATGATGGATAGGAGGTGAATTTTTCGATTTATTTTTTTTGAAAAAATTTTAGAGCGTTATGACTCCGCATCAAAATTTTAAGATTTTAGTTGTAGATTCACTAAAATGCAATACAATATAAATACAAAATAATACGAAACACTAACCCCCCTACTCCCTCCAGGTGGAGAAAGTCCGAAAGACCGGCTCGACTCTCATGTCGCTGTGCGGCGAACCGGACAAACCGGAGGTCAAGAAGCATATGGAGGACCTGGACAGCGCCTGGGACAACATCACAGCGCTGTACGCTAGGAGAGAAGAGAACTTAATCGATGCCATGGAGAAGGCTATGGAATTCCACGACACTCTACAGGTATGATTAATGCCTGAACCATTTTTGATCTAATAAAAAATTTAATTTCTTAATATTACTTGTGTAAATTTTGATTCAGATTATTCAACAAGTAACAGTTATTAACGGATTCCCAAACATTTTTTTTTTATTTTAAATGTTTCTAGAAGCATGCTACAGTATACTTTTATTACAATTAATCGATTAAAATTATATATCGAATACATTTTAGTAGTAGCTTTGAAGGTTTTTATTTGCATGTATCTTAGTACGATTTTCATCCCGTTATTGACTCACAATATCCCCCTACCAGAATCTCCAAGAGTTCCTCGACACAGCTGAGGACAAGTTCTCTCGCATGGGACCTCTGGGGTCCGACATCGATGCGGTCAAACGGCAGATCTCGCAGCTAGCCGCGTTCAAGCAGGAAGTAGACCCGCATATGGTCAAGGTCGAAGCATTGAACAGGTGTGTATTAAAAGTTACATGAGGTGTAGGTTAGGTTTGATTTGGATTTATAAGTGATTTTAAAAAAAAAAAAAAATGATTTTTAGTTTGTTTTTTTTTTTATGTGGGTCATTGCTATTCAAATATATTTGAGTAGGAGGAATTAGGAAAAAGAAAAAATGTGGTGATTGTGATATGTTAAACAATCGTTTTATTTTTATTTTGCAATGAAAAATGTGCATGCACTTGTAATTTTTTATATGGGACAGGAATTAAAAAATTTAAATGGCAATGGAAATAGATTAAAAACAGAGAATTAAGGTCATTTTGGGCTAGTTATTCGCAGGAGGAGCACTGCTAGTATAATAGTATCTAACAAAAGGTTTTGGTGTCCCCTATTTACTAGAGGAATTAAATTGTTTGCACCACCCCTTATTTGCACCACCCGTTTTGTTAAGTTTTCCTCAATATAGAATAATACTTAGATAAAAACCTAAAAGTTGAGGTACCCAATACGATATTAGTGGCCTGAAAAGGAGAGAAATATATTTACTGCTTATCAAAATAGATTAGATTGCCAATGCATATTGTAAAAAAAAAACTTAGAGACTTATATTTTTGCTTTTCCGTAATTTGTATAATTTTAGAATCTATAAAATAAATCTTTTTCTCCTTTTCACAACCCTTAAATTCCAACCACCCTGTATATCGTTACTAATGATGTATTTTTCTATGCGACATCTAACGTGGAATGACGTCCCGCAGGAGTCTGATGAGGCAAGGATATACAAACTTTACCATATTTGAATGTGCAACCGTGTTGTTTTACAGCTGTTCAATAAACGACCTCAATCTCAATCTTCAATCCGATTCCGAGAATGAACCAATCAAAATAACTCATTTGTAAGCATACTATGCTCTGATTGGCCCATTTTTAAGATCGATCGAAAAAAGCGATTAGGATCGTTTATTGAAAATGGCGGTTAGTAGTATTGCCTCGCTAAGCTGGTTATTCCATTTTAATAATTTATAATCTTAGTTACATGATTTATTTTTATTAGTACTATAGAAACATGTTCAGTGGAAACCCAATTGTGACTTATTGTAAATATTTTAGACGTTTCCCATATTAAAATAGCCATTATCATCAAAACATTGGATGAATTCTGGACGATAGGAAGATGATAATTAATTTTTTTGTAGTTTTTTTTTTATATTTAATTACGAAAACAAAGATAACTTGTTTAAAATGGAGTTAAAGCTTAAGTGTTGGTCGCGGTTTTGCGGTCGTGTTATGTGTAGTGTGCTTTAAAATTGGTCGCTTTTTAACGTTTTTTATGAACGCATTTGGGTATTAATAACTATTTCTTTATTTTTAATATAGGATATATTTTTTTAAAGAAATTCATGATTTATGGTATCAAATTAAAAATAACTGAATTTTTTGTGTCGAAACCAAAAAGCGCTCATAATATTGTGTTTGTTTATATATACGTAAGGTATATGGTGTGTGCGTGTGTTTATTATTTATGTACTTTTTCGTAATTATTATATATTTTCCAAACTAATATGTATGAAAAAAATATTGCAGACAAAATATATCTAAATAATTAGTATAATATGTTTTGTATTTTGATCGTCTATTTTTTTTTTTCTTATCTTTATTCTCTTTCTTCTTAATATTTTTAACTTTCTTAGAGTAGTTTTAACTATTCATCGTTGTCCGCCTTCAATATCTTTGGAAGATCTACTTATGTTAAAGTTGGGTCTGTCAGTTTATAAAAGGGTGTTTTAAAACAAACAATATTCAAACCATATCAAATAGATTGACCATGAACTGGCAAAGATAAAAACGTAAAATATACACTATTTTTGCTCAGTTTGACTTTGAATTTATTAAAAACTAATTCGATTTGTTTCTCTTCAATAGAAAGATTTTTTTTTATTTTCACCATAAATTACAAATGAAATATTATTACCGAGTTTGAATATTATACTAAGTTTTCGCAACACCCTCTATATTATCGTAACAGAACACACTTAATCGCAATAACTCGACAGACAAGCGCAAGAGCTAACGGAGCGCACGTCGTCGGAGCAAGCGCAGGCCATCAAGCAGCCGCTGTCGTCGGTGAACTCGCGCTGGTCGGCGCTGCTGCGCGGCATGGTGGAGCGCCAGCAGCAGCTGGAGCGCGCGCTGCTGAAGCTCGGCCAGCTGCAGCACGCGCTGCACGAGCTGCTGCTCTGGATACACAGCACCGCCGACACGCTCGACACTCTCAAGCCGGTGAGTTACTAACAAGGAACAAGCATAGCGCTTTCAAACATTTGACGAACTTTATTAAATAAAAAAGGAATCACTTGAAGTGACTCATAAATCTCAGTGATAATCGTTGTAATAAATAAAAACCCCAACTGCCTCTTTTTTGTAACTCATTTAAAAATTCATGCCTAAGACTCCTGTCAAATTATCTAAAAAAAGACATATGGCGAAAAGTGATTGCTTTGATCACACCTCTGCGTACCCCTTCAGAGATAAAAGGGTGTTAGGTTTTTATTTTGTTTCATAAATACTAAATCAGCACTATTTACTAGTCGTAATAATGTTTAAAATCAATCCTTAATAAATTCTTTCATAAATCCCTTGACATATAACCCTGTCCCCCAGGTGGCCGGAGACCCCCAGATCCTGGAAGTGGAGTTGGCCAAGCTGAAGGTGTTGGTGAACGACATCGCGGCGCACCAGGCCAGCGTCGACACGCTCAACGACGCCGGCGCGCAGATCGTGCAGCACGGAGCCGGTGCGTCACCAACCTACTTTATCTTCTAATGTAGCTAGCAGCTAGATTCTTAATGAAATAAAAAACTGCTAAAGTAAGAGCCATAAGGTTTGAGACAATACAAGCGACATAATTTTGACTAAAGTAACAATAACTTAGTGTCAATGGAGGACTATCGTTAATTTTGTGTTGTTAGATCGTTCGTTACGCTTATTCCCATATATTTTTTTTATCTTTTGAGGTCATAATCTAAGTTCAGAATAGTGCTATGATAATAATAATATAATTTAAAAAATAATATTGTGGATCATAAATACCGTTACACTAACAAATCTATACAAAATACCTCCAAAACTGAACATCCTATATCTAAAAAACCCTCCAAAATACACCAGCCTGTATACAACAAATTAATATCAATATTACATAGGTACAGACGAGGCAGGGGAAACCGCAGAGAAGCTCTCCACCCTGAACAGGAAGTGGCGTGAACTGCAGCAGAAGGCGCGGGACAGACAAACAGAACTCGAGGACGCGCTCAGAGAGGCGCAGAGGTGAGGACTTGTCTATTTTTCAAGCATTATACACTATTCATTTGTGACAAAAGTGAAAATCCGTTCAAAAGTTTAGGAGATGTGCGCTACCAAACAAACATATTTCTAAAAAAAATTGCTTTATGTCATTTCTTAAATGTTAAAAAAAAATATTCGATCAATACCCAAAGCCCGAGTAACATCATCAAACAATGAATGTAAAATGTACTACTTTTCTTCATAGCTTCAACGCTGAGATCGGCGATCTACTATCATGGCTGTCGGAGGTGGACAGCGTCATCGCGGCCTCCAAACCCGTCGGTGGCCTCCCGGAGACCGCGTCCGAACAACTCGAGAGGTTCATGGTAAGGCATACTCCTATTTATACATGCTATCTCAAGGAAGATATCTTTATTTTTGTTCAAATTATCAGTACTTTGAACTGTAATTTTTACTTTTATGATGTCGGTCATATTTTAATGGAAGGCAAAAAGACAATATTATTTTTGTTTGTAAAATATATTTGTGGTACGGCAGTCAATCTCGTAGCCAAGAAGGAGCTAAGGATGCTTCCTTAAAGATATCTTCCTTTAGGTTGCTGCCCTAATAATATGAAACGGCTTACTTTACAGTAATAAATAGGGTTGTCGCTTCTCGCATACTACCCTGTAAATAAAAATGGGATAGTGTATGCAATAATCAGGGCTGTCACTCCTTACGCATTGTGTAAAAATGCTTGTCTTATCCCAAAATATATTTAAACAGGAGGTATACAACGAGATCGAAGCGAACCGTCCGAAGGTGGAAGCTGTACTGCAGCAGGGCCAGGAGTACCTCAAGAGGCAGGAGAAACCCAACCCCACCTCTCAGCTGCACCACAACCTCAAGAACTTGAAGTCCAGATGGGACAATGTGACGGCCAGGTGAGAAAACCGATATATTTACCAGCTGATATGAGATATCCGGAACCAAGATATTTTAATTTTATGTAGCTTAATTTATTATATTAATTATTTACCAAGGGCTTACTGTTATACAAACAACAAAAGAATTAAAAAGTCGGTAGTTAACATTAACTTCACTCTGGTTTAAACTATATAAAATAATATAGGTACTTGTGAAATTATTTTTTACTTCTAAGCTCTTGTCTACTGTCTGTAGGCGGTGAGAAAAATCTTCTCTATAAAGAAGTTTTATTTATCTTACCACTAATTCTCACGAAAAAATTATCAACTAACCATAATTTCTCAAATATATATAAGGTGTATTTTACAATAGTCTTTAAATAGAGGGTGTTTTATTACGATCTTAATATACTGTTTTATCCAACAGAGCATCAGACAAGAAGATCAAGCTCGAGATAGCCCTGAAGGAAGCCACGGAGTTCCACGACGCCCTCCAAGCCTTCGTCGACTGGCTCACCAGCGCTGAGAAGACCTTGACCTCCGCCAAGCCTGTCTCCAGGGTCATGGAGACGTTGCTCAGTAAGTACCTTAGCCTATAGTAATGGTATATTTATGTAGAAGAATATCTATGAACTTAAAAGGGTAAACAAAGGTAAAGGCATATTCAAGATTCGGTTTTTTCCGTTTAATGATGATAAAGCGGTATCCAAAAAATTATGGCATATTTTGGAAATCGAAGTTGAATCTTCAATGGCTTCTTAAAACTATGCTACCACTAAGCCATAGATAAATTTTAAAACTAAAGAAAAAACATTTCTGACCTGTCGACATTTATGTCAAACCAAGCTCTACTCAACATGAAGTAACGTCATTATGCTGAACTAAAATATCTCCAAACATCAAACTAATAAAATCCATTTTCCACCAGCACAAATCGAGGAACACAAGGTGTTCCAGAAGGAAGTGGCCACGCACCGCGAGACGATGCTGCACCTGGACAAGAAGGGAACCCATCTCAAGTACTTCAGCCAGAAACAAGATGTGATCCTGATCAAGAACCTGCTGGTGTCTGTCCAGCATAGATGGGAGAGGGTTGTGTCCAAGGCCGCTGAGAGGACCAGGGCTTTGGACCATGGGTTCAAAGAAGCCAAGGAGTTTAGCGACATCTGGTGAGTAACAGATGAAGGTGCAAGATGTTTATTATTTAACTGTTATACGGTTGTGTTTAATAAATGATCACAATTTTGATGCTGAGAAAAAAACTAAACAAAATCAGCTATTTGTAAGCATATCAAAAATAACCATATAAGCTATATTCAACGCGTAAAGTTTCCTTATTCTTACTGATACATATAAAAATTTATTTTAAAAAAAATATTGAAAAATTAAAAAAAATAATAAAAAGAAAACAAAAAAAATTACATCGTTGTTTTTTATTCGTTAAAGGAAATCACTACACTAATATAATGTTCTGAATATATTTTTTTTTGTCACAGGAACAACTTGATGAACTGGTTGAACGACACCGAACAGCAATTAGACGAGCTGAACGCTGAAGCCACTGTCAATGACCCTGAAAAGATTAAACAGAGGTACGCAACTGCGACTTTAGTAAAAAAAAAAAAAAATTATAAAAGATTGTTTTGAAAAAACTAGCTTATCCTCGCGGCTCCGGCCACGTGAAAAAGTTTATCGAAATAAAAAGTAGAGCATTCAGGAATAATGTAGCTTGATATCAGTGAAAGAATTTTTATAATCGGTTCCAGCCATTAGCCCCGACAAACCTATAAATTTTTCCTCTTTGCAATTAGTATAGATTTAATAGATATCGACCTCATTAAGAAAAATACGCCCAAATTCGGAGTGGGGTAACGGGTAAAAGATAATTCCCATACGTTCAGAAAACATTATTCAATATTAAGTCAATTCTCTTGGATTTAGAATATTAAGTATAATGTTTGTATAATAATGATTCTCAACAAAAGCGTAGCATCGGACGTCCACCAACGAGGTGGACAGATGACCTCATAAAAGTCGCAGCAGGTCGCTAGATGCGGGCCGCTTCCAATACATCGATCTGGAAATCTATGGCTCATGTTCAGCAGTGGACATCCAACGGCTGATGATGATGATTTCTCAACAGACTGAACAAACACCGCGAGTTCCAAAAGGCCCTCGCGGCCAAGCAGCCGGTGTACGACCAGGCCATGAAGACCGGCAAGCAGCTGAAGGACAAGGCGCCCAAGTCTGACGAGAACACGCTCAAGACCATGCTCTCGGACATGAAGAGCAAATGGACCACTGTCTGCTCGAAGGCTGTGGATAGGTACGCATTTTCTATTTATATTTTGTTTTTTTTTTTGAGTCCAATGTTTAATGAGGCAAAGTTTTTGACAAAAGAAATGCTTAGGTTTTTTTTTTTAAATAGATTTTGAAATTCAATTTTTTGCACTTATTATTACACGAGTAGGACTCAATTTTGGTTATGGAAGTACCACTTCGCTCGTAAATTTTCAACTACCTTCTAATCCAAACGCCTCTGCAATTCCTATCAAAGAATTTATACCTAAAGTCAGTATTTTATTCACCCCTCTATTCGTAGACAACGTAAGCTAGAAGAAGCGTTGCTGTACTCCGGCCAGTTCAAGGACGCGATGTCGGCGCTGCTGGAGTGGCTCAGCAAACAACAGAAGGAGCTCGGAGCTGACTCTCCCCTCCATGGGGACCTGGACACTGTCATGGCGCTCATAGAACAGCACAAGGTTTGTTAATAATAACCCGTAATTAATGGCTTTCATATAGATCTTGGAACCGTCTCATCCAGAGAATCTGATATGATGTAAGGTTATATAAATGTTAGTGTCAAGTAAAAATGATTCTTGCAGTAATGTAATCACAGTTGATTGTCGCAGGGTAAATGCTGCTTTTGTATTGAAAATAATGTTTTCTCACAAAAATAATGTATTATGAACAACTTTATTATAAATAAGGCCCTGTACTAATATTAAAATGAATATATTTTAACGATCAGGTGATTTTGGTCCTTCAAGCCAAGATATTAAAATACAATTTTCTTGCAGCAATTCGAAGAGGACCTGCACTCTCGCGAGCAGCAGATGCAGTCCGTTATGAAGACCGGCAAGGATCTCGAGGCGACCGTACGTTTATACTCTATTGGCATATTGTTAAAGATTTTTATACATTGACATCCATTCTCCAATTGTATAATATAAAAGATTTTTTGTACTTTTTTTCCGACTTAAAACACTATTTTGATCATATCATCGACAAAAGACCTCATCTTACAAAACTAGTTGCAGTACAAAAATTAAACAAATCATCACTGCTTAGAATATTGTCGCCATCAAGCATCAATTTCCTCATGAACACCACCAAAACGACTATGATAATGATTGCTATGAAACATTGTACAGGTGCCGCGCGACGACGCAGCCAGCATCCGTCAACAGTGCAGCGAGCTGAAGCTTGCGTGGGAGACTGTACAGACTCTCAGCGAGAAGAAGGCCGCCAAGTTGGAGCTCGCACTCAAAGAGGTAAATGCAACTTAATGACCAACATTTTTAGTAGTTTTTCTAATGTTAATAATAAAGTTGCTACAGCGACGACTTACTGATATCACGTACTACAGACCAAATAGCTTTTTTATATTTAGACCTCATAACATAAATATAGTCATAGAAAAATTACAGTGCGTGTTACAAAACTATAAAAAAATGTTTATTCAAAAAATAAAAAAAAATCATTCTCTACCACATCTTTGTAGCTACTATGATATTTTAGATTAAAAATACTAACGTTTTAATCCCAACCAGGCCGAAAAACTCCACCGCTCCGTTAACATGTTACTCGAATGGCTCTCGGACGCCGAAACGAAACTTCGGTTTTCGGGCCAGCTGCCCGAAGGCGACGAGGAGACTCAACAGCAGATCTTCGAGCACGAGCGGTTCGTGCGCGAGCTCAACGAGAAGCAGCGAGACAAGGACGACACGATAGCTCTCGCTCACTCCATCCTGGGCCGCGCGCATCCCGACGCCGTCACGGTTATCAAGCACTGGATCACTATCATACAGAGCCGGTGGGATGAGGTCAGTTGTTTTTTTCTTTTTTTTGTTTAGGTGGATCATAAGTGTTTTCTTTTTTGTATTTAAAATTATAGGCGTTGGTTAAGTTGTGAGATTTATAAAAAACTTTTTTTCTGTTATCAATATTTAAATTAGCTTATGAGTAGATTTTTTATTTATTATTCCTTAATTACTTTTAGTGCTTTGGGCGTAAACCGGCTATTTTAATTACTATAATTATTGTTTTTTTGAAATTAATAGCAAGGCAGGTGAAACTTAATTTGGTAAAAATTACAATATTTACAACAATGTTATAGCCATATTTTATTTCCACATTTAAGACAAAAGTAGAAAAACCTATTACGCAGGTCCAAAAATTATAGTTAGTTGAGAGCCAGGCGTTAGTTCCCCGGTGACCTCAGTCTTATTGTCCATTGAATAACTGAATCTTATCTGACTGTTCACCAACACAGCGCATAGCAGCAAAATGGGCAGTATCTGGAAAACAATAAAAAAAGAAAAAAAAAATAAGGATATATTCACAATTCATTATTCAACTGAGGTTTATTAACATTTGTGGATGGGTGAATAACTAAGTCCATGGATAAAAAAAGCTACCATCAGTCGTTATTAAAAGACATACATCAAAAATAACTAAAATCGCCTGACAATTTTCCGAGCAAAAAGTGTTTGACTATATTAGGAAATGGTATCTCCTCACCACAGAAAACTATGTATATTCAGACATATCTTCTCCAACTTCAATTGAAAATAAATTATAAAAACACTGCATGACTAAAAAATGCAATAACCAAAAAAAAAACATTACTATTGTTTTTTTTTATTATAATAATAATTATATGATATTTTAATTTTTGCTTACCAAAGAAAATAAGTTCATAGTTAATTTTGATATCACTACTTATTTAGCGAGAGTGTAGTCGAAATATCTTGTTCGTAATGAAATATTAAACGGAAGACATGGACAGACGAGCGTTTTCCGCCACTACTATGTGGAAACCACTGGCGTTTATTTAACCGCTGTCAAAAATAAAACTACGACGGACGTAGGATATATTTTATATCCCCCCAGATAGCGAACACCGTAAACGAAGTGTTAAAACCGGCCATAGTAGCTCACGTAAGTGTGTCACGTTCCGGGATCAGCCTGTGTATATCCGATTCCGACAGGCCGGCATAATTGTGTCGAGTGCCCAGGAGTAATCATCTCTCGTCAGGCGACATTCCATTAGACCCCATTCCACTTACCATCAGGTGCATTGGGATCACTTTTCCAAGCTCGTATAAAAAAAGTTATCAGGACATTTAATTTACAGCGTGTAAACGCTATAATTATTACCGCTCGTCTATATTTCTACGGCTTCCACAATAACACTTGTATAAATATTAAACGCTGCCTCTATATTTATCTACAGTATGAAATATACTGTTGACGTTATGGGGTCTTGTTTCATTTGAATTAAAATAAAACAATAGTATCAAGTCATGTTATATTTTATAGTAAATTAATAATTTAGTTGAGCCATATGATTCTTATAAATAATAAATTAAAACATAATAATGATCATCTGACTGCAACCCAGACCAAAATTATTTCCAATGATAAAACAGTATAATGTTATATAAAGCTAAAGAGTTTGTTTGAATGCGATAATCTCGGGAACTACTAAACTGATTTTGATATTATTTTACTAATAGGAAGCTACATTTCTCCTGTGTGTTATAGGCTACTTTTTATCCCGAAAAAAAATAGTCACACGGACAAGCCACAATTAAGAAATGTAACATAAAATAGATATTTTATTAGGCTTGTTCTCATAAGGTTATTTCTTTGTTTCGAGTGTTATTTATCTTGTACCGATATCCCTCTCTCACGGTCATGTGATTTAATTCATGAAAACACATATAATCATGTGTCATTGAGTTTAAAAGTGATATTGAAGCAAAGATAATATTAATAATAAATTAAATTATCTGAATCTTATCTATTTGCAACGATAAAGTATTTTAAATGTTATTTTGCCATCAGGAAGTTTAGTATATGTAGTCTGTTATGTAATTATGTATTATAAAATTGAGATTGTGACAAAATAGTTAAAATGAGTGGTTCGAAAGACAAACGACATCTAGTGGCGACGGTTTTGCCTGTTATAAGGATTTTTAGCAGAGTTACGCCTGGACAGGTATTGTGGCAATATTTTTTGGTTATAAAAATGAACAATTGTTGAAAAATGTTTGACTACGACGTACCCAGGCGTTCCCTTGGCTGGCACCTTCCTTGGCGTGGTCTCCCGACCTTGACTTTAGCTCTGAATTTGGTGGAAAAAGATATTAAATTTAGAAAAAGAATGCGTTTTCAGAGAATAACTAAATTATGAAATAAATGTTTTTTTAACTACAAAAATTTATATTTTTTTCAATTGTCTCTTTTTCTGTATTCTGTATTACATTGTTTAATAACAATACTATGCGTTCATGGAGGTATGGTTGATCCAACATATTAGAAAGCCCCCGCCGCGTCCGTCTGAATTTGATAAACTTAAAAATTTCAAAACGGATTTTAATGAAATTTGGTGTTGAAACCCTGGAAAGGGCATAGTCTACTTTTATCCCGGGGAAATGTAAAGTGGGATTTTTATCCCCCAAGACTCTTATCACGTGGGCGAAACCTACGAGCAAAATCTAATATACAATATTTATAACGTAACAAATTTATTTGCGTGTTATTTTTGAAGTGTACTAATGGGTTTAATACGAAATGTCAGGAGTAAGAGAGATAGAAATAACTTTTGTTAGTTTTTTTTTATTTTTATATTTTTCTTTATGTAAAATCTTTTTTTTTTCATTAAGGTATGGCAATGGGCTATGCAACGCGGCGGCAAGCTGGAGACTCACATGCAGAGTCTCAAGGACCTGGACCTAGTACTGGAAGAGCTGCTGCAGTGGCTCACCGGACTAGAGAACACATTACTTTGTGAGTACTCATTTACTAAGTCCAATAATAATATATACTTTTTTTTTATTTAATAACGCACACATGGTATTCTGCATTGACTGTGAATGGATAGATTGTGATCATAAAATTTTATGTTACCGAATTTAGTATTTTTCAAGCTTTGTATGGATTATCAAAATTCAATGGGTAGGTGTTCACCATCAATAATGTAACTTTCAATTCCAACACTTCATTCATTGTATTAACCGAAGATTCTTATTAAGGGACCTTATGACACATTAAAAAAAATGCATGCACTCGAATTGTGTTGCAAATTGCACCGATCGCAATCTAATCAGTTGAGAAACAAGATAAAACAAATTAATCTACGTTTAATGATAGGAATTAATTACACCTCTAAACGGGTAGGCAGTTGTGGAAATAGGTCACTCAAATATCAGCCATTTTCATTTATTCCATAAGTAGACGAACCTATCCTAATTTTCATACTTACCTTGCTTCTTTTTTATTGAAACTATTTTTTTTTATTATGGTAACATTAAACCAATACATAATCTTTTTTATTCCACCTAGCCCTGGAAGCGGAGCCGTTGCCAGAGTCTATCGAACTACTGGAGGGCCTTATCGAAGACCACAAGGAGTTGATGGAACACACACAGAAACGACAGACGGAAGTGGACCGCGTCTGCAAGGCGTACCAGGTTTGCTTTATTTTGATTATTACAATTAATTTTAACGCCATCTGTCAAAATATTAGGATCATGAGGTTCCTACAATCAAGTGTGGAAATATGTTAAGTAAAGATATTTAATTTTGGAATATTTTATTATGAAAAAAAACAAAACTACTTTTTCTATATTTTTTTATTCTCACCCTCATTTCTTTCTCATTTAAATAGTAACCAAAAATATTTTCATACATGTTTTTCATTAATTTATTGACGTTTTTCACTAGGTTAAGAGCCAGAGCCAAGGTCGTGAGACCACGCCAAGGAAGGTGTCAGCCAAGAGCGCCACCAAGGGAACGCCTGGGTACGTCGTAGTTAAATATTTAATGTGGCAATTCTATAACTTTTCATGTTTGTGCGTAAAAGATGTGATAATAGTGTTTTAGAAACCCGGCTTTTTGTATTTAATTTAAATTAGCACTGTTTTGTTTGAAAATGGAATGCGAGGATTTTTATAGATTTTAGAGGGATTATATATTTTTATTGCAAGCAAAAAAAAAATATATAAAAATATGAATAATATATACTATTATGTAGCTAAAATTAGAATTCATTTATTGTAGAGCTCATTTATATCCAAGTGTGTAATGCGACATACATTTAGCTCTAGGCTAACTATATTAATACAAAAAAAAAACATCAATAGTAAATCAAAAGAAATCTTCCAAAATTCCGTTTTCAATTTTTTATGTTTTTTTTTTTATTTGAGTTTACCTATTTATGTTTAACACACGTGTCCATTATTCATTTTGTTTTTCGTTTCTCCTTTTCCCCACTCATTCCACCTCATGCACGCCGTTCACCGTGCCCGCCATATTGTGACGTCATTGCATGGTGTTACCGCTTGTGTTGCCAACATAATGATGCAGTCGCGGCTCCCAGCACGATTTGAACAGGGACCGGTCTGTGTCGCCTGATTACTATGGATCTAGGAGATTCAGGTCTGTTTAGTCTACATTTTCGTTTTTTTCATGTTTTTTTTTTCTAAGGACCTTTTTCTGATAATGATAAAAAAATGAAAATTGTCCTTGTTTTTTTTAATGGATTTGTGTTATGCAATTTTTTTTATTGCAAAATAATTAATATCAGGTTGATTTTGTGATGATCTGGTGTATAAATAAATTCCATTAATGTGAAAAAACTATTATAAAAATTGCGTAATATAAATGTACCTAAATTTTAAATAACCATGTATGTGCTTTACGTGTTAATATAGTTCTCGTCCCACAAATTGAGTTTAATCACTTAAAAGACGTGTTTTTTAATTTTTCATAGTAGTCTTAATTTTTTTTTACCAATTTGTGGACTTGGACTAATTATATGGAATTTAATTATAAAAAAATGCGTGTCAGTGTAATATAATTGAAGTATTTTAAAATCTGTTATTTATATCAATGCACGTCTAATGTCTCAGGGTGATGAGTGCACAAACATTTTATTCTTGAAAATTTAAACCTTACTATCATGCAAATAAGATGGTTTTCTCTTCATTTAATTGTATTAAAAAATAGTTTGTTATGTTTAGTATTATACAGATTATATAAATGCAAAATTGCACAAAATTACTTCAGACTTTGTCTTCTATTGACATCGATTTCCCCATATTCTAGAAGTAAAACATGTTTTTTGTTTGTAAATATCAATTTTCTAGAGTCTTTTGACAAATCTATCACAAAAAAACCATCAGCGACACGCATTTCTTTATAAGCACCATAAACATAGCTTCGTCCCGCTCTAACACATGTAAACGTTACCGTTTCTGTCTCGTTCATGTCACGCTTCACCACGGGCAGGTCCAGGATACAAACTCGCGTTAGGAGAGGAAGGTTTGACGCGTTTCTATATATAAAATGTGTGTTGTGCTTTATAGATGTCTTGCACAATGTATATAGTAGTTGGATGTTTGTTTTTTTTACACTATTGTAAAATAATTGTATATTTTTTTACAGATTTACACTTTTATTTTCAGTACAGTTAGATTACATTTATACTTGAATATTTTAATTCATTGAATAAGTCAATGATAAATTACGACTTTATTAAAATCTGCTCGTAAAATTACTATATGACAAATTCCTGTGAAATTATTTGCGAAAAAAATATATTTTATATTACTTATAATACAAAGAACATTTAGTTGATCTTCCATTCGAAACCAATTTGAAAGTAAAACATCAGAAAGCAAAACCATTGTGGGTCTAAAAAGACCCAACACATACACACATAAATTAGTCTGTTTCTCGTCCGTAAGCTAGTTGTATGTCTTGTGATAATAAATGTTGTTCATTCTTGCATGCAGTCGTTATGGACTCCACCTCGACTTTAGGTAAACTAGTATAGGATAGTGTTAAAAATATGATACAAAATATTATGGGATTATAAAAAATAGATAGCACGTAGTCCGAAAATAGAACTAATGTTATTTTTGGTTTATAATGGAATATATTATTTTCCCATAATATTCAATATATCAGTATATGAAATATAAAGGGCTATAATACCTTCATAAAATATGATAGAAACTTCAGTTGTTCGAGGGTCAATATTTACCCGTCTTTTTATTTTGATGTATAAAAACAAATTTAACTTTAAATGCTACATGTATAATTATAGCCCTGTATATGACGGTTGTTACAAGATGTGATTATCGTAGATTTGTTCGCTTTTGAAGAGTTACTACTTAGTTTCAAGTACTTAAGTCTCCAATTAGTTATGAGTGATGTTTAAAACATACTTGACGATTTCATTGAAGCTGAGTGGTAACAAAATTTTCTAAAAGAAACGACACCACAAAATGAATTCACTTATTTTGAAATATTTGTGTTATAAATATTTATTTAAATTTGACTATATACAGAAAGTATAAAAAAGAAATAATAATCATGAAAGAGTATTAGCAACTTCAAGTCCCTTGAAAGTAATATATTTTGTTTCATAACCTTTTGTATTTGTTGAAGTAAGATCAGTAGTTGTTTCGCAAAACTGATAAACACATATTATGTCATTTTATACATTTATTTTAAATAGAAATGTGGTGTTGTTTTTTTAAAGAAAATGCTTAGTAAAAATAGAACGCTTGGTTATTCATTGTGCATGTTATTAATGGGTTGTGTGTAGGGGCGTGAATAAAAACTCAAAGTGCGTGTTTATCTTTGTGATACAATCTAATTTTACAAACTTCAGTTTTTAATATCAGTACATGCTTCCTTTACTATTGACCAACGGACATACTAGCCTAGTGCGTTAGATTACTTCAAGTAATAGTACATGGTAAATTTAAAAAAAAAAGTATTCGAAATATGAAAATAAAGAACTCCTTTTAAAACAATAAAAAAAAATTTGATTGTATCACTAAAAAGAGTATCGACCGCTAAATAACCAAAATTCAAAAATAATGCAATAACCGTACATTTAACACGTGTTGCCGCGCACACTAACGGGCCAAGGGTTTATGTCATGTTTTCCGTGTGTTGAATAATGCGTGTGCTCGTAGCCGAGTGAGTCCGGGACGAGAGACGCCCGATCGGAACCTGCAACACTACGGGCCGAGGTTCCCGCCAAAGGGCAGGTAAGGCATACATCGCTGTTTTAAAACCAACACCGGTCGATCAGATTCCTACTGAGGGCGCAATGTACGGTGAATTCGAATTTCGAACGCGACACCACCATTGGTCTATCAAATTCGTGCTGCGGGCTCAATATACGGTGAATTCGAATTTCGAACGCTTAAAGGGGTGTGTATGCTGATCAAGGGCTTTTATTGGCTGAATGTTTTTTTTTTTTTGTGTAGCGTGCTAGTGTTAATTGAGCTAGCATGTTGTAGTGCTAAAATTTTACCTTATTTGTATGCATTTGTTTTTTTAATATCTATTGTCTATCTTTAATTATAATAAAATAAATATTGCCTTTTTATTTATTATATTAAAATTTAAATGCTGTTTTATAAAAATTATCGATAACTTCCTTTGCTCATATACAATAAAAAAAAAATAACACCAACATAACGACACCTATCTATACAGCAAAGGCGCAGAACCGGAATTCAGGTCGCCACGCGTTAAACAACTGTGGGACAAATGGAGGACTGTGTGGCTGCTCGCGTGGGAGAGACAGAGGAGGCTTCACGAGAGACTCGTGCACCTCAGGGAACTGCAGAGGGTGTCCAACTTCAGCTGGGACGATTGGAGGAAGCGGGTGAGTGACATAAGAATCCTCTAATAATAGAATACCTGCAGAATTGTTAGAAATTTCTTGCAGAGATAATCATGGTTTTACCAAACCATAATACAGCGCCGAACTCGGAAACACCCAACCCTGATACTACACTCACTTGGCTTAGGCCCGTGCATGCTGGCACGTACCGGTCTTACGGATCGAGCAGTAAAAATATAAGAAATAATAGTGTTAATACACAATTGAAAGGATTTCGCAATGAATATGATTATTCTATTATTAAAAAAAACGGTTATATATCAAAAGTATTGTTGAAAAATGGCGATAGTATTGAATAGCTCTTTATTAATATCAACGCTAACACTGCTTCGAAGGCTTAATATAAACCACAAACCTCCAGAGAGGATGCCTGGTCCCGTATCAACAAATACATCCTCAATCATATAATTCGACGTCACACCCGGACACAAGTCATATCAAACTCACTCTATACCATTATATAAACCTGAAGAGTTGATTTGTTTGAATGCGCTAATCTCAGAAACTATTAAACCAATTTAGATTTTTTATTACTACGTAGTATAAAACAAAGTCGCTTTCTCTGTCCCTATGTGTGCTTAAATCTTTAAAACTACGCAACGGATTTTGATGCGGTTTTTTTTAATAGATAGAGTGATTCAAGAGGAAATTTTATATGTATAATAATAACATCCATTAAATAGTCAGCATTGCACCCATGCGAAGCCGGGGCGGGTCGCTAGTTAATAATAAGAAACTACATTACTCCTGAGTGGTTTAGTCTAGTTTTTATTTTGGGAAAATATAACTCAGGACTTTTATCCCGCCGCGAGCAAAACCTAGTCACAAATTATATTACTGGGAGTTCAACGAATTATGTATCCAATAGCGGAACCTCGCCAAATGTGAGACACAATTTTTATATGTTAAATATAATAAAGCGTATTTCGAATCATAAATAAAAAAAAAGAAAAAAAAAACTATATTACTAGTCATAATAATATTTATAAACCGTTCGTCAAACAGTTCCTGAAGTTCATGAACCACAAGAAGTCCCGTCTGACGGACCTGTTCCGCAAGATGGACAAGGACAACAACGGTCTCATACCGAGGAACGAGTTCATCGACGGAATCATCAACACCAGTGAGTATATGGAACGTTGATCTCATGACACAGATGCGTACTTAGATGTGGGCAGTGGGAGCAGTATCCCCGGGCGAGTCTGGCAAGGCACACGTGGGGAGTTGTACCCCGTTTATAAACAGCTTAGCAATTTTGTTATCATACATTGCAATGTTACGGTTTGTGATATCAAATATCTGACCTAACATGCATTCGAGTAAAATATAATCTAAAACAAAAAAAAACTAACAGAATACAAGTATATTAGTATCACTTAGTAAAAAAAAAAAAACTTTGAACACACCCCTTTAATCTTAGTAACCACTAAGAGAAAATTCCTTCTGCCATAATTCACATATTATATTTTTTTTTCACATAACTAAGAAATCTCCCCTCTCCCAGAATTCGACACGTCCCGTCTGGAGATGGGCGCCGTGGCCGACTTGTTCGACAGGAATGGCGGCGGTCTTATCGACTGGGAGGAGTTCATCGCGGCGCTGCGACCTGATTGGGTGAGTATTGCTGGACTTGAGTAACGTCATGTAGATTGTAGCTACTTTGAGTAACTCCTGTGTTACTTGTAGCTAGGTTGAATTACTTCAAGTAGACGTCTATGACGTCTATGTATTCATTGTAGCTACTTTGAGTAACCCCTGTGTTGAATGTATCTACTATAAGTAATTTCAAGTAATAGGTAGGTTTTAAATCCTGGATCATTTCAAACATTATATTAGTAGTTCAGCTAAGCTCATCCTTTTAGGTGTAGAGTTGGGATTATTTAATAAAAATCATGTCAAAGTTTGAGCTCATCCTTCTAGGTGTATTGAGAGTTGGTATTTTTTTAATAAAAATCATGTCAAAATAAGCTCGAATAATTTGGAATTTTTAAAAACTTATTGATTACTTTTGCTGAAATATATCTCCTAATCAAACTAAAATGCAAGTGATGTAAATTGAAAATGTGACATTAAAAAATCGACACTTTTAAACCCCATTTCGCCTTGACTAGGTGGAGCGTCGCGGCCCTCCCACGGACGCCGATAAAATACACGACGAAGTAAAACGCCTCGTGATGCTCTGCACGTGCAGGCAGAAATTCAGAGTGTTCCAAGTCGGCGAGGGCAAATACAGGGTGAGTATTTTATTATTTGTTTGTGAATGAACGAATGAATGATATAAATGAGTTAAAATCATCGCCAAATTCATAGGTATGCTCATTTTGTAGTGATTTCATCTCATGATTCAGATGTCTGTCGGTTAGGAGTAAGAACAGACACGTACCCTAGATTTTTAGTATAAACAGCTAGATGCTAAAATTTGTTAGATAAATATACTATAAACGAAAATATAAGTATGTTTAAAATTATTAATGTTCCATCAACCCAGTTATAGAAAACGTTCGCGTACGTAATAAATCATGTCAAATTAAATTTCTAATAGATCTAGCCATATTTTTTCTGCTTTTTATGTCATAATCAAAACTTGATTTATTTTGTACTTTAATTTTGAACAAAAATTAATACTGTATAATATTAGGGAACATTATAACTTTTAAAAAATATCTTGGGTCATTTGTGACCCATCTTAGGCGATTTGTATTTTATCCCGCAATCGCTCCTAACAGTTCGGCGACTCCCAAAAACTCCGGCTGGTGCGCATCCTCCGTTCCACGGTGATGGTGCGCGTCGGAGGCGGATGGGTCGCCCTCGACGAGTTCCTGGTCAAAAATGACCCGTGCCGAGGTATGTGCGGATTCTATATGACGGGTGGTTGGGTCTTATTAGGACATATTACCAAGATTACATTTTTATTTTACATTTATAATAAGAATTATATTATTTTGTATGCACAAACTTTTCATATTGCATAATTGTCAAATATATAAAGTATACATGGTTATATTAATTTAGGGATCCCAATGAAATTTTTCCCTTTCTGAGATATCTGAAAACTTCTGCAGATTTTCATATTTAGCTGTTAACATTAGACAAAATATCCTTTACTGTACAAAAAAAAATATTTGCCATATTTTATTTGTCGAAAAAGCTGCTTTTGGATGATCTTGGTAAAGTGTTCTTACAAAACAAGTTGTCGACGTTTTTCGATTTTATTGTATTTTTTAAAACAAAAGAACGTTTTACATTAGTTAATTGTGTAAAGTAATATTTGTGAAATACATACATAGTAAAGTAATATTATTGAATTACGTACATAGCAGTAAAATCGATAAACATTTTTTTATTTATTTTAATCAGAGTCCTGTTTCAGAGTTGAGAAATTATTAAAAATTGGTACTTATAACAGAAAAACCAATTATTACTATAGATATATTTTGGAAAATTATAATGTGGCTGCAATATCTATAACATTATTTATAATTTAATATTTATTTTATAAGCTTATAAGTACTAACTGGTTAAACTAATTCAATTCACATTATGATTTTCTTATAGCTGAATTGAAGTGACCATTGTCTATTTTGTTTTTTTTTTATTTTACATAAAGTATGAGTAGTATATATTTTTATATATTTCATGCCTTCAATTCAGCTGGCATTTGATTGGGCAACTGTTACTCTGCTTTTTTACAAAAAGCATTGGAACAGTTCCACTTTGTATCAACTTTCGTATATATCCGAAAGTCGGTACATACGATAATTAAATTCAAAGTGTCAATCAATCGTATCGGGAATAGTTTTGTGTTAACACCCTAACGAGGGGATGACTAATTATCGGAATAAAATTAACGTTAAAAAACGTGGTAAAATAACAAAATAACCATTATTTTCAGTACAATATTTATTAATGATTACATAATCGAATACAAAAACTACATTAAAACTTACATTAAACATAAATTAAGTAGCTGGCAATATCGTTTAATTAAAACTAGCAATACTGTTAATGAAATGCAAAAGAAATCCACCGTAAAATTTTGACATAGCAGATTTATCACAGAAAAAATAGAGATTCTAAACACTGCCCCAGTACATACAAAGTTGATCGAAACTGGATTTTTTCGAGGTCACTACCTGCTCTAAATCCTAATGTTAGTCATAAGTCTAAAAATAGTTGCCACGGCAAAAGGCATCTTATATGCTATGATAAAAAACATGTTTTTTTAACAAATGCGCCTATGCAAACTTTTACTAAGCAATATAAAAACGCCCATGTCCATAGTTCACACCTACAATCGCTATTAGCTTAAACAGCAGATAACATTTCTAAATCGAGTACAAGTTAAATATTGTTCTACAAACATTGTTCAATACTGAGAAAGGAAGTCTACAATCTAAGCTAAGCATCCTGTTTGAACAATTGAAATGCATCCAAATTGGCAAGTATTGGCACGATTAGTCGACAGTCGTCTTCCTGATAAAGGAAGTTAGCAGAGATATCTCACTAGATTGTTCTGGTAGGGGGCTGATTTCAATCTCCTCGCTCAAGTTTTGTGTATCCGAAGTGTTTTCTGCGGCTGGCCAACGTTTGTGACTTGGTGCGTACAACACCAATAAGGCAAAGATGTAGATGTTCCACATTCCATATACCCCAGTAAAGAATGCTGAAGTGTATTCAAGGGCAATGTTCTCATCCCATTTCCACTGTCCTTCAGCGACTTGTCCTAAAATGAAGCCAATGACCGTCATAGCAGCGCAGAGCAGGGTAGCCAACATCAGGAATTTGAAGCGATATATTATGCCTTCATAATGTAAACGTCTGACCGAACACATGGTGGGCAGAGATTGTCGCTTGTGGGATATGTTGGTGAACACTTGCCAGATCATGTAACAGAGGAACAGGAAATAGACTCCTGTAGATATTCCCGCCAGGATGATAAAGGTCAGGGCTAGATTTGTGCCTATATCAGTCACCCAGATAGAGTAAAATGGGTTTCTCAGCTGAACACCTCTCTCGCACATATCAAAAATGAATAATGAGATACAGCCCATCGCTACAGCACTGAGATGTCGCCAGTACTGCTTCAGGGAGCTTTGCGCCGAAGCTTCTTGAATTAACATGTGTTCTCCAGCAAAAACAAGCCAGAACGAGAATAATGTTGCATAGAAAACTCCTTGTCTTATGTCTCCAAGTAGTAGCATAAATGGCAAGTCAAAATGTAACGTCAGGTACTCAATTGGCATATTTAGGAAGCATAGAGCAATCCCCAAGCTTAACAGCATCTTCTCGAGTAACACAGGCTTCCGTTGCAGCATATGTATGCGACGCCAAAACCATACAATGATTCCTATGATGCACGGAAAGAATACTGTCTTTAATGACAACCAGACTTTAGTGAATCCTCCATTTTGATTTATTATCGTCAGCCACATATCCTGAATGTGTCCAATGTGGGCATTCATGTCCGGCGTGTCTACAGGCAGCCGGATATTCAGCAAATAGTAGTCGTGGAACAAAGACCCAAGTTCAAACAAAGGTATTGCAGAACAATTATACAAGTAATCCTCACTTTTGATTTCAATATCGCAGTCTAGGTGCCGTTTCTCGACTGACTGTGTGTATAATTGCCAATGGTCGTCGGGATCTCCTTTGTTTCGGTACGCTAGCCGAGCGTCGATTGTTACAGTACTGCGCGGGCGGATTTCCATCTGGGAGTGATATCGTATGTCGACTTGTAGCACGCCGATGAGGTTCTGCTGCCATCGCGAGTAGTCAAGCACCATGCTCTCGCGAGGCACCGGCATTTGGAACGCGAAAACAATGTCGGTCTCCGAGAGGTCGTGATGCGTGTCCCCGAGATATAATTTCTCGCAGGAGCCCTTTCCGCGATTGTAAAACCATTTCGTCGTATCGTTTTTCACGGTCAGCGTGTCTTTACAGACGGTCGCGAGCATGTTTTGCGCGTTTGCAGGCATGGGCGCCACCAAGCCGCCGATCAAAAAACATGTTACTTGACACAATAGTAAAATAGTCACCAACACGCCCAGTTTCCGACCGCTAAGGTTCTCGATGATCGTCCCGGTCATGTTGGACGCGGGTGCCGCAACCAACGCGTGTAATAACTGAGTCAGAACGAATTAAAATCGACCCGTGTTCAATTCCATTGTTCTTGTTTTTCGTTTTCGACGCGACCCGACTTGACATGCGCGGACGCGATGTTGCCAGCTCGAAACGAAATAACGTACCACGCTATTTTTATAACGCGTTATAACGTTACCGTGTTTGGAAAATTACTTTCTTTAACGGTTACTATGAACTAAATGTTTGTGAATGCCTTCAATAAAAATGAAAAACGCACAAATTTCACTTGGAAGCCGCGTAAACACTCCACTCCGTAATTACACATCATGAGATTCATAATACACTACACTGCTATTGTGAAGCATCGAACTGCTAGTTCAGCTAAATTAGTCATCGACTGTGTCCACAACAATACAAAATTTGATGTTGCTACTAATTTACTAATTCGTATTCGCTTTGCCCAATCCATATCCTGTGGTCCCATGTGAAAAATTATTTAATTTTTTGGTTTTATATTTTTATATTTCGTTTATCCTTACGATATCCCGTTTACATAAAGTAGTCTCGTTAGTGCTACCGCTGCCTGATCCGAGCAAACCGGAGCAGCATGAGGCTTGTTGCCCGCTCGGTAAGAACCTCGTCTGCCTTGGAACCGTTGTGTATATAATGTTTTTCTTTAAATTCGTTTATGGTAATATACACTTTGCGCTTTTTATTCTGAACACAATACTATGGTTCCATCGCAGGCGTTTTCTAGTTGGTGTGGCTTAGAATTTAATTTTGCCTCATAGAAAAGTTTTATTTGGCTATTTATTTATACATATTTTTACACCTTTGATGCCTTTGTTGGGTGCTTTTAATAAAAAAATAATTGCAAGCTCATCAAATGTGTAGAACGCCTTGTAGTTTGGTATTAATACGATTTAACATATTTTACTATATTACATCATAAGATTTATTGAATATCGCTTTATAAGCATAATAATGGCATGAGGTCGGAATTAATTTGCATATATTTTATTTTTATTATGTAGTTACTAACTTGTATAAAGCAAGTGCAAGATTGGTGTTGTATTAAAACATTTTATTGTAATTATTTCACATTACTTGCACATTTTTAAATGGCTGTATTTTATGTTGTCCGTCGCGAAACTTGTAAATGTTGTATACATTTTTGACTGAATGTTATAAAAAATCTTGCTCTTGGTTTACGAGTGTTGCATAATATTGGTGAGAGAATAAACTAATCGTATTTTACTGTTCCTATTCCTTGTTGCACTACGTTAAACGAATCCCCGTTATGTTTTGTTTTTTTTTATTTAATTATTTTTGCGTTATGTTTGTTTATGTTGACATGATCTGATTTGTTTGTTGTTTTTTTTTTCTCTCCCTCACTACCACTGCACGCTGTCCTGATGTTTTTTTAACACTTTGGTGTTATTTTTATTTCTTTCTGTCCTTTTACCTAATGGTTTTCTTTGACCCACTCCCGATCCCATCCCGTTTGCGATCCCGCGCACCGGACGCCGCCCGCATGCAGCCAAGGGACGCACCAACATCGAACTGCGCGAACAGTTCATACTGGCCGATGGGGTGTCACAGAGCATGGCTGCGTTCAGACCGCGTACGCCTCGCTCTAACACAAACACGCCTCCGTCCACCGGACCGATCACCAAGGTAAGTAGCGATGCAGCTATACGTATTACAGTTAAACTCTTATCTCCTGCAGGATAGAACTTAGTTGTAATTTTGCACAAGTATCATAAAGCGCACCGTAGTTGTTGGAGGGAGCAATCGGTTTGGGATACAATTTTGGCTTATTTTATTTTTTGTGCAACTTGCACACGGAACTCGTTGTCCGTTTGCAAGGTGCGGCAATGTCGTGAGTGCAGCATGTGTTGAGCTTGTAGCGTTTGGTCGTATTGCATTAGTGTGGTCATGCGACGCATCGGCGCACACGCTCGTGTAGTGTTTGGTGTTGTCTGTTAGTATTCATTGGACCCACTGCATTGGAGAGGTGGCACGTCAACGCCTGTGGATGTTATGGTAAAGTATTTCGTTCACCCATCCCGCTAGATCCCCCCTCATGTCCGCGTCTGGCAAAATTCACCGCGTCCGTCGACTAAACGTGTGGACTAATCGAAACATCGCGGCAAGTAATCATCGCGCGAAAACCGCGTATCGGTAACGATTGGCACTATGAAGGCAAAAACAATGTGTTTATGTTGTAAACTGCGATGCCCTTTTCCCTCCTTAATGTGTGTCCCGGTTTTGTATTGGTGCGTTTAGCTGAAGAGTTTATGGAGCAGTTGAGGCCCATATTTGAGGCTCTGAGGCAGCGGGAGGAGCTCCCGTGCTCATATCCGCTGCACGTCGGTTCGACACATGGCACTAAGCAAGCATTTATATACGGCCATTCAAGATCTCAGGGTTCCACGACGCCTGGCGCTCATCATTACACGCACCACCATGGATACCAGCCCTCACCAGGATATCATTGGGTAACGCTAACCGGTTGTGCGTTCATAAGTCGGTTTCAGTTTGCACTCTTGTACCCTTGCCATTTGATGGCCAAGTGTTTTGTTTTGTTTTCACTGTCTATTGTGTACGTCCACTGTTTGTGTTTTAGATTTAGATATCATTTGTTTCACTCTGTCTTAGTGTAGCATGCTCCTCAAATTAGTTGATTTTATGTTTTTTTTAATTGCTTCCGTTCATTTCATTTATAACTATTGGTAACTCTTGACAAAATTAATTCGAATCATTAGTTTCGAATAACAGTTTTTTACCCTGAGTTTTTTTGTTTAATTTTGCTAATCTTCACACATTTGGTTTGGAGACGAGTATTGTAGTTGCTATTTCATGTAGGTAAGGGAGCGCACAGCCCGGTCGGTGCCTATGTCGGCCGGAGCAGTGGCGGGACGAGCATCAAGGTCGTCTCTTAGCGCTGGCACTCCGGACTCCCTCAGTGACAACGAAGCCGCAAGCGGACTCGGTACCAAATATAGAAAACCAAGCGTGGCAAGGTAAGACTCGGTTTACTTTCATAATATAAGTTAACTTATATTAGTAAAGATAAATACATTTACAAACCTTTACAAAAAAAAAATAATACACTTTTAGGTTATCTAAATATCAAACTTGTAATTTTTTTTAACTTTTTGTTTAATTACCAAATCACATTATTCTGTTTTCATACAGGTCGACATTAACACCAGGAGGCTCCCGACCAGGATCTAGGCCAGGATCGCGAGCTGGTTCGAAACCACCTTCAAGACACGGTTCCAACCTCTCATTAGATAGCACTGGTTTGTGGACTTTCCATTTTAAACAAGTTAGATATGACAGCAAACAAACGCAATGTATTTCTTGAAACATATATATCCGATATTATGTAACCGCGAGAATCATGGTCGCATAGTTATGCAGACGCAATCTGCGGTTACTAGCATCGGAGTAGTAAAATTACATCAATGCGTTTTGTCAGTCATCACAATTACTGAGTTCTATATTGAGGACTGCTATTTTTGATTGTAAATAACTTGATAAACAAACATCTACAAATTCTATTTTTACTCAAGGATCATTTTTTGCCATTATAAATTTATTTTCCGAAATGCTTGTGGTATTTTACTTTAATAAAATATAACCAGGATTTCTTTTTAACTTATGAATGTATCCTTCTTTTTTGACTCAATCAATGACATAGATGACGTGACAACACCATCTCGCATCCCGATGAGGAAGGTGACAAACACTCGCACGTCGACGGCACGAGCTGCCGCCAACGCGAGCAAGCTCGGCCTCACCACGCCCAACGGTGGCTCGCGCCCGCGAACACCCACGGGTTTCTTGACGCCGGCCAGCGGAAGGTACGTTACGTGCAAGATTTTTATATAAAATTTTTTTTTAGATGTATATGGATTTTATGAGGAACGTAATTATGTTTTATTATGTACGTTTTAATTCGTGAAATATCTATATTGAAATTCAATTTACATATATAGTTTATTCAATTTACCTCGAAAATATATTTAGAAACAGTTTAAATTCCTCTCATAAGTTATCCAATTAAATAACAATCAGTTCTATCATAATCCATTTACATTGATTCTTAATTTGGAAAAATAAAAAAATACATTTATATTTCAGACATTAACTTCTAATAATAGCATTTAGTAAGTTCTACACATAACTTAACAGAAATAATAATAATATAGGATAGAATACACGCTTTTTCACAATTATTTTTCCAAAACAAAAATACAAATATAACCTAATATGTATTAAATGGTTTCCACTGGCGCACGGACAGGTATAGCGGCGGAGGGATGTACCGCACGTCAAGTATACCGACATTGTCACACGTGCCGCCGTTAGTGAGGTACACATGATGAGTTTACGTTCACTGTTTTGTTCATCGTGTATGTTTACGGCCGGAATTTGTGCTTTTTTAAAATCTCGACAGCGAAAATTAACCAATCAGGATCGTTTGTTTGTTGTGCTTACAGACGATTTTTTTTTATTGGCTTAATCGTTCGAGAATGTGTAATCGTCTTTGGTCTCTGGTTGCAATGTTTGTGACGTCATTGATGCGGCGTTTGGCGCTGTTATTTGAATGTATCTAAAGTGGTGACTGTACCAAAAATTATAGATCTATCATTTTCAATGAGTTATTAGCTACATACTTGTTATCAATAAAGTAATTAGTTACGTAAACTATTTTGAAAAGACAAATAGCATAAAAAATAAAAATACTTCGCGCGTTTATTTGGGTATCGATAATAGTAATTTGTTTTTTTATTGTTATTTTAAAATAATCTGAAGATTTAAAGGAGACTAAAGATGGTTTGATAATTGGGCTATGTTTATACAAAATTACGGCCGTAAAGTTTGTCATACACTGCGTTGGATTAGCACGTTTCGCTTTGAAAGGGCTATATGAGCGTTTGTAGTGATGTCAGGAGTATGCGTCTACAATGTTGGGGTGCACTCTTCAATTTGAATGGATCACGAGACAGTCTTGTTTCAAATTGTATAAAAAATTGTATCGTTCTATAAAAATCTATTGGTGTTGGTAAATATCTGGATGGGAGCGAATGGGTATCACGAAGCAAAAGCATGCTTAGCTAATAATTACGTCAGAGGATCAAGAATTCGCAGTGTGGAATTGACTAACACATTTTTTAAATCTAGCAAAATACATACAGGATTGCGTACAGAGGGTTAATATAATTTTTTTCCTTCCCGCATGCGATACGAAAACGGATACAAAATAAAACAGCTCGACACATTCCCAACCATCGTCCGTCGCGTCCGAACTGCCCAAATCCTTATCCCATACTCATCCAGCATTCCAAACCCAAGGTTCCACAAAAATTCCGGTATACGTCGGCAATCGTTCCCAAAGAACTCCTTCGGTTGAACGACGGTTAAAGATCAGAAAGTCCCAATCTCGGGAGACGTCCCAAGAACCCAGTCCCACATCCCAAGACCCCTCGAGGAAGTCAGAGCAGAGGAGTCCGGAAGACGACTCCTCGTTGTTCAGCATATCGGGAATGACGAGCGACAATGAATACGAAAGTACCATAAGCGAATCTAGCGGCGATGCATCTAAGCCAACCCAGCGAGATGTCAAAGGGTACAAGCTTGTAGAATGCTTCGATTTTTGCCCGAATTATTTTGATTGATGCCTCTTTGATACTTTGTTTTGTCACCCCCATCGTCGAGTGCTCACGTTCACGAATCTATTCTAATAGTCCCATCTGCTTGTCGACACACGAACATTTCGCCACCCATATGTCATCCGAATACTGTATGTATCGTTGTTTTACTAACTTTGCATATATCACTATCTTTTCAATGACAGAAGTATTAAAATCCAAAGCTTCGCAGTTTGGTTTAGGGCACGCATTACATTTTTTAACTCGACCAGAAATTTATGAAGATTCATTCAAATTTTCATAATTTTCCAATTTATTAGATTGTAATCACTGCTTTGATTTTAATAGGATATACATATTAAACTATCTTATTGTTACGCCCACATACATTTCTGGTTGTGTCGTACTACATTTATAACATCATATTTTATCACAATCGACAAATATGCAATGTCCGCCATGCACATTTCTAAAAGCTTTTATACCATTACTAACATGCACATGATTTTCTGGCCTATGGCTTAACATTACACTTGGAAATAAAAACACATATTAATATCAATTGAGATGGAATTGAAAGCAAAATTTTCGCGATCATGTTCTAAAAATCATGTACGAAAAATAGAGACAACGTATTTTCGTATAAAGTATTGATAAAAATTATTCTCATATAACCATGAGAATATTTTATAATTGATATCATGTGTTTTTTGGGTTCTTTGTATAAACTTATATTCACTATGTTTATCTTTGTGTTATATATTTTTTCTGTTCTTATATGTATCATTGCAAATTCTTTGAATGTTGAAATCCATGATTCATTTAAGAGAAAAAAATTTGCAATGACTCATAACCTTTCTCTGTCGTCCCGTTACTAAATTTCTGTATGTCTGTCCTTGTGTGCTCGCTAACATCAACGTAGGAGCGGGTCGTTTGCCTCCACCGAAGGACAAACGCCCGGCCGAAGTCGTATTCCTGTGCTTAAGGACCACCATACTAACAGTAATGTTAATAGGTAATAACTCCAATTGCTTTTGTATTTTGATATTTGTCTAACATGTTTTTTTAAGTTATAATTTATATAAGAATATTTTGTAGTTAGCACAAATTTCGAAGGTAAAGTGTTAGTATATATTGAGGTAGTTCATTTGGTATTGGATTTGAAGTTTTGGACTTGTAGTGTGTGCATGCTTTTACAGTTGATGAATCTGTAAGTGAAATGTATACCTTTTGGCAGGCAAAGGACACCGTCAGGCAGTACGACGCCGGTCCGTTCGGGGCAGCAGACTGCCGTGTCGCGACTCCTGCGCAAGCCGTCGGACGCGTCGGACAGTGGCACCCCCACCACGCCCACCACACCGGCCGCGCGACGCGCCGCTGCCGCCTCATCTCGAACGACGGAGAAGCGCGAACCATTCCGATTGTAGACGAAAATACCGTGATATTCCAATAACGAAAATGATGAAATTGTATTACCTATGTTATGCAAGTCGCTTTGATGCTATCGACACTTAAAATGTAATCTTGTTTATGCCCAATAACGTATTATATCTCCCTCACGTTTAAAATCAATATTCTAAAGCTTGGATGCCGTCACAGAGCGACTGGCAAGCATAGTGGCAAGTGCCGATATATTATTATAATCTACTAACATGAATTAACCAATTCGCGGATTAAGCGAAGCTTAATAAAAAAATACGAATTTGCGAATGTGGCTTTTTAGTTAAGTGAGAAATAGATTGGTAGTAGTAAAAAAAACTTCAAGTCTGCACTTGTTGCCTTGTATACTTATTATTTTCTACGTAAACCTGCGTGTTGCGCATGATGAAAAACGTGTTTTTTTTTCTTATTTATTTTGTGCTGTCAACTTTTTGGAACAAGAATTTTCGTTCAATGTGTATATTCCCCAATTTTACCCCTTATTTATTGTCAATGTTGCCATAATTATTAGTGTATGTTTTATATGTTGAAATACGTAGTAGCGTCTCGTTACAGTGACCGGAAGGGAAATGTGATTTCTTACTTTTTTGTAATATTTTTTCTTTAGGGACCATTTTGTTAACGAACTATGGATGATAGGTGATTGCCGGTGAAGGTTTTTCAAGACTAGTGCGGGCTCGTAGTATCGCCAGACTACGCGTATCGCAAGGTCTTTCTAAAATAGTCATCGGCGATCTGTTAAGGTGATAATATGTGTATTTTTTTCGTGAAGCACAATCATGTTTCGTTTACATCCTCTGTGTTCATTCGTGACGTCGGTTAGCATTTGATTTCTATACAATTATGTATAACGTTTATTTTTACATCGACTATTGCACAATTATTTTACGGGATGAATGCTTTCAGCAAGCGACGACACACGACTAACGCCAGAGTCGTGTGGCGTATTTTTTATCAAAATTAAACGGCTCACAAAGTAAATTCCATAGTTGACATTATTTTTAAGTGATTTAACCTAAAGTACACTCTGTCTCAAAAGACATTACTTAATAAAACAAATACTAAGAATACTTTTGATATATAAAAATAAACGCTTTGAATTGTAACCTTCCTTCATTTATAAAGTTAACCATCACTCACTTTTATTTGTTAATTTTTATTATATAAAATGTGACTCTGTAATTAAGTTCTTATTATTAGAGTTATAAAAATATATTAATCTGGTCATTTTTATTTAAATCATTGTTGTATTTGTTAAAATGTAAAATCAAAGCAAATCTACTAAGAAGCTTTCAATATTTTTTGTATAAAATAAAGATTCTGAACAGCTACAGTTTTAAATCTCATTATTGATTTCAAAATATAAAATAAAGAATAACAAATAATACTTCCCGCCTTTTATTCTTACATCTCCATAAGTTCACAGCTATATTTTCAAAAATACAAGAGAAATTCTCTGTAGGAATTTTGAAAGTGTTAGAAGTCTACCAATCCGCATTAGGTCAGCGTGGTGGACAAAGGCCTTATGCATTTCAGTAGAGGAGGCCCGTGCCCAGCTGTGAGACCGGATATAATACAAGGCTGACATTATATATTATAATGAACATCAAATATATTACTCAGTCTAATATAATAGTCTTATCTTAATTAATTCAAATGCAGTCGACTCTCGTTAATTCAAACCTGCGATAATTCGAACGTTATCACGAGTTCCTTAGAAAATCTCTTTATATTTCGAACTATATCAATACAATTTTATGCTCACGGTAACTCGTACGACAAAAATCATCGCTACGTAGGTATCGAAACGACGCGATGCATTAATTCGAAGTCATCGGCGTCAAACACTCGACAATTCAAAGTTGCTGAGGGAAAGAGTAGTAGCTAGCTCTATTGAGGTATGTAAGTATGAGGCTATCTGGGAGAAGGAAACAGTGTAGGACAGGGACTGATTTCGACAAAGCATATAATTCGAAAATTATTAATAATTTCTAATGCAAATTTAATTTTTTAAATGACACCTGCACCACTGCTGTCAAATTATGTTTTCATGGAATGTTACATTAATTCTGAGCTATAGGCTAATTTTTACCGAGAAATTTAAAAGCGAGATTTTTATCCCGGAAAACCCCTTCAAGTAGGCGAAGCCGCGAACAAAAGCTAGTATGACATATTATGGAAAAAGTTGCTAGCATTTCATATTATAAATAACGTTATCCGTAACGTTGTTGAATAACTAGTTATAATGTTACTAGTTGATTATTGGCACTTGGCAGCACTAAACGTCAAATACAATGTAAGCTCTACATATTCTTTTCCCTTCGTTATCTTTGTCGCACTACAGGCAAATGTAATCTGCTATCTTATTTTATTACGAGTCATAACAATCAACAAAAAATATTATCAAATAATAAATTCTATGGTATTGGAAGTCGAGTTTGTCTTGAGACAAATTATTTAAAAAATACATAAAACAAGGACATATACTTATTTCTCGAAAATGGTTGTGCTAACCGGTGAAGACCCTGTGAAAAGTCGCGTTATGAAATTAATGGACGAGAAAGAGAAGATCGTGGCTGAAATTTATAATCAAAGGGCGATTTTGGAGGCCAACCATGTGGGCATGGATGAGCCTTTGGTAGACGCTGATGGGTTCCCGCGTAACGACATAGACGTCTACAAAGTGCGACATGCTCGGCACAGGATTATATGTGAGTATTCCTTATATACTACAATGACTCAGCACTATTCTCATTAAAATTATACTGTATTTTTACTTATCGTTATTGAGCTTACGAAACTCTAAGATTCAGTCTGACCTGTTAAAAGTGGTCTGCATTAGTGACTTCTTGAAAACTTGTATGCGATTGTCCGTCCACTTTTCAGGTGGACATCCTTGTAGGCAGGCGTCCAATGTTAACATTTCCAGTAAATGGTTTACATTTGAGAACTATGGGAGACTACTATAATTATCAGTGGATATTCTATGTCTGATAATGAATTGATAGTGATGCAATTGTAGTTAATTATACATACATTAGTAGGAAACATATGAAAGACTTGCCATGTTTGAACACTTTTTCTTAGGCCAGTGTGCTTTTCCAAAACACTATTTATATCTAAAATAGTTTAATTTTCATGTGAAAATATATCTCTGGCAGCCTAATGAGTTCAAATACCTTCTTTCCAGGTCTTCAAAATGACCATAAAAACATAATGAAGAAGATTGAGAAAGGGCTTGAGGAGGTGCATTCAAATCTAATTGCAAATCCCAACGCTGCCCAGCCTGCACCCTCTAACAGACATGAAGCCTCTAACGGACAAGCCAGCTCCTCAAATGAAAATAGTTCTAGTGTTCAAGAGAGTTTTGCTATTGTGGGCTTAGTTGATAATGGATCGCCTGCTGATCTGGGTGTAAGTATTATTTTGTTTTTTAATAGTTGTCCTTTTTTAGACCAAATAATATTCGAATAAGATGTAAGTGGAAAACTGCTTTAATTAGGTGCAGGAAATATTTCAACTTAATTTTTACAACCTAATACATACTGCTTAGTAGTATTGTATTCTTAGTACATCTGTCCTGCATTCTGGGGTTCAAATACCAGATTGTGCTAAGTGATAGATTTTTTTCTCAATATACCTAAGGCTGGAGTCTGGAATTTATGCGCATTTTTTAGATAGGCTCACTGTCTATCATATCATGGGCCTGAATACACATGGTGAAGTGGGGTCTCTAACGTCAACTTTGCTTACCCTTTCTTGAATGGATGAAGCTTTGAATGGATGTCTGTGTGTGTGTGAACTTGTTTATATTTAAGTTTTTAATAATAATGTGTTATGGAAATAAAAATAAAATAATTTCAAATTAATAATTGTGTTTCCAAACTCATTTGCTGAATTTCAAATTGTAATAAGAACTCTGTACATTTATATTTTTTTTTATTCCAGGGTTTGTGCACCAAAGATGAGATCCTGCAATTTGGCTCCGTCACCCACAGCAACTTCACAGACATCACTCAAATCCATAGTGTTGTTTCCCACTCGGTTGGTCAAAATGTCAGTGTTATTGTCAAAAGGCAACAACATGTCATCAACTTGACAGTTGTGCCCCAAGCCTGGTCTAAACCAGGTCTCCTCGGCTGTCATATCCAGAGGAAAAATTAAGTGTCAACAATATATTTGTTATGGAATCTTAAGGACTTAAAAATACTGTGTTAACATAATAGTAATTTTAAAAATGTGAAAACTACTGTAAATAATGGTAAAATAAATCCGAAAGGTTTAACTAGTCTGCAGAATTGGGAGTCATTGGCCATAAGATTTAATTGGAGAACAGTGTTTTGTTTTTGCTGCCACAAGCTTAACTTTGCGTTGTTTAACTAGGCCTTAAAAAGGTACCCATATAATGTATAATGGTTTATGAATAAAATAATTTGTTAAACAGATATATTTTTTATTAATTTAATTTCATGTTATTTGTATATTAAACATGCTTAAAAAAATATAAAATGTATTATCACTAAGACTTAATTATGTGGATGGTAAAATCTATTTATATGTTCTGACGACGTTTTAAAACAAAATACCCTCTGGCTTTACCATTAAAAGAAGTATTTGCTGCAAATTTTAATTTTCATCATATTCCAATACACGTATCTTCTACATGCATAGAAAGCTAGCTAGTTACTCGACAGACGTTCTTTGTCGCGGATATTTCCAATAGCACCTTTGTTAATTTATTTTTTCAATATAATATTTTTCAGGTACGACATTCAATTAGTACCCTGATTTAATTTTGTTATAGGATTTTCAGAAATATATTAAACAATCAAAAATATATCTTATGGTTTATAACCATAGCGTTAGATTTCTTTTTCGGCAATTTAATCTTAACCTTTTTGTCTTTACAGACTATTTTGGTTTCTTCTTCGGGTTCCTCGATTACTTTTTCGACAGGTTTGGGCTCATCCCCATCGAAAAGATATTTCATGGCGAAGTCGAAGTAAAGTTTGTTGTCGACTATGCGGTAGTCTGGTTTCTCGATAGTGCCTCGCTCGCAATCGTGGTAGTGGCAAACCATCTTCTCTTGTTCGTACGTTTCGCATGAACCTGGAAGTAAGGCGATTTTAAGGAATATTGACTAGACTTATTCCTAAAATCCAACCATTTTACCAGAGGCGAAGGGTCCATTTATCCCGATTCCTATCGGCTTCTCTTTCATAATTTAGGCTTCCCTTTAGATATGTAGAATTTTATAATCATTAGAATGATTTGCAGACCGCATTCATACGAAAATTTCACTATTCGCCATTGTGTATACCAAGCTAGTATAATTCTGGAGACCTTACGGGTACATAGATAGACCCTCGACATAACACGACATTATACTTGTTATTATTTACCCCCTTATTCATACACGTTTTTTATCTAAGGACTCTATTCATTATTGTATCTCAATATTAGCCAATCACAACGGCCCTATGTCTACGCACTGCGAAGGCTGCCATGCCGTCAGCACTGAGAAACGGACTTGTTATCATAGCAATGCTCCATTCTTAGATAAATAACGTCTTTAAATAAGGGGGTATGTTTTTCCATGTAGGTAATAGTGGAACTGTGTTTTCAACTTGACATGTCGTGGCTGAATATAATATTACGTCAGTACTAACCTGGTCTTTGGACCCTGACAGTGAGTACAGCTCTCTCGGGCGCCATGTGCTTGAAGTGCACGAGGTAGCATGCCAGCATGGTCCCTGTACGACCGCGCCCATGTCGACAATGTACTCCTATTACCTGGAAACGTATTGTAACAAAAATTTTAACAATCTAAAGTAGTTGATTGAAATATTATAGAGGGCCATGTAGTCAGAGGTTTCTTTTTGTGTATCGGACCCTACAATCAACACTGGAAGAAACCTGCGAATGGGATACTAAAATCACCCGGCTACGCGACTGCGGGGGCCTGGAGAAAAATTGGGAGGGGATAACTGGTGGAGGGAAGTGTGGGGGAGGAAATTAACCCTCTTAAGATGGGCGGAGTGGAGAAGGACAGGAAATGGTCGCGAGCCCTCACAGGCAATGTATATTGATAACCAAGAGGTATACACATTGAACTGTGTATCTATCTAGGATCACGAGAAATGTCCCGCAATGCATGGGCGTGCATTCGATGTAGGAATCCAAGACTAGAATTGCCTTGGGTAGTCATCAGAATCGGTTATAACTTCAGCAAATAATAAAACCTAAACTTAAACGGTAGTTTTGCGTAGCAATTTGCATATGACATGGAAAATCGTCATTACATACCACGTTCGTTGTAATTCTTGAGTACTATTTCCTTAAAAAAAAGGTCTCAACATGTATGCATAATTCGCTTATTTGCAGTCATTCGTATTACGCTCTTATTTATAATGAAAGGGAATTCAATAATTAATACTGTAAATGTTATGCATTATTTAGATTCCATTATTATTAACTTTATCAATTCGAAAAGCAATTCTCACCACAGAAGAAAGGACCAGAAACTCTAGTGTTACTCTTTTCAAAATAAGTTTAACCAAAATACTCACTTCACCCCTAATTTCAGCACGTTCACATATCTCTATGAACTTCAAAATCTGCTTCAGCGTCGGCGCTCCGAACTCCTTTATTCTTATCTCCGTCCATTTCAACTTCTTTTTGCACTCCAATATCGGCGGAATCTTCTCCGGCGACAACGTTATTAGATGGTCCACACCAACATCTGCTAAATAATTGAGATTAGCCACTGTTTGGGGCCAGCCCATAGCAGCCACTTTATTCTCTATAAACCACGAGAAATTGTACGGTGGGTACGATTCGTAATCTTCAGTTTCCTCTTCGATTTGTTCTTCATCTTTGTGATCATCTTTCTGTTCTTTGGGCTCTTCCGTATATTTGTATAACAGTTTTGCGAGCTTCACATTAGGTCTTTTCGGCACTGTAGACATTATTGTAAACACTTCCTCACAACACGGGAAATAAGCTTTGTTTGAAAACGGATTGACTGCTGACGTGTTACGAATGCGCACTTGGGTTATTTAAGTGCCAAAATCTAAACTTACGTCTTGTGAATTTTATATCACATACGATGCAATTGAATGTCGTCCTTCTGTTTAAGGTGCTGTGAGAAAGGTCAAGTGAAAGTCGTAAATCAGATATTGATTTCAAAGATATAATATCTACCAGCTTTTACTACACTTTGTTGATTGGAAGAGAAAAGTTACAAAAGAGTTCAGTGATAATTTTTTGTCAATATTTTTATATTCGATTTGAAACAAACACTCCTAAATTGGTTTAATAGAATTTTCGTCCCAATATATAGGCTATCATATGATGAAATAAGCTCGGCGACCTGTGCTATAGTTTCCTTTGCCTAATACTTTGAAAATAATATCAGATTATTATGTTTTCATTACATATTCTTATTACGTTTGTTATCAGTCAATCCGCTTCAGTTTATTTTTGTGGTGAGCGATCACAGACATTTATACGTAGTTTTGGTTCGTTGCCAGCGGTACGTATTGGCAACATGTATTGGCAGAGTTAGATTTAATGACATTTCCACACGCACCTACTTGGTAGATTAGAAATTGACATTGGAAATAGTTGTCCTAATAATAAAACCATTGTCCATCGGAGGCGCCAAGATCCTTTGTATTATGGGTTCGTAGGTTTTATAATGATTTCTTATGTTTACGCGAATGTTAGACATTGATATAAAACTATTTTACCGATTTTATCTCCGTTTATTATAATACTAGGTTACTAGGACAATA